>NW_026968921.1:674591-1011887 GCF_028390025.1 Pseudophryne corroboree
TGATCTCTGGGCCGTGAGCGAACGTGACGCTTGAGCGTCTCGCCTACGGCTGAGCGATCGTTACGCAACTAGTGTACCCTTACGGTACTTCTTAAGTAAACAGCGTACAGTGTTCTTAGACCTCATAAAGGGTTGTTTATACGACAAAAGTATTTAGTATTGTCAATTGGGGGCCGTCCAGTCCTTCACATATCTGCACTAGGTAGATCAGCAGACATTATCCATCAGCAAAGGGCGGGATCATATTCCTTGCAGTGCTGATTGGATAAGCGTCTGTTTCGCTTAGTAAAGGGTGCTGAGGGAATCCGGGACCGGAGGTAAGAACAGTACGCTATTGTCTTTGAAAATCTGGTTTTTATTTCAATTTGGTGCCAACTACACACTCAGGCCTAGAATAACTTTAGGAGTTTTGAATGATGACTTTCTTTGTGACAAGAGGCCGCATGGTCTGTCCACCATTTTGTGTGACCCTCATGGAGGTGGAAGGGGGAGGAGCAGCGGCCATTTTGGGAAGGTCACATTTTTTTTTTTTCTGAGCGGCTGGTTTTCAGTTGACTCAGGAAACAATCAGCCATCCACTGTCAAAAAGAAATCATCATTTAATGAGTTTTTTTTTAATGCATTTATTTAATCTATATCATAGTCAATCATAGGTAATAGTGATTGGTACTTATATGTAATATCTATATGCGTGTGCTTACATCAATGTATGTTATTAGATTAAATTTAGAATTGCATTTTCATCTGTGTAAGTTTCACATCTCACCTTCCTGTTTGCCATTTGCATTGATAACGTGCTGAGAAAAAACAAGCACACAGCATAGAAGATACTGTGTGGTGTTTGGTAAGCGTTTATATAGTGAAATATCGCTTATAGTAAGGCGATACAGAAGCCACAAGACAATAGCACACATTTGTTCAGTTTCCAAAATTTAGTTTAAATACCTTACTTTACTGTAACGCCTCTGGGGAGAGCTATCAGACTACGGGAAATGATTTTTCTGATCAGAAAACTATAAGAATGATAGTGGGTTGAAAACGGTATGAGTGTATTGAATCCCGCTTTGTGGACTTTGTGATCTATGTGATAAAACGGTATTGAATTCCGCTTTGTGGACTTTGTGATCTGTGTGATCTATGTGGAACGTGATGAGCACGATCTGAGTGAAAACGTGCAACAGAGTGTGATAAAGTTTTCGTTGTATTACGCTCTGGCTGTTTTGGAGCACAGTAGGGAGACTCCAATGATCCTACCATTTATGGGCAACAAGTGTCTATAAGTGGTACGATTGGACCGCACGGTTGTATGTGTGACCAATAACGCAACGTGATATGAGGTCGTATATCCATGCGTAAATCTTGCCCTCATACGTGTTGTAGGGAGCACATGCAAGCGTGATTTGTGTAAAGAAAAAGGAAGGGAATTTTCTCAGGAAAATCTCTAGAGATAGGGCCTGCAACGGCTACACGTGTCTGCTAGAAGGCGGAACGGGGATACCCGGAGCAGAAGAAGTTCAGTGGAAGAGCTTTAAGGATTTCCAACGAAGTTCTGTGTTTGGTGCATTTTAGGAAGTTTTTCTGTGTTTAAAAAGGTCAACAATGGCAGCCAAGTGCACAACACAGAGACGGTCGGAGGTCAGGATTCAGACTCCAGAGGCTTGCAGACCCCGAGGGTCTGCTCGGTTAGTAATGTGGGGGAAATATGGTCCCCACACTGAGACCTTTTGTGATGAATGGACACGAATGACTGCGGGGGATAAGGCACCATTTCCCGGGATAGGTAGTTTTGACTTAGAGGTGTTGCATAATTTAAGGCAAAGGATCAGTCTCATAAAATCCTGGAAACAACGAGTTAAACATGATGATTGTTTGCAGTTATGGCAACAGGAAAGTGAAATGCAAAGAAATGTAACTTACATATCTAACTTTCATCTTGAGAGGAGAGACATGGCATTGAAGAGGATTATGGTTGCAGAGAAATGGCACAATGTTGTACGATAAAAATGCACTTAGTAACTGTATTAAGAATGAAAGTGTTAAATGTAATAATGTTTATGAAAATTAAAGTGTAAAAATTACAAATGTTAACCTGTGCAAGTCGCACCCCATGTTAAACTTCCCTCAGGATTACCAACAAGAAAGTGAGCCCAGAACGATGTCGGCACCTCTTAAAGAAGCCATCCTACAAGACATCCAGGTGGACGCGACCAAATTGGTAAAGGCAATAATCAAACCCCCTAACGGAGGGTCAGGTGAGGTCGTGTCCACAGGTACGTACAATGTTTTATATCACGCACAAACAAATGTACCCCATATTGTAAGACCAAAACAAGGTGATGTGATTGAGTTTAGTCCTGTCAGGGTGATCACAGTCCCCAATGGGAAGACTGATGATCAGGGAACCATTCCCGTCAAGGACAGTGCAATGCGCCATCCCTGGTCCCGGACAGAATTGAGATCAATCATGTCTGATTACCCAGATCCTAGGAAAGATCTAACTGTATGATCAAAGATTCACAGAAGGCATACCAACTCCCTAGACAACGACATAATCATGGTATCCAAGGAATCAGGTAGGTACAGGGAAAGCGGTTGATGGTGATGAGCATCCAAGCGTTTGAGGAGGCATCAAATCAACCAAAACCCCAGGCCATTGGCACATGGAGGAACTTAAGGATTTGTGATCTGTGCAAAAGAGAAGGGCATTATGTCAGTAACTGCAACAGCCAGTGGCGGAACTGTGGGAGGCAGTGGAGTCGGCTGCCGCCGGGCTCCTGACCTCAAGGGGGCACCTGTCCTCCATTGCCTCCCACTGCCCGACAATCAATCGCCGCTCTGCCAAATGTGGATGGAGGATCGGTGTCAGTGTCGTGACACGGCTGCAGCAGCTGCCTCCTCGTATCCACAGAGACGAGCTGGCAGCTGGCTGCAGCTAGGGGGAGCTCCAGCGCACAGCTGATCACAGGCACTTCCAGAAGAGCTGGCCGTCTATAGCTCTCTCTTCCTCCATCCTGCTGCTAGCCGAAGGTAGGCACTGGCACCACCTGCCTCATGCTGCTGCACTGTGTATGTGTGGTGTGTGTGGTGTATGTGTGTGTATGGGGTTGATTACTGGGGGTATCTTTAATAAATATTGGCAACACTGACTGTTTATGTGTGTTGATAATTTTAAGGGAGGTGTGTGTGTGTCTGTGTGTTTTAACGAAAGTTGTGTGTTTAAGTGAAAAAGACGTGTGTGTGTGTGTGTGTGTGTGTGTGTGTGTGTGTGTAATTAAATGAGGCGTGGTGTGTGTAATTGTGTGTAAGTGTGTGTGTGTAATTGTGTGTGTAATTAAATGAGGTGTGTGTGTGTAATTGTGTGTGTGTGTGTGTGTGTGTGTGTGTGTGTAATTGTGTGTGTAATTAAATGAGGCGTGGTGTGTGTGTGTGTGTAATTGTGTGTGTAGTTGAAAGAGGCATGTGTGTGTCTGTTTAATTGAAAGAGGCATGTGTGTGTAATTGTGGGTGTGTAACTGTGTTTGTGTGTAATTGAAATAGGCGTGTGTGTATGTAAGTGAAAGGCATGTGAGTGTGTAAGTGAAAGGCATGTGAGTGTGTGTGTGTAATTGAATGAGGCGTGGTATGTGTGTGTGTGTGTAATTGTGTGTGTGTAATTGAAAGAGGCATGGGTGTGTCTGTTTAAGTGAAAGAGGCATGTGTGTGTGTAATTGTGTGTGTGTGTGTGTGTAATTGAAAAAGGCGTGTGTGTGTGTAATTGTGTGTGTGTAATTGAAAGATGCATATGTGTGTAAGTGAAAGAGGCATGTGAGTGTGGGTTTACGTGAGAGGCATGTAAGTGTGTGTAAGTAAAAGACATGCATGTGTGTGTAAGTGAAAGATGCGTGTGTGTAAGTGAAAGGCGTGTGTGTGTAAGTGAAAGATGCATGTGTGTGTGTGTGTAATTGAAAGAGGCATGTGTGTGTCTGTTTAATTGAAAGAGGTTTGTGTAAGTGAAAGAGGTATGTGTATCTATGGGATCAGTACTAAATGCCGCCGGCCGGAATCCCGGCGGTCGAAATACCGACGCCGGAATCCCGACCACACAATCCCGACAGGGGTGGCGAGCGGAACGCAGCCCCTTGCGGGCTCGCTACGCTCGGCACACTATTATATTCTCCCTCTATGGGTGTCGTGGACATCCACGAAGGGAGAGTATGTCGGGATTGTGGCGGTTGGGATTCCGGCGTCGGTATTTCGACCGCCGGGATTCCGGCCGGCGGCATCTTGACCGCATCCCGTATCTATACTACTATTGTGAAAGTACTATTGTGAGTACGCTGCTACTGTTCACCCCAAGTACCAGATATCTACATATGGTGTGTGTGTGTGTATATATATATATATATATATATATATATATATATATAAAAGTGCCGGCACTCTCTCCTCCTCCAGTTAATGCCCAGGTGCCTCCTAACAGGTTTGTGGGACCTTGTAGCTAAATCAATGAAGTGGCACTCACGGGACTTGATTGATAAAAATAAGACTCAGGACACGGCGGTCTCAGCTGAAAGATCTTTCATCTGAGACCGCCGTGTCCTGAGTCTTATTTTTATCAATCAAGTCCCGTGAGTGCCACTTCTTCATTTTATTTTTATATATATATATATATATATATATATATATATTCCTATATGTATAGGGGGGGGCACCAGCATTTTATCATGCCTCCGGGCGACTGGGGCGAACTTACGCCACTGGCAACAGCCCACATAAAATCAGACCCCCTAGACATGAAAATGAGCAAAAGTTATGACACACCAAATTACAAGCAGGGATCACATAGGAAGAATTTTGAGCCACACCCATGATAGGTAGTCAAGAAAGGTGATCATACGACTGATGGTAAGCCTGAGGTAATGGTTAATAAATTGGGAGGTCATTCACTGAAGACACAGGAATGACCAGGTGAAACGTTGTAAATGTATCTGTGAAATGTTTTTTTTTTCTCTCTCTCTCTATCCCCATCTCTGACGAGTATTGGTAAGAATTCACACATTGCATATCCACTTGGTCCTTGCAGAAGTCTACCAAACCCCAGCATGACCTCCGCCACAATGTATTTCTGGCCAGATACAGACAGTGGAGTAATGCAGGTGCTGGTGGGGAGGGACTGCTCAAGGAGACCATTAGACACGTAGATATGACAGCCTGATAATCTGACAATGTTTTTCTAATGCTAACAATGTTTTCTTAATGTTGACAATGTTTTAAAAATGCTTTGTTTCTCTTTTCCTATTGATGGTTAATGTCGAGTTATGTAATATATATATGCATATGAATTGTTCTCTATCTCTTGTTTTTTTTTTTTTTTTTTTCCTCTCTCTTCTCACTCATGTTTTCATGGTTTAAAGATGGTATGTCACCCCTCAGTTGGACCAATGGTAATGCCAGATTTTTTCTCCTTACAGAAAGATCGCCGGTTAGGAAGGAATATTGCATCACCAGAATGTTCGTTTGGAAGACTGAGAGATAGCACCTTTGAGAGGACAGCAGAACAAGAAGAACAACAAGACGAGAGAACTTATTATCGTAACAAGTTCTCTCCCCCTCAAACTGATTTCTTATACCCCCTTTACAAATTTCTTCTTTTCTCCTCCTGTAAGATGGACTTGCCCCAAGAGACTGTGATATGGATTTTCCTGTTGACCATGATGTTGACCAGAGCAGTCTGTTTCGGTGAGAGTACCAGTGAGGTCGAGAAAGGATCCAGAAAGGTCCTGATGACTGAGACGGAGGTGTAAATTTCCAATAGCAACCCAATCACCAAGCAAAGGCGAGTACCGGGCACGATCTAACAACCATGTTATTTGTAAACAATTGTGAAGGATTGTTAGTTCAAAAAGAAAACTGTATCTGTAGGCTCTGTGACAATGGTTGAGGATGGATGCATAAAGAAATGCCAATCCAGTTTTAATATCCATATGGACCGGCATCCATTGAGTGACTATCACTCCTTAGTGGGTAGTGTGTTAAATAAAACAGATTGTTGGGTATGCTCTCAAGTACCTCAGGGTCATAGTAAATCAGGGCTAGTACCATTTCCTTTAACGGTAGGGGAGGTACTTGAGCTAAAGGGTGGGAGACCGGTGGACAGGAGGTTTAATATCTCCAGCCCTCCTAGTTTGAAGCTCCACCAATACCATGTGGATAGGTCCCTATTATGTTTTAACATCTCCAATCCCCGAAAGCCGGGAAATTGGGAAGTGTCATGGAGCAACCAAACCATGACCTTTTCGCATAGAGCAGATAGAATGCCTACAGATACAGAGCTTGTACGCCACATAGCCAGTAGAGGAAAATCTTTCCGGTATAGGTATACCTTAGGAAATAGGATTACGAGAGTTGGAGAAGTATCACCAGGATACTGTGCACATATCGTACAAACTGATACGTGTACTAAACAGATGGGAGAGTTAGGGTTAGGAGAGTTCACATGGAAAATGTGTAACATGGTAATGACATATTCCGTCCCATATGTTCTCCCCGATGATGCATATTTCATATGCGGGAGAAAGGCGTATGAGCGGCTTGCCCCAAACTCTGAAGGATTGTGTTGTATTGGAAAAGTACTACCTGAGGTAATGAGTCTAAGGAGTGAGGAAACTGTAATTAACCTGGATTTGGTATATGACCCAATGATAGAAACCATGATGTGATGAAAATGCGATTATACGGTCCGTTTCTTTCACCTGTTTTTCTGCTTTTCTCCAAGATACAAAGACCCCTTGGACGAGGAAGTTAACGAGACGCTATACAGACAACAGACAAGAACCAAAGATGAAGTTTTGACGACCTATGATATGGACACTTGATGAACTTTGCCATGGATCCCCAGTTTCCCTAGTATTTTAAACTCACGCTAGCCCAACATTTTTTGTAAATCTGATGGCACTGACAAAGCTATTTGCTCATGCCCAAAGAGCAATACAGCGCAAAGAAGACGACTCTCAACAGATACCGAACAAAACTTCAACAACAGATGTACATTTCCCTGACATAGAATATCATTGCATTTTCCATAAGTGTTCTTTATCTTCATCTCTACAACCCTCAGGTAATGACACACATAGTCGATAGGGAATACAGGCACAGATATCAGCAACCACATACCTCCCCCATTCATGTATCATCAACTAAAATGTGCTCCCCCATTTTGTTACAACCACAGCCGAAATGAGCTCGGTAAAGTTTGACAGCCCATCCACAGACCCTTAGTACGGGATAAGAAGGAATTCAAATGTATACTTCGCAATACCTCGAAGCTTGATGTACAACACGTACGGCACGATGATACATGACCCCCCAAACATGGATTCATACACACATGCTTCTGCTATCTCACTAGGTCATACCCTCTTCACACCTTCTCCTCTCTCCTCCCTTACCCAACCATGGAAATGTATTAACCCCTGACATATATTTTTCTCTTTTTGAAATGTTTTAGGAAGTGGCAGTTATTGGTGACTGCCAAAGGGTGGACTGTCAAAGTCAAAAATATTACATAGAGAGACCATATAAACTGCACACATATAAGTCGCTATACTTGCAAATATGCGCAGCGAGCACAGCAATATATGGAAACACACGCATTTGCTCGGACATGGCACAGAGATGGATTCGGCACTTGTTTCATACAGTACATGGTTATAATAATGAACAGCACCAGACATCATGGAGATTTAGAATTGGCTAATGAATTAATGTCATGGATGTGTATCATTCGAACCGAACCAGATAAACACATCATGTTTGGTATTGAAGCAAGCAGAATGAGGTGTGGGTTAGTTTGAGGCCTGTTGTGTTGTTGTGGGACATTGCAGCGGATAGATATGATTATATGTATAAAAGCTAAGATCATATTGTTAGAACAATGGATGCTCAAGACAACCTTTTACTAAGTTTTCAGGGCTGAACCTGATTAGCATATACAAAGGAGAAAGAAAGACCCCTCCCCCAGGTACTGGTCAAACAGGAAGGTAGTGGTCAGGTGTGGCCTCAGAGAACAGATGTAATGTAGCTACACTCACAGACACACACACAGCTACCTGGCACCAAGCAGCATGGCGGCTGAATCCCCAGGACATCTTCCAAACTAAAGGCTAAGTATTGAACTTCACATGGCTAGATAAGGAAACAGACAGATTGCTTTCTGGTTTTAAATAGGATATTGTAACTTGGTTGTGTGATTGTTGGGTGTTTGTGGATACTCTGTGAAGTCCGTGATGAATTGGAACAGTATACAATCTGTAGCATAGTATTTGTGGTATTTGTTTGCCTATGGAGATTTAAAATAGATTGTGCTGGTTAGTTATAATATATATCCTGTTAATCATAAATACCACCATGCAGTTACGTTTGTGTTAATTACATTGTGATCTGGTCTTGTGATGAATATGCTCTGGTTATTGAGATACTGAAGTTGTTTGGGATGTGAAATTATGAGATGGTTCTAGGAAGTTGGATTACATTGTGAAAGGTGATTTAGATGGTTTGGAATTGTAAAATCAGAACATATGCATTGTTTTGAGGCTTGGACATTTTGGAATAAAGTGCCATGTGTTTGGACCTGCAAATCTAAAATGGCTGCTGCTGGATGTCTTCCCCTCCCCCTTTCAGCCATGTGGTGTTGTCTTTGGAATCAAGTGGAGGTTTCTCAAAATGGAGTCTAGCTTCCATCCCATGCTGTATTCAGCATTGACTAACTGCGCAGCGATTGTCTCTCACATGTGTAGTTTTATCTGCAACCATGTTGTCTCTTATTTAATGTTATCATGAGCCATTTCTCTCTATCTCTCTCTTCTTCTCTTCCCCTTCCATTTTCCCATAAATAGTAATTGTATTGTATTGTATTTCTAGTGTAGCTATTTTGGTTAGGAAGTCTTTGTTATATTGTAGTGTATCATTTGTACTGTTATCCCCTTTTTACCAGTATATTAGATATAATACAGTTAATAGGCTTTGGACCCTAAACCAGTATCTGTGTATTTTCTATAGTGTTAAGTGTTCACTTGAGCGTCGGTGACGCTCAAGCAGCTTTGTAGTTAGTCAGGTTACACAAGGTTGCACTTACACCCTGTATCCACATTAAGGTATTCTGTGTATTTCATTGTTAAAAGGTTTAGACATAAAGGTATAGCGTTGTGAGCGTCTGCGCTGCTGGTGATCTCCTCGTGGTCTCGAGCGTCTGCTACGCCATAGCGAATCATTACGTTAGTCAACAGCCAATAACGTGTCCTGTGATCTCTGGGCCGTGAGCGAACGTGACGCTTGAGCGTCTCGCCTACGGCTGAGCGATCGTTACGCAACTAGTGTACCCTTACGGTACTTCTTAAGTAAACAGCGTACAGTGTTCTTAGACCTCATAAAGGGTTGTTTATACGACAAAAGTATTTAGTATTGTCACAAGCACCGCAAAAAGCCGCCATGCCCTGCACGCCCCTTTTCTCTTTTCATATGCAGATGAGGGTTGAAGCCAACTTTGACCCACTGCTTGGATGACATCACCGTATGCAAATCCGTCTTCTGCAGAACTTCCCCCAGGAATGCTTGCACTAGTTGTTGCATTTGGTTTGTTGTTTGGGGGTGCTTCAGTATTAGGCAGCCTTCTGCCCTCCCATGTTCATCTGAAAATATGTGTTCTCCGTGCAGTTGTTGTCCCCAGATGAGAGTTCCCTTGTGCTGCCTCAGTTGAATCTCCTTAACTTGACAGAGATGTGCCTGAGCAGCGGCCCACCCCAGCTCTATCCCAAATCATACTTATTTTGCATAGGACATACCATGGTCATGAAGATTATTCTCCCAGGGTGAGGTTCATTCATTGCATTCTGGGTATGCTGACCCCTGTGATTTCCCCAAATGTGGGAAACTCGACTGCTTTATTTGTGGTAGTGGGGGACTGTGTTTGTGTTTTCCTCTGGTCAGCTCTGGTAAAAGTCAGATTTCTTTGTTTCAGATCTTCCTCTAGCCTTGTTCTTCTTTTGAGAGTTCCCTTGTGCTGCCTCAGTTGGATCTCCTTCACTTGACAGGGGGGTGCCCGAGCAGAGACCCTCCCCAGCTCTAGCCCAACTCCTACTTACCTGCCAGGTGAGATACTATGATCATGATGGTGCTTCTCCCAGGGCAAGGCTCACCCATTGCACTCTGGGTGTGCTGCCCCTGCGATTTCCCCAAATGTGGGAAACTTGACTGCATAATTTGTGTTTCCCCTGGTCGGCTCTCGTATAATTCAGATCTCTTTGTCTCAGGTCTCTCTCCAGCCTAGTTTGCTGTCTGTTTCCACTTCTCTTTTCTTCAGCCGCTCCCTTCTATAACCTTGTGCACTATCCTGACTTCTCCTCCCGTCTGCTTACTTTGTGCCTTCCAATGCACAATGCAAACTACAGGTAGTGCTGCAGGGCCCACACCCTTTTACTTGCCTTACAGAGCAGCTCTGGAGCTGTTACAGTGCCCAGCTGCTGCAAGAAATCTGCTTGAATGCTTCAGGGGATGGGGCATGGCCAACATGAGCCCCACACCAAAAGAGGGTGGAGGTGTTTAATGCGAACTAGGGGTCATCCAAGCACCGCAAAAGGCCGCCATGCCCTGCACGCCCCTTTTCTCTTTTCATATGCAGACGAGGGTTGAAGCCAACTTTGACCCACTGCTTGGATGACATCACCATATGCAAATCCATCTGCGGCAGGCCTTCCCCCAGGAATGCTTGCACTAGTTGTTGCATTTGGTTTGTTGTTTGGGGGTGCTTCAGTATTAGGCAGCCTTCTGCCCTCCCATGTTCATCTGAAAATATATGTTCTCCCTGCAGTTGTTGTCCCCAGATGAGAGTTCCCTTGTGTTGCCTCAGTTAAATCTCCTTTACTTGACAGAGATGTGCATGAGCAGCGGCCCTCCCCAGCCCTATTCCAAATCATACTTATTTTGCATAGGAGATACCATGGTCATGAAGATTTTTCTCCCAGGGTGAGGTTTATTCATTGCATTTTGGGTATACTGACCCCTGTGATTTCCCCAAATGTGGGAAACTTGACTGCATTATTTGTGGTAGTGGGAGGCTGTGTTTGTGATTTCTTCTGGTCAGCTCTGGTAAAAGTCAGATTTCTTTGTCTCAGATTTTCCTTTAGCCTTGTTCTTCTTTCGAGAGTTCCCTTGTGCTGCCTCAGTTGGATCTCCTTCACTTTACAGGGGGGTACCCGAGCAGCGACCCTCCCCAGCTCTAGCCCAACTCCTACTTACCTGCCAGGTGAGATACTATGATCATGAAGGTGCTTCTCCCAGGGCAAGGCTCACCCATTGTACTCTGGGTGTGCTGCTCCTGCGATTTCCCCAAATGTGGGAAACTTGACTGCATAATTTGTGTTTCCCCTGGTCGGCTCTCGTATAATTCAGATCTCTTTGTCTCAGGTCTCTCTCCAGCCTAGTTTGCTGTCTGTTTCCACTTCTCTTTTCTTCAGCCGCTCCCTTCTATACCCTTGTGCACTATCCTGACTTCTCCTCCCGTCTGCTTACTTTGTGCCTTCCAATGCACAATGCAAACTACAGGTAGTGCTGCAGGGCCCACACCCTTTTACTTGCCTTACAGAGCAGCTCTGGAGCTGTTACAGTGGCCAGCTGCTGCAAGAAATCAGCTTGAATGCTTCAGGGGCTGGGGCATAGCCAACATGAGCCCCACACCGAAGGAGGGTGGAGGTGTTTAATGCAAACTAGGGGTCAGTCAAGCGCCGCAAAAGGCCACCATGCCCTGCACGCCCCTTTTCTGTTTTTATATGCAGACGAGGGTTGAAGCCACCTTTGACCCACTGCTTGGATGACATCACCATATGCAAATCCATCTGCGGCAGGCCTTCCCCCAGGAATGCTTGCACTAGTTGTTGCATTTGGTTTGTTGTTTGGGGGTGCTTCAGTATTAGGCAGCCTTCTGCTCCACCCTCCTTTGGTGTGGGGCTCATGTTGGCCATGTCCCATCCCCTGAAGCATTCAAGCAGATTTCTTGCAGCAGCTGGGCACTGTAACAGCTCCAGAGACGCTCTGTAAGGCAAGTAAAAGGGTGTGGGCCCTGCAGCACTACCTGTAGTTTGCATTGTGCATTGGAAGGCACAAAGTAAGCAGACGGGAGGAGAAGTCAGGATAGTGCACAAGGGTATAGAAGGGAGCGGCTGAAGAAAAGAGAAGTGGAAACAGACAGCAAACTAGGCTGGAGAGAGATCTGAGACAAAGAGATCTGAATTATACGAGAGCCGACCAGGGGAAACACAAATTATGCAGTCAAGTTTCCCACATTTGGGGAAATCGCAGGGGCAGCACACCCAGAGTGCAATGGGTGAGCCTTGCCCTGGGAGAAGCACCTTCATGATCATAGTATCTCACCTGGCAGGTAAGTAGGAGTTGGGCTAGAGCTAGGGAGGGTCGCTGCTCGGGCACCCCCCTGTTAAGTGAAGGAGATCCAACTGAGGCAGCACAAGGGAACTCTCGAAAGAAGAACAAGGCTAAAGGAAAATCTGAAACAAAGAAATCTGACTTTTACCAGAGCTGACCAGAAGAAATCACAAACACAGCCTCCCACTACCACAAATAATGCAGTCGAGTTTCCCACATTTGGGGAAATCACAGGGGTCAGCATACCCAAAATGCAATGAATGAACCTCACCCTGGGAGAAAAATCTTCATGACCATGGTATCTCCTATGCAAAATAAGTATGATTTGGAAGAGGGCTGGGGAGGGCCGCTGCTCATGCACATCTCTGTCAAGTAAAGGAGATTCAACTGAGGCAGCACAAGGGAACTCTCATCTTGGGACAACAACTGCAGGGAGAACATATATTTTCAGATGAACATGGGAGGGCAGAAGGCTGCCTAATACTGAAGCACCCCCAAACAACAAACCAAATGCAACAACTAGTGCAAGCATTCCTGGGGGAAGGCCTGCCGCAGATGGATTTGCATATGGTGATGTCATCCAAGCAGTTGGTCAAAGTTGGCTTCAACCCTCGTCTGCATATGAAAAGAGAAAAGGGGCGTGCAGGGCATGGTGGCCTTTTGCGGCGCTTGGCTGACCCCTAGTTTGCATTAAACACCTCCACCCTCCTTTGGTGTGGGGCTCATGTTGGCTATGCCCCAGCCCCTGAAGCATTCAAGCTGAATTCTTGCAGCAGCTGGGCACTGTAACAGCTCCAGAGCTGCTCTGTAAGGCAAGTAAAAGGGTGTGGGCCCTGCAGCACTACCTGTAGTTCGCATTGTGCGTTGGAAGGCACAAAGTAAGCAGACAGGAGGAGAAGTCAGGATAGTGCGCAAGGGCATAGAAGGGAGCGGCTCAAGAAAAGAGAAGTGGAAACAGACAGCAAACTAGGCTGGAGAGAGACCTGAGACAAAGAGATCTGAATTATACGAGAGCCGACCAGGGGAAACACAAATTATGCAGTCAAGTTTCCCACATTTGGGGAAATCGCAGGAGCAGCACACCCAGAGTGCAATGGGTGAGCCTTGCCCTGGGAGAAGCACCTTCATGATCATAGTATCTCACCTGGCAGGTAAGTAGGAGTTGGGCTAGAGCTGGGGAGGGTCGCTGCTCGGGTACCCCCCTGTAAAGTGAAGGAGATCCAACTGAGGCAGCACAAGGGAACTCTCGAAAGAAGAACAAGGCTAGAGGAAAATCTGAGACAAAGAAATCTGACTTTTACCAGAGCTGACCAGAGGAAAGCACAAACACAGTCCCCCACTACCACAAATAATGCAGTCAAGTTTCCCACATTTGGGGAAATCACAGAGGTCAGCATACCCAAAATGCAATGAATGAACCTCACCCTGGGAGAACAATCTTCATGACCATGGTATCTCCTATGCAAAATAAGTATGATTTGGAATAGGGCTGGGAAGGGCCGCTGCTCATGCACATCTCTGTCAAGTAAAGGAGATTCAACTGAGGCAGCACAAGGGAACTCTCATCTGGGGACAACAACTGCAGGGAGAACACATATTTTCAGATGAACATGGGAGGGCAGAAGGCTGCCTAATACTGAAGCACCCCCAAACAACAAACCAAATGCAACAACTAGTGCAAGCATTCCTGGGGGAAGTTCTGCAGAAGATGGATTTGCATACGGTGATGTCATCCAAGCAGTGGGTCAAAGTTGGCTTCAACCCTCATCTGCATATGAAAAGAGAAAAGGGGCGTGCAGGGCATGGCGGCCTTTTGCGGTGCTTGGATGACCCCTAGTTCGCATTAAACACCTCCACCCTCCTTCGGTGTGGGGCTCATGTTGGCTATGCCCCAGCCCCTGAAGCATTCAAGCTGATTTCTTGCAGCAGCTGGGCACTGTAACAGCTCCAGAGCTGCTCTGTAAGGCAAGTAAAAGGGTGTGGGCCCTGCAGCACTACCTGTAGTTTGCATTGTGCATTGGAAGGCACAAAGTAAGCAGATGGGAGGAGAAGTCAGGATAGTGCACAAGGGTATAGAAGGGAGCGGCTGAAGAAAAGAGAAGTGGAAACAGACAGCAAACTAGGCTGGAGAGAGACCTGAGACAAAGAGATCTGAATTATACGTGAGCCGACCAGGGGAAACACAAATTATGCAGTCAAGATTCCCACATTTGGGGAAATCGCAGGAGCATCACACCCAGAGTACAATGGGTGAGCCTTGCCCTGGGAGAAGCACCTTCATGATCATAGTATCTCACCTGGCAGGTAAGTAGGAGTTGGGCTAGAGCTGGGGAGGGTCGCTGCTCGGGTACCCCCCTGTAAAGTGAAGGAGATCCAACTGAGGCAGCACAAGGGAACTCTCGAAAGAAGAACAAGGCTAAAGGAAAATCTGAGACAAAGAAATCTGACTTTTACCAGAGCTGACCAGAGGAAAGCACAAACACAGTCTCCCACTACCACAAATAATGCAGTCAAGTTTCCGACATTTGGGGAAATCACAGGGGTCAGCATACCCAAAATGCAATGAATGAACCTCACCCTGGGAGAAAAATCTTCATGACCATGGTATCTCCTATGCAAAATAAGTATGATTTGGAATAGGGCTGGGGAGGGCCGCTGCTCATGCACATCTCTGTCAAGTAAAGGAGATTCAACTGAGGCAGCACAAGGGAACTCTCATCTTGGGACAACAACTGCAGGGAGAACATATATTTTCAGATGAACATGGGAGGGCAGAAGGCTGCCTAATACTGAAGCACCCCCAAACAACAAACCAAATGCAACAACTAGTGCAAGCATTCCTGGGGGAAGGCCTGCCGCAGATGGATTTGCATATGGTGATGTCATCCAAGCAGTGGGTCAAAGTTGGCTTCAACCCTCGTCTGCATATGAAAAGAGAAAAGGGGCGTGCAGGGCATGGCGGCCTTTTGCGGCGCTTGGCTGACCCCTAGTTTGCATTAAACACCTCCACCCTCCTTTGGTGTGGGGCTCATGTTGGCTATGCCCCAGCCCCTGAAGCATTCAAGCTGATTTCTTGCAGCAGCTGGGCACTGTAACAGCTCCAGAGCTGCTCTGTAAGGCAAGTAAAAGGGTGTGGGCCCTGCAGCACTACCTGTAGTTCGCATTGTGCATTGGAAGGCACAAAGTAAGCAGACGGGAGGAGAAGTCAGGATAGTGCACAAGGGTATAGAAGGGAGCGGCTGAAGAAAAGAGAAGTGGAAACAGACAGCAAACTAGGCTGGAGAGAGACCTGAGACAAAGAGATCTGAATTATACGAGAGCCGACCAGGGGAAACACAAATTATGCAGTCAAGTTTCCCACATTTGGGGAAATCGCAGGGGCAGCACACCCAGAGTGCAATGGGTGAGCCTTGCCCTGGGAGAAGCACCTTCATGATCATAGTATCTCACCTGGCAGGTAAGTAGGAGTTGGGCTAGAGCTGGGGAGGGTCGCTGCTCGGGTTCCCCCCTGTGAAGTGAAGGAGATCCAACTGAGGCAGCACCAGGGAACTCTCGAAAGAAGAACAAGGCTAGAGGAAGATCTGAGACAAAGAAATCTGACTTTTACCAGAGCTGACCAGAGGAAAGCACAAACACAGTCCCCCACTACCACAAATAATGCAGTCGAGTTTCCCACATTTGGGAAAATCACAGGGGTCAGCATACCCAGAATGCAATGAATGAACCTCACCCTGGGAGAACAATCTTCATGACCATGGTATCTCCTATGCAAAATAAGTATGATTTGGGATAGGGCTGGTGAGGGCCGCTGCTCAGGCACATCTCTGTCAAGCAAAGGAGATTCAACTGAGGCAGCACAAGGGAACTCTCATCTGGGGACAACAACTGCAGGGAGACCACATCTTTTCAGATGAACATGGGAGGGCGGAAGGCTGCCTAATACTGAAGCACCATCAAATATCAAACCATATGCAACAACTAGTACAAGCACTCCTGGGGGAAGGTCTGCAGCAGACGGATTTGCATATGGTGATGTTATCCAAGCAGTGGGCCAAAGTTGACTGGAACCCTCATCTGCATATGAAAAGAGAAAAGGGGCATGCAGGGCATGGCGGCCTTTTGCAGTGCTTGGATGACCCCTAGTTCGCATTAAACACCCCCACCCTCCTTTGGTGTGGGGCTCATGTTGGCCATGCCCCATCCCCTGAAGCATTCAAGCTGATTTCTTGCAGCAGCTGGGCACTGTAACAGCTCCAGAGCTGCTCTGTAAGGCAAGTAAAAGGGTGTGGGCCCTGAAGCACTACCTGTAGTTTGCATTGTGCATTGGAAGGCACAAAGTAAGCAGACGGGAGGAGAAGTCAGGATAGTGCACAAGGGTATAGAAGGGAGCGGCTGAAGAAAAGAGAAGTGGAAACAGACAGCAAACTAGGCTGGAGAGAGACCTGAGACAAAGAGATCTGAATTATACGAGAGCCGACCAAGGGAAACACAAATTATGCAGTCAAGTTTCCCACATTTGGGGAAATCGCAGGGGCAGCACACCCAGAGTGCAATGGGTGAGCCTTTCCCTGGGAGAAGCACCTTCATGATCATAGTATCTCACCTGGCAGGTAAGTAGGAGTTGGGCTAGAGCTGGGGAGGGTCGCTGCTCGGGTACCCCCCTGTAAAGTGAAGGAGATCCAACTGAGGCAGCACAAGGGAACTCTCGAAAGAAGAACAAGGCTAGAGGAAAATCTGAGACAAAGAAATCTGACTTTTACCAGAGCTGACCAGAGGAAAGCACAAACACAGTCCCCCACTACCACAAATAATGCAGTCAAGTTTCCCACATTTGGGGAAATCACAGGGGTCAGCATACCCAAAATGCAATGAATGAACCTCACCCTGGGAGAACAATCTTCATGACCATGGTATCTCCTATGCAAAATAAGTATGATTTGGAATAGGGCTGGGGAGGGCCGCTGCTCATGCACATCTCTGTCAAGTAAAGGAGATTCAACTGAGGCAGCACAAGGGAACTCTCATCTGGGGACAACAACTGCAGGGAGAACACATATTTTCAGATGAACATGGGAGGGCAGAAGGCTGCCTAATACTGAAGCACCCCCAAACAACAAACCAAATGCAACAACTAGTGCAAGCATTCCTGGGGGAAGTTCTGCAGAAGACGGATTTGCATACGGTGATGTCATCCAAGCAGTGGGTCAAAGTTGGCTTCAACCCTCATCTGCATATGAAAAGAGAAAATGGGCGTGCAGGGCATGGCGGCCTTTTGCGGTGCTTGGATGACCCCTAGTTCGCATTAAACACCTCCACCCTCCTTTGGTGTGGGGCTCATGTTGGCCATGCCCCATCCCCTGAAGCATTCAAGCTGATTTCTTGCAGCAGCTGGGCACTGTAACAGCTCCAGAGCTGCTCTGTAAGGCAAGTAAAAGGGTGTGGGCCCTGCATCACTTCCTGTAGTTTGCATTGTGCATTGGAAGGCACAAAGTAAGCAGACTGGAGGAGAAGTCAGGATAGTGCACAAGGGTATAGAAGGGAGCGGCTGAAGAAAAGAGAAGTGGAAACAGACAGCAAACTAGGCTGGAGATAGACCTGAGACAAAGAGATCTGAATTATACGAGAGCCGACCAGGGGAAACACAAATTATGCAGTCAAGTTTCCCACTTTTGGGGAAATCGCAGAGGCAGCACACCCAGAGTGCAATGGGTGAGCCTTGCCCTGGGAGAAACACCTTCATGATCATAGTATCTCACCTGGCAGGTAAGTAGGAGTTGGGCTAGAGCTGGGGAGGGTCGCTGCTCGGGTTCCCCCCTGTGAAGTGAAGGAGATCCAACTGAGGCAGCACCAGGGAACTCTCGAAAGAAGAACAAGGCTAGAGGAAGATCTGAGACAAAGAAATCTGACTTTTACCAGAGCTGACCAGAGGAAAGCACAAACACAGTCCCCCACTACCACAAATAATGCAGTCGAGTTTCCCACATTTGGGAAAATCACAGGGGTCAGCATACCCAGAATGCAATGAATGAACCTCACCCTGGGAGAACAATCTTCATGACCATGGTATCTCCTATGCAAAATAAGTATGATTTGGGATAGGGCTGGTGAGGGCCGCTGCTCAGGCACATCTCTGTCAAGTAAAGGAGATTCAACTGAGGCAGCACAAGGGAACTCTCATCTGGGGACAACAACTGCAGGGAGACCACATCTTTTCAGATGAACATGGGAGGGCGGAAGGCTGCCTAATACTGAAGCACCATCAAATATCAAACCATATGCAACAACTAGTACAAGCACTCTTGGGGGAAGGTCTGCAGCAGACGGATTTGCATATGGTGATGTTATCCAAGCAGTGGGCCAAAGTTGACTGGAACCCTCATCTGCATATGAAAAGAGAAAAGGGGCATGCAGGGCATGGCGGCCTTTTGCAGTGCTTGGATGACCCCTAGTTCGCATTAAACACCCCCACCCTCCTTTGGTGTGGGGCTCATGTTGGCCATGCCCCATCCCCTGAAGCATTCAAGCTGATTTCTTGCAGCAGCTGGGCACTGTAACAGCTCCAGAGCTGTTCTGTAAGGCAAGTAAAAGAGTGTGGGCCCTGCAGCACCACCTGTTGTTCGCATTGTGCGTTGGAAGGCACAAATTAAGCAGACGGGAGGAGAAGTCAGGATAGTGCGCAAGGGCATTCTTTTCTCTTAGTCAGGGGGCAAGGCTTCAAAATGGGGTCTGCAACGGAGGAGACACAGGGGGCGTGGTCACAGCAGCTTTTCTCTACAGTCTGCACCAGCAGGAGCCTACACCATTTTTTATGATCACGCTGAACTGCAGTGCGACTGCAATTACAGCATGGTCAAGAAGGGAGGCGTCATGCTGGGTGGCCATGCCCTGTCACTGTGCAGGAGCCAGCACCGCTCACACACTAGTCCCCGGGTGCAGCCCCCAACCCCCGGGACTCCCGGAGCAACAAAATGTAGATTCAGGCCACCAGGCCACGCCCCTACCTATGAAACCATGCCTCCTTTTTACCATTGCGCTGTTTATCTGCGCGCACTGCATTACAATCTCCCTCGCCACCTCTCTGGGTCTCACCAGTGATAGTGACACCTCTGCCATGCTTGTAGCAGCTGGTCCTAAGATCTACGCCTCAAGCCCTGAGTGTTTGCCCTTGTGACTTGTTGATCATCATAGCGAAGCAGATGCTTACAGAAAACTGCAGGGGCTTAGACTGAAAATAAAAAAATTGATGGGTATAAGGTAGAGAGGAGCGGGTTCGGTTCTCCGAGAACCGAATTCCCCACGAACTCCACGTGGTTAACACTGGTCCGAGGCAGGCTCGGTTGTTCCCGCCTGACTCGGAAAACCTGAACAAGGGAAAATGTCATCATCCCGCTGTCGGATTCTCGCGAGATTCGGATTCCATATAAAGAGCTGCGCGTTGCTGCCATTTTTACTCGTGCATTGAAGAGAGAGCGGAGAGGACGTGGCTATGTTCTCTCAGTGGAAATCTCAATATCAGTGCTCAGTATCAGTGGTTACTTATTGCTGCTCAGTAATACTAGTAGTGTGTCTCTCCTGCTCAGTGTCAGTTCTCAGTAGTATCCTCATCAGTGCTCAGTATCACTGCTCATTGTCTTGTGCTGCATTGTGGTGCTCAGCATACTACAGTACATTACTAATAGTCCAGTGCTGCATCTTGCTGCTCAGTGTCAGTTCTAGTATCCTCATCAGTGCTCACTATCACTGCTCATTGCATTGTGGTGTTCTGTATACTACAGTAACATAGTAATATAGTATATATAGAGGAGCGGGTTCGGTTCTCCGAGAACCGAATTCCCGACGAACTCCACGTGGTTTACACTGGTCCGAGGCAGGCTCGGTTGTTCCCGCCTGACTCGGAAAACCTGAACAAGGGAAAATGTCATCATCCCGCTGTCGGATTCTCGCGAGATTCGGATTCCATATAAAGAGCTGCGCGTTGCCGCCATTTTTACTCGTGCATTGAAGAGAGAGCGGAGAGGACGTGGCTATGTTCTCTCAGTGGAAATCTCCATATCAGTGCTCAGTATCAGTGGTTACTTATTGCTGCTCAGTAATACTAGTAGTGTGTCTCTCCTGCTCAGTGTCAGTTCTCAGTAGTATCCTCATCAGTGCTCAGTATCACTGCTCATTGTCTTGTGCTGCATTGTGGTGCTCAGCATACTACAGTACATTACTAATAGTCCAGTGCTGCATCTTGCTGCTCAGTGTCAGTTTTAGTATCCTCATCAGTGCTCACTATCACTGCTCATTACATTGTGGTGTTCTGTATACTACAGTAACATAGTAATATAGTAACATATAGTAACATAGTTTTTGAGGTTGAATAGAGGCAAATTGCCCATCGTGTTCAACCTGTTTTAAGTTGTGATGATTCTACATACTTGCTGAATAATGTTTTATGACTAGTTAGCTACTATAACTCATGTTACCCCCGGATTAACCATGTTGATATTTTAAGTATTATAACCTTGGATAGCTTTTTCATTCAGAAATGTATCCATTCCTTTTTTAAATCCAATTACAGAGTCCGCCATTACCACCTTCCCTGGCAGGGAATTCCACATCCTGATTGCCCTAACAGTGAAGATCATAGTATCTCACCTGGCAGGTAAGTAGGAGTTGGGCTAGAGCTGTGGAGGATTGCTGCTCGGGCACCCCCTGTCAAGTGAAGGAGATCCAACTGAGGCAGCACAAGGGAACTCTCGAAAGAAGAACAAGGCTAGAGGAAGATCTGAGACAAAGAAATCTGACTTTTACCAGAGCTGACCAGAGGAAAGCACAAACACAGTCCCCCACTACCACAAATAATGCAGTCGAGTTTCCCACATTTGGGGAAATCACAGGGGTCAGCATACCCAGAATGCAATGAATGAACCTCACCCTGGGAGAACAATCTTCATGACCATGGTATCTCCTATGCAAAATAAGTATGATTTGGGATAGGGCTGGGGAGGGCCGCTGCTCAGGCACATCTCTGTCAAGTAAAGGAGATTCAACTGAGGCAGCACAAGGGAACTCTCATCTGGGGACAACAACTGCAGGGAGAACACATATTTTCAGATGAACATGGGAGGGCAGAAGGCTGCCTAATACTGAAGCACCCCCAAAAAACAAACCAAATGCAACTACTAGTGCAAGCATTCCTTGGGGAAGGCCTGCAGCAGATGGATTTGCATATGGTGATGTCATCCAAGCAGTGGGTCAAAGTTGGCTTCAACCCTCGTCTGCATATGAAAATAAAAAAGGGGTGTGCAGGGCATGGCGGCCTTTTGCGGCGCTTGGATGACCCCTAGTTCGCATTAAACACCTCCACCCTCCTTCGGTGTGGGGCTCATGTTGGCTATGCCCAAGCCCCTGAAGCATTCAAGCTGATTTCTTGCAGCAGCTGGGCACTGTAACAGCTCCAGAGCTGCTCTGTAAAGCAAGTAAAAGGGTGTGGGCCCTGCAGCACTACCTGTATTTTGCATTGTGCGTTGGAAGGCACAAAGTAAGCAGACGGGGAAGTCAGGATAGTGCACAAGGGCATAGAAGGGAGCGGCTCAAGAAAAGAGAAGTGGAAACAGGCAGCAAACTAGGCTGGAGAGGGACCTGAGACAAAGAGATCTAAATTATATGAGAGCCGACCAGGGGAAACACAAATTATGCAGTCAAGTGTCCCACATTTGGGGAAATCGCAGGAGCAGCACACCCAGAGTGCAATGGGTGAGCCTTGCCCTGGGAGAAGCACCTTCATGATCATAGTATCTCACCTGGCAGGTAAGTAGGAGTTGGGCTAGAGCTGGGGAGGGTTGCTGCTCGGGTACCCCCCTGTCAAGTGAAGGAGATCCAACTGAGGCAGCACAAGGGAACTCTCGAAAGAAGAACAAGGCTAGAGGAAAATCTGAGACAAAGAAATCTGACTTTTACCAGAGCTGACCAGAGGAAAGCACAAACACAGTCCCCCACCTCCACAAATAATGCAGTCGAGTTTCCCACATTTGGGGAAATCACAGGGGTCAGCATACCCAAAATGCAATGAATGAACCTCACCCTCGGAGAACAATCTTCATGACCATGGTATCTCCTATGCAAAATAAGTATGATTTGGGATAGGGCTGGGGAGGGCCGCTGCTCAGGCACATCTCTGTCAAGTAAAGGAGATTCAACTGAGGCAGCACAAGGGAACTCCCATCTGGGGACAACAACTGCAGGGAGAACACATATTTTCAGATGAACATGGGAGGGCAGAAGGCTGCCTAATACTGAAGCACCCCCAAACAACAAACCAAATGCAACAACTAGTACAAGCATTCCTGGGGGAAGTTCTGCAGAAGACGGATTTGCATACGGTGATGTCATCCAAGCAGTGGGCCAAAGTTGGCTGGAACCCTCATCTGCATATGAAAAGAGAAAAGGGGTATGCAGGGCATGGCGGCCTTTTGCGGCGTTGGATGACCCTTAGTTCGCATTAAACACCCCCACCCTCCTTCGGTGTGGGGCTCATGTTGGCCATGCCCCAGCCCCTGAAGCATTCAAGCTGATTTCTTGCAGCAGCTTGGCACTGTAACAGCTCCAGAGCTGCTCTGTACGGCAAGTAAAAGGGTGTGGGCCCTGCAGCACTACCTGTAGTTTGCATTGTGCATTGGAAGGCACTTAAGAAAAGAGAAGTGGAAACAGACAGCAAACTAGGCTGGAGAGAGACCTGAGACAAAGAGATCTGAAGTATACGAGAGCCGACCAGGGGAAACACAAATTATGCAGTCAAGTTTCCCACATTTGGGGAAATCGCAGGAGCAGCACACCCAGAGTGCAATGGGTGAGCCTTGCCCTGGGAGAAGCACCTACGTGATCATAGTATCTCACCTGGCAGGTAAGTAGGAGTTGGGCTAGAACTGGGGAGGGTCGCTGCTCGGGTACCCCCCTGTCAAGTGAAGGAGATCCAACTGAGGCAGCACAAGGGAATTCTCGAAAGAAGAACAAGGCTAGAGGAAGATCTGAGACAAAGAAATCTGACTTTTACCAGAGCTGACCAGAGGAAAACACAAACACAGTCCCCCACTACCACAAATAATGCTGTCGAGTTTCCCACATTTGGGGAAATCACAGGGGTCAGCATACCCAGAATGCAATGAATGAACCTCACACTGGGAGAATAATCTTCATGACCATGGTATCTCCTATGCAAAATAAGTATGATTTGGGATAGGGCTGGGGAGGGCCGCTGCTCAGGCACATCTCTGTCAATTAAAGGAGATTCAACTGAGGCAGCATAAGGGAACTCTCACTGGGGACAACAACTGCAGGGAGAACACATATTTTCAGATGAACATGGGAGGGCAGAAGGCTGCCTAATACTGAAGCACCCCCAAACAACAAACCAAATGCAACAACTAGTGCAAGCATTCCTGGGGGAAGGCCTGCAGCAGATGGATTTGCATATGGTGATGTCATCCAAGCAGTGGGTCAAAGTTGGCTTCAACCCTTGTCTGCATATGAAAAGAGAAAAGGGGCGTGCAGGGCATGGCGGCCTTTTGCGGCGCTTGGATGACCCCTAGTTCGCATTAAACACCTCCACCCTCCTTCGGTGTGGGGCTCATGTTGGCTATGCCCCAGCCCCTGAAGCATTCAAGCTGATTTCTTGCAGTAGCTGGGCACTGTAACAGCTCCAGAGCTGCTCTGTACGGCAAGTAAAAGGGTGTGGGCCCTGCAGCACTACCTGTAGTTTGCATTGTGCATTGGAAGGCACAAAGTAAGCAGACGGGAGAAGTAAGGATAGTGCGCAAGGCCATAGAATGGAGCGGCTTAAGAAAAGAGAAGTGGAAACAGACAGCAAACTAGGCTGGAGAGAGACCTGAGACAAAGAGATCTGAATTATACGAGAGCCGACCAGGGGAAACACAAATTATGCAGTCAAGTTTCCCACATTTGGGGAAATCGCAGGAGCAGCACACCCAGAGTGCAATGGGTGAGCCTTGCCCTGGGAGAAGCACCTACGTGATCATAGTATCTCACCTGGCAGGTAAGTAGGAGTTGGGCTAGAGCTGGGGAGGGTCGCTGCTCGGGTACCCCCCTGTCAAGTGAAGGAGATCCAACTGAGGCAGCACAAGGGAATTCTCGAAAGGAGAACAAGGCTAGAGGAAGATCTGAGACAAAGAAATCTGACTTTTACCAGAGCTGACCAGAGGAAAACACAAACACAGTCCCCCACTACCACAAATAATGCTGTCGAGTTTCCCACATTTGGGGAAATCACAGGGGTCAGCATACCCAGAATGCAATGAATGAACCTCACACTGGGAGAATAATCTTCATGACCATGGTATCTCCTATGCAAAATAAGTATGATTTGGGATAGGGCTGGGGAGGGCCGCTGCTCAGGCACATCTCTGTCAAGTAAAGGAGATTCAACTGAGGCAGCATAAGGGAACTCTCATCTGGGGACAACAACTGCAGGGAGAACACATATTTTCAGATGAACATGGGAGGGCAGAAGGCTGCCTAATACTGAAGCACCCCCAAACAACAAACCAAATGCAACAACTAGTGCAAGCATTCCTGGGGGAAGGCCTGCAGCAGATGGATTTGCATATGGTGATGTCATCCAAGCAGTGGGTCAAAGTTGGCTTCAACCCTCGTCTGCATATGAAAAGAGAAAAGGGGCGTGCAGGGCATGGCGGCCTTTTGCGGCGCTTGGATGACCCCTAGTTCGCATTAAACACCTCCATTCTCCTTCGGTGTGGGGCTCATGTTGGCTATGCCCCAGCCCCTGAAGCATTCAAGCTGATTTCTTGCAGTAGCTGGGCACTGTAACAGCTCCAGAGCTGCTCTGTACGGCAAGTAAAAGGGTGTGGGCCCTGCAGCACTACCTGTAGTTTGCATTGTGTATTGGAAGGCACAAAGTAAGCAGACGGGAGAAGTAAGGATAGTGCGCAAGGCCATAGAATGGAGCGGCTTAAGAAAAGAGAAGTGGAAACAGACAGCAAACTAGGCTGGAGAGAGACCTGAGACAAAGAGATCTGAATTATACGAGAGCCGACCAGGGGAAACACAAATTATGCAGTCAAGTTTCCCACATTTGGGGAAATCGCAGGGGCAGCACATCCAGAGTGCAATGGGTGAGCCTTGCCCTGGGAGAAGCACCTTCATGATTATAGTATCTCACCTGGCAGGTAAGTAGAAGTTGGGCTAGAGCTGGGGAGGGTCGCTGCTCGGGCACACCCCTGTCAAGTGAAGGAGATCCAACTGAGGCAGCACAAGGGAACTCTCGAAAGAAGAACAAGGCTAGAGGAAGATCTGAAACAAATAAATCTGACTTTTACCAGAGCTGACCAGAGGAAAGCACAAACACAGTCCCCCACTACCACAAATAATGCAGTTGAGTTTCCCACATTTGGGGAAATCACAGGGGTCAGCATACCCAGAATGCAATGAATGAACCTTACCCTGGGAGAACAATCTTCAAGACCATGGTCTCTCCTATGCAAAATAAGTATGATTTGGGATAGGGCTGGGGAGGGCCGCTGCTCAGGCGCATCTCTGTCAAGTAAAGGAGATTCAACTGAGGCAGCACAAGGGAACTCTCATCTGGGGACAACAACTGCAGGGAGAACACATATTTTCAGATGAACATGGGAGGGCAGAAGGCTGCCTAATACTGAAGCACCCCCAAACAACAAACCAAATGCAACAACTAGTGCAAGCATTCCTGGGGGAAGGCCTGCAGCAGATGGATTTGCATATGGTGATGCCATCCAAGCAGTGGGTCAAAGTTGGCTTCAACCCTCGTCTGCATATGAAAAGAGAAAAGGGGCGTGCAGGGCATGGCGGCCTTTTGCGGCGCTTGGCTGACCCCTAGTTCGCATTACACACCTCCACCCTCCTTCGGTGTGGGGCTCATGTTGGCTATGCCCCAGCCCCTGAAGCATTCAAGCTGATTTCTTGCAGCAGCTGGGCACTGTAACTGCTCCAGAGCTGCTCTGTACGGCAAGTAAAAGGGTGTGGGCCCTGCAGCACTACCTGTAGTTTGCATTGTGCGTTGGAAGGCACGAAGTAAGCAGACGGGAGAAGTCAGGATAGTGCGCAAGGGCATAAAAGGGAGCGGCTCAAGAAAAGAGAAGTGGAAACAGACAGCAAACTAGGCTGGAGAGAGACCTGAGACAAAGAGATCTGAATTATACGAGAGCCGACCAAGGGAAACACAAATTATGCAGTCAAGTTTCCCACATTTGGGGAAATCGCAGGGGCAGCACAACCAGAGTGCAATGGGTGAGCCTTGCCCTGGGAGAAGCACCTTCATGATCATAGTATCTCACCTGGCAGGTAAGTAGGAGTTGGGCTAGAGCTGGGGAGGGTCGCTGCTCGGGTACCCCCCTGTCAAGTGAAAGAGATCCAACTGAGGCAGCACAAGGGAACTCTCGAAAGAAGAACAAGGCTAGAGGAAGATCTGAGATAAAGAAATCTGATTTTTACCAGAGCTGACCAGAGGAAAGCACAAACACAGTCCCCCACTACCACAAATAATGCAGTCGAGTTTCCCACATTTGGGGAAATCACAGGGGTCAGCATACCCAGAATGCAATGAATGAACCTCACACTGGGAGAACAATCTTCATGACCATGGTATCGCCTATGCAAAATAAGTATGATTTGGGATAGGGCTGGGGAGGGCCGCTGCTCAGGCACATCTCTGTCAAGTAAAGGAGATTCAACTGAGGCAGCACAAGGGAACTCTCATCTGGGGACAACAACTGCAGGGAGAACACATATTTTCAGATGAACATGGGAGGGCAGAAGGCTGCCTAATACTGAAGCACCCCCAAACAACAAACCAAATGCAACAACTAGTGCAAGCATTCCTGGGGGAAGGCCTGCAGCAGATGGATTTGCATATGGTGATGTCATCCAAACAGTGGGTCAAAGTTGGCTTCAACCCTCGTCTGCATATGAAAAGAGACAAGGGGCGTGCAGGGCATGGCGGCCTTTTGCGGCGCTTGGATGACCCCTAGTTCGCATTACACACCTCCACCCTCCTTCGGTGTGGGGCTCATGTTGGCTATGCCCCAGCCCCTGAAGCATTCAAGCTGATTTCTTGCAGCAGCTGGGCACTGTAACTGCTCCAGAGACGCTCTGTAAGGCAAGTAAAAGGGTGTGGGCCCTGCAGCACTACCTGTAGTTTGCATTGTGCGTTGGAAGGCACGAAGTAAGCAGACGGGAGAAGTCAGGATAGTGCGCAAGGGCATAGAAGGGAGCGGCTCAAGAAAAGAGAAGTGGAAACAGACAGCAAACTAGGCTGGAGAGAGACCTGAGACAAAGAGATCTGAATTATACGAGAGCCGACCAGGGGAAACACAAATTATGCAGTCAAGTTTCCCACATTTGGGGAAATCGCAGAAGCAGCACACCCAGAGTGCAATGGGTGAGCCTTGCCCTGGGAGAAGCACCTTCATGATCATAGTATCTCACCTGGCAGGTAAGTAGGAGTTGGGCTAGAGCTGGGGAGGGTCGCTGCTCGAGCATCCCCCTGTCAAGTAAAGGAGATTCAACTGAGTCAGCACAAAGGAACTCTCATCTGGGGACAACAACTGCAGGGAGAACACATATTTTCAGATAAAAATCTTGGTCATGCTCTGGTTTCTCTTCAGAACGAACAAATCTTTCGCCTTTTACTAAAGATTTCCGTGGAGAGGAGCAAAACCGAGTTTTATCTCAATTTTTGCATGCCCCATCTTTTTGGGGTTTCTTTTATCGGTTTAAAGATAGAATGAGTGTGCTTTAATGTAAGCTCATTTGCATAGAAATGACAGTAAATGTTTGTTTCTTTTCAAACAGAACTTTCTTGACCATGCTACTTGATTGAAAGATCTGGGAGCACATGGAATACAGTACAAACCATGCTTATAGCAAGGAGAAGACAGGTGAGAAATCTGCTTTCTTTCAAATTGGGCGCTCACTTTGATCTGAATGAGGACTGCTGGCACGGCACTCAGGCGACAGGTGGAATCTTGGTCATGCTCTGGTTTCTCTTCAGAACGAACAAATCTTTCGCCTTTTACTAAAGATTTCTGTGGAGAGGAGCAAAACTGAGCTTTATCTCAATTTTTGCATGCCCCATATTATTGGGGTTTCTTTTATCAGATTAAAGACAGAACGAGTGTGCTTTCTTGTTAGCTTTAATGTAAGTTTATTTGCATAACAATGACAATAAATGTCTGTTTCTTTTCAAGCAGAACTTTCTTGACCATACTAATTGCTTGAAAGATCTGGGAGCACATGGAAAAGAGTACAAACCATGCTTATAGCAAGGGGAAGTCTGGTGAGAAATCTGCTTTCTTTCTTTCAAATTGGGTGCTCATTTTGAGCTGAATGAGGACTGCTGGCATGGCACTCAGGCGACAGGTGGAATCTTAGTCATGCTCTGGTTTCTCTTCAGAACGAACAAATCTTTCGCCTTTTATTAAAGATTTCCGTGGAGAGGAGCAAAACTGAGTTTTATCTCAATTTTTGCATGCCCCGCCTTATTGGGGTTTCTTTTATCAGTTTAAAGATAGAACGAGTGTGCTTTAATGTAAGCTCATTTGCATAGAAATGACAGTAAATGTTTGTTTCTTTTCAAACAGAACTTTCTTGACTATACTAATTGCTTGAAAGATCTGGGAGCACATGGAAAAGAGTACAAACCATGTTTATAGCAAGGGGAAGCCTGGTGAGAAATCTGCTTTCTTTCTTTCAAATTGGGTGCTCACTTTGAGCAGAATGAGGACTGCTGGCATGGCACTCAGGCGACAGGTAGAATCTTGGTCATGCTCTGGTTTCTCTTCAGAACGAACAAATCTTTCGCCTTTTACTGAAGATTTCCGTGGAGAGGAGCAAAACTGAGTTTTATCTCAATTTTTGCATGCCCCATCTTATTGGGGTTTTATTTTATCGGTTTAAAGATAGAACGAGTGTGCTTTAATGTAAGCTCATTTGCATAGAAATGACAGTAAATGTTTGTTTCTTTTCAAACAGAACTTTCTTGACTATACTAATTGCTTGAAAGATCTGGGAGCACATGGAAAAGAGTACAAACCATGTTTATAGCAAGGGGAAGCCTGGTGAGAAATCTGCTTTCTTTCTTTCAAATTGGGTGCTCACTTTGAGCAGAATGAGGACTGCTGGCATGGCACTCAGGCGACAGGTGGAATCTTGGTCATGCTCTGGTTTCTCTTCAGAACGAACAAATCTTTCGCCTTTTACTAAAGATTTCTGTGGAGAGGAGCAAAACTGAGCTTTATCTCAATTTTTGCATGCCCCATATTATTGGGGTTTCTTTTATCAGATTAAAGACAGAACGAGTGTGCTTTCTTGTTAGCTTTAATGTAAGTTTATTTGCATAACAATGACAATAAATGTCTGTTTCTTTTCAAGCAGAACTTTCTTGACCATACTAATTGCTTGAAAGATCTGGGAGCACATGGAAAAGAGTACAAACCATGCTTATAGCAAGGGGAAGTCTGGTGAGAAATCTGCTTTCTTTCTTTCAAATTGGGTGCTCATTTTGAGCTGAATGAGGACTGCTGGCATGGCACTCAGGCGACAGGTGGAATCTTAGTCATGCTCTGGTTTCTCTTCAGAACGAACAAATCTTTCGCCTTTTATTAAAGATTTCCGTGGAGAGGAGCAAAACTGAGTTTTATCTCAATTTTTGCATGCCCCGCCTTATTGGGGTTTCTTTTATCAGTTTAAAGATAGAACGAGTGTGCTTTAATGTAAGCTCATTTGCATAGAAATGACAGTAAATGTTTGTTTCTTTTCAAACAGAACTTTCTTGACTATACTAATTGCTTGAAAGATCTGGGAGCACATGGAAAAGAGTACAAACCATGTTTATAGCAAGGGGAAGCCTGGTGAGAAATCTGCTTTCTTTCATTCAAATTGGGTGCTCACTTTGAGCTGAATGAGAACTGCTGGCATGGCACTCAGGCGACAGGTGGAATCTTGGTCATGCTCTGGTTTCTCTTCAGAACTAACAAATATTTCGCCTTTTATTAAAGATTTCCGTGGAGAGGAGCAAAACTGAGTTTTATCTCAATTTTTGCATGCCCCATATTATTGGGGTTTCTTTTATCAGTTTAAAGACAGAACGAGTGTGCTTTCTTGTTAGCTTTAATGTAAGTTTATTTGCATAAAAATGACAGTAAATGTTTGTTTCTTTTCAAACAGAACTTTCATGACCATGCTACTTGCTTGAAAGATCTGGGAGCACATGGAAAACAGTACAAACCATGCAGTATCACAAGAGCCTTTATTTGATCTTTCATGAAGATAGAGCAGAATTGAGGACACGTCAACAATTTCTGCCAAAGGTGGTTCATCTTTCCACATGGTGTCTTTGGCCACTGACACCTTCGTTGAGTCAAAGTCTCTGGCTGTGGTCAGAACTTTGAAAATTTATGTCACCAGAACGGTTCAGATTAGGAAAACAGAGGCTCTGTTTGTCCTGTATGCTCCCAACAGGATTGGGTGTCCTGCTTCCATGCAGACCATTATGCGCTGGATCTGTGGTAAGATTCAGCATGCTCATTCCACGGCAGGATTGCCGTTACTGAATTAGGTGAAGACCCATTCTACTAGAAAGGTGGGTTCATCCTGGGCAGCTGGTCGGGGAGTCTCGGCATTGCAACTTTGCAGAGCAGCTATTTAGTAAACACTTTTGCTAAGTTTTACAAGTTTGATACCTTGGCTGATGATAACCTCAAGTTGGGTCATTCGGTGCTGCAGAGTCGTACGCACTCTCCCACCCGTTCAAGAGCTTTGGTATAACCCCATGGTTCTTAATGTGACCCCAGCATCCTCTAGGTCGTATGAGAAAATAGGATTTTAATACCTACCGGTAAATCCTTTTCTCTTAGTACGTAGAGGATGCTGGGCACCCGTCCCAGTCCATACTGTGTCTGCAGTTATTACTTGTGGTTATACACATGTTGTGTTACGGTTCTGGTCAGCTTTTTGCTGCAATTGTTCATGCCGTTGGCTTGTGTTCTGTTGAATGCCACGTTCTGCGGCATGCTTAAGGTGTGAGCTGGTAAGATGCTCACCTTAGTTTAACAATAAATCCTTTCCTCGAAATGTCCGTCTCCCTGGGCACAGTTCCTATAACTGGATTCTGGAGGAGGGGCAAAGAGGGAGGAGCCAGTTCACACCCTTTGAAAGTCTTAAAGTGCCCATGTCTCTTGCGGATCCCGTCTATACCCCATGGTTCTTAATGTGACCCCAGCATCCTCTATGGACTAAGAAAAAAGGATGCCCTTGTGTACTATCCTGACTTCTCCTCCCGTCTGCTTACTTTGTGCCTTCCAACGCACAATGCGAACTACAGGTGGTGCTGCAGGGCCCACACCCTTTTACTTGCCTTACAGAGCAGCTCTGGAGCTGTTACAGTGCCCAGCTGTTGCAAGAAATCAGCATGAATGCTTCAGGGGATGGGGCATGGCCAACATGAGCCCCACACCAAAGGAGGGTGGGGGTGTTTAATGCGAACTAGGGGTCATCCAAGCACTGCAAAAGGCCGCCATGCCCTGCATGCCCCTTTTCTCTTTTTATATGCAGATGAGGGTTCCAGCCAACTTTGGCCCACTGCTTGGATGACATCACCGTATGCAAATCCGTCTGCTGCAGACCTTCCCCCAGGAATGCTTGTACTAGTTGTTGGATATGGTTTGATATTTGATGGTGCTTAAGTATTAGGCAGCCTTCCGCCCTCCCATGTTCATCTGAAAAGATGTGGTCTCCCTGCAGTTGTTGTCCCCAGACGAGAGTTCCCTTGTGCTTCCTCAGTTGAATCTCCTTAACTTGACGGGGGAGGGGCTGCCCGAGCTGCCACCCTCCCCAGCCCTATCCCAACTCATACTTATTTTACATATTAGATCTCTTGATCATGAAGATTGTTCTCACAGGGTGAGGTTCATCCATTATATTTTAAAATAGGAAGGTACAAATTACATATTTGAATTGCATCTATGTGCTGGATTCAAATGCCCCCCCCCCCCTTCCTTTCTCAATTGTGCCCGTCAGCAGCTATTCTTAGGTTGCTGCCAATGGGTGTGACACATTAATTTCTTCTGTGGGGTACACTGGACTCCACAAGGATTCACATTGGGGTGTAGAGTAGGATCTTGATCTGAGGCACCAACCGGCTCAAAGCTTTTGACTGTTCCCAAGATGCTCAGCGCATCCTCCTCTATAACCCCGCTTCCATGAACAGGGAGCTCAGTTTGTAGTTGGTGCCTTCAGTAGCAGGCCACTTAACAGGGGCCTGCCTCAGGCAGCCTATTCTTAGCTATTAATTTTGACAAGAAAAGAAGAACTTGTTTTATGATAATCTACAAGGGCTGCAGCAGGCTAGGTCTAATAGACATCTTTACTGCAGCTTCATCACTCCCAGCGGCGCTGTATACTCCCGTGCCCTGGTTGCTGGGTCACTGCAGCGGAGGCTCCGGTTTCTTCCTAAGGTCAGTCACACACACACACCGCCCTTCCGGATCACGAGGCCGCTGATAAAGGGGAGCGTGGCCGTAGGGGGTGGGCCGTGTGCGCACTGGGGTGGACACTGATTACTGGGCAGCCGCTCCACTAGCCACCAGGTACAGTTAAGGAGCACAGGTCTGGGGGTTTTTCTCCTATATTAACCCAATTTTGTACTGCCCGCAGCGCATTGTGATAGGTAATAGGGCCTGATTCAGGTTGGATTGCAATCACAATAAGCGATCCAACTGCAAAAATTGCTAAGAGCATATGCATGTGCCTGCATGCGATCGCCTCTGCCTGTCAATCGGGGCAGGGGGGGAGAGTGGGGTCAGCAACACTCCATTTCCAAGTCAGGGATGGAGCAGTGCGGGGGCAAGGCTTCAAAATGGGGTCTGCAATGGAGGAGACACAGGGGGCGTGGTCACAGCGGCTGTATGACATCACATTCAGCCGCTGTGATCACAAAAATGGTGGCGGCTTCCTGCGCGCACATACAGTCTGCACCAGCAGGAGGCTACACCATTGTTTATGATCACGCTGAACTGCAGTGCGACTGCAATTACAGCATGGTCAAGAAGGGAGGTGTCATACTGGGTGGCCATGCCCTGTCACTGTGCAGGAGCCAGCACCGCTTACACACTAGTCCCCGGGTGCAGCCCCCAACCCCCGGGACACCCGGAGCAACAAAATGTAGATTCAGGCCACCAGGCCACGCCCCTACCTATGAAATCATGCCTCCTTTTTACCATTGCGCTGCTTATTTGCACGCACTGCATTACAATCTCCCTCGCCACCTCTCTGGGTGTCACCAGTGATAGTGACACCTCTGCCATGCTTGTAGCAGCTGGTCCAAAGATCTATGCCTCAAGCCCTGAGTGTTTGCCCTTGTGACTTGTTGATCATGATAGCGAAGCAGATGCTTACAGAAAACTGCAGGGGCTTAGATTGAAAATAAAAAAAATTGATGGGTATAAGGTAGAGAGGAGCGGGTTCGGTTCTCCGAGAACCGAATTCCCCACGAACTCCACGTTGTTTACACTGGTCTGAGGCAGGCTCGGTTGTTCCCGCCTGACTCGGAAAACCTGAACAAGGGAAAATGTCATCATCCCGCTGTCGGATTCTCGCGAGATTCGGATATTATATATAGAGCTGCGCGTTGCCGCCATTTTTACTCGTGCATTGAAGAGAGAGCGGAGAGGACGTGGCTATGTTCTCTCAGTGGAAATCTCAATATCAGTGCTCAGTATCAGTGGTTACTTATTGCTGCTCAGTAATACTAGTAGTGTGTCTCTCCTGCTCAGTGTCAGTTCTCAGTAGTATCCTCATCAGTGCTCAGTATCACTGCTCATTGTCTTGTGCTGCATTGTGGTGCTCAGCATACTACAGTACATTACTAATAGTCCAGTGCTGCATCTTGCTGCTCAGTGTCAGTTCTAGTATCCTCATCAGTGCTCACTATCACTGCTCATTGCATTGTGGTGTTCTGTATACTACAGTAATATAGTAACATAGTTTTTGAGGTTGAATAGAGGCAAATTGCCCATCGTGTTCAACCTGTTTTAAGTTGTGATGATTCTACATACTTGCTGAATAATGTTTTATGACTAGTTAGCTACTATAACTCATGTTACCCCCGGATTAACCTTGTTGATATTTTAAGTATTATAACCTTGGATAGCTTTTTCATTCAGAAATGTATCCATTCCTTTTTTAAATCCAATTACAGAGTCCGCCATTACCACCTTCCCTGGCAGGGAATTCCACATCCTGATTGCCCTAACAGTTAAGAACCCTTTCCTCCATTGCGTTCTGAACTTTCCTCCAGTCGCAGCGAGTGACCACGTGTTCTTTTAATAAATAATTCCTCTGATAACTCTTTGTTATGTATCTTTACATATTTGAAGATATTAATAATATCTCCTCTTAGGCACCTCTTTTCTAGTGTATACATATTCAGCCTAGTAAGTCTTTCCTTATAGTCCAGTACTTTTAGGCCTTTAATCAATTTAGTCTTCAGGATCTCTCGGACTTCCATGAGCAGCAGAGTAGTGCAATGGAAGGATGCTAGGCCCATAACCCAGAGGTCGATTGATCGAAACTATCCTCTGCTATGTGCATTTTTTTTTTATAATTAAAGTAATCAAAAACTGGGATTGATATTTTGGCTCTTTTATTTTTACTTAAAGTACAATAACTTTTATCATTTTAATTTGTTTTAATAGTATATTGACAGCATTGTTTTCTTTAAAAAATGCACTTAATTTTCTTTACCCTATTACTGAAATGGTAATTGACAAAAACAAACTACATTGTCACCAGAAGAGCAATGCAAAATGTACAAGTGATATATTAAAATCATCTTCCATCTTGAATTTCAATGATGCATTGGGACAACAATTTTGTGAGAAACATCTTCACCCATAAAGAAAGATTTTCTTAATTCCTTACCTGTGTGCTGATTAGATATTACCTTGTTTTCACATTAAACAGACTTCCACATGAGAAAGCAGCAAGGATGCAGTAACGTTTATGTTTCCTGGTGTCAACCTGTATTATTTCAGTAGACATTGAAATGAGGATGCATCTTGCTGCCTTTCCAATGTAGCAAGTTTAATTCAGTAATAGGTGAAAAAACATTCCTACAAAGGTGTTAATCAGAGACTTGGCTTTGTGGACACTTTTCAGAGAGCAAATTTGTTAGCATAAAAATAAAGTCAGAAAATGAAGAGCTGTTTAATCACTCAATTGGACTTTTCTGCCAGCATAATTTTTTTTTCTCTGCAACCCACTGCTAAATTGTGCTTCCTAGCTGTTTTTTATAAAATCACTTAATCAAATCTAACTCTGATTACATCAGAGAAGGCCAGGTACCCTACATCATAAGAGGGGGTTTGAAATTTTGACTTGTCTACTTAAAGATCACCAAAATCTGATCACAAGGTCAATTACATCCCTGGGTGGGATTGAACCACCAACCTTTTGGTTAATAGCCAAACATGCTAACCGATTGCACCACAGAGACACCTCGTAAAAGTTTATTCTGACAAAGGCTAATAAGCATCAATCTAGAACGTTTCCTAGAAAAACTTTAAAAAGTCAATAATCTGGAGAGTTTTTGTAAGAAACACATTGCTACTTTCCCATGATGAGTGAGTGCTTCAGGATCTCTTGCACTTACATAAGCAGCAGAGTACTGCAACGGAAGCATGCTGGGCCCATAACCCAGAGGTAGGCAGATTGAAACTATCTTCTGCTATATGCATTGTTTTTTGTTAATTAAAGTAATCCAAAACTGGGATTGATATTTTGGCTCTTTTATTTTTACTTAAAGTACAATAACTTTTACCATTTTAATTTGTTTTAATAGTATATTGACAGTATTGTTTTCTTTCAAAAATCCACTTAATTTTCTTTACCCTATTATTAAAATGGTAATTGACAAAAACAAACTACATTGTCACCAGAAGAGCAGTACAAAATGTACAAGTGATATATTAAAATCATCTTTCCACTTGAATTTCAATGATGCTTTGGTGCAACAATTTTTTGAGAAACATCTTCACCCATAAAGAAAGATTTTCTTAATTCCTTACCTGTGTGCTGATTAGATATCACCTTGTTTTCACATTAAACAGACTTCCCCATGAGGAAGCAGCAAGGATGCAGTGACGTTTATGTTTCCTGGTGTCAACCTGTATTATTTCAGTAGACATTGAAATGAGGATGCATCTTGCTGCCTTTCCAATGAAGCAAGTTTAATTCAGTAATAGGTGAAAAACCATTCCTACAAAGGTGTTAATCAGAGACTTGGCTTTGTGGACACTTTTCAGAGAGCAAATTTGTTAGCATAAACATAAAATCAGAAAATGAAGAGCTGTTTAATCACTCAATTGGACTTTTCTGCCAGCATAATTTTTTTTCTCTGCAACCCACTGCTAAATTGTGCTTCCTAGCTGTTTTTTATAAAATCACTTAATCAAATCTAACTCTGATTACATCAGAGAAGGCCAGGTACCCTACACCATAAGAGGGAGTTTGACATTTTGACTTGTCTACTTAAAGATTACCAAAATCTAATCACAAGGTCAATTACATCCATGGGTGGGATTGAACCACCAACCTTTTGGTTAATAGCCAAACATGCTAACCGATTGCACCACAGAGACACCTCGTAAAAGTATATACTGACAAAGGCTAATAAGCATTCATCTAGAACGTTTCCCAGAAAAACTTTAAAAAGTCAATAATCTGGAGAGTTTTTGTAAGAAACACATTGGTACTTTCCCATGATGAGTGAGTGCTTCAGGATCTCTTGCACTTACATGAGCAGCAAAGTACTGCAATGGAAGCATGCTGGGCCCATAACCCAGAGATAGGCAGATTGAAACTATCCTCTGCTATATGCATTGTTTTTTGTTAATTAAAGTAATCCAAAACTGGGATTGATATTTTGGCTCTTTTATTTTTACTTAAAGTACAATAACTTTTACCATTTTAATTTGTTTTAATAGTATATTGACAGTATTGTTTTCTTTCAAAAATCCACTTAATTTTCTTTACCCTATTATTAAAATGGTAATTGACAAAAACAAACTACATTGTCACCAGAAGAGCAGTACAAAATGTACAAGTGATATATTAAAATCATCTTTCCAGCTTGAAATTCAATGATGCTTTGGTACAACAATTTTGTGAGAAACATCTTCACCCATAAAGAAAGATTTTCTTAATTCCTTACCTGTGTGCTGATTAGATATCACCTTGTTTTCACATTAAACAGACTTCCCCATGAGGAAGCAGCAAGGATGCAGTGACGTTTATGTTTCCTGGTGTCAACCTGTATTATTTCAGTAGACATTGAAATGAGGATGCATCTTGCTGCCTTTCCAATGAAGCAAGTTTAATTCAGTAATATGTGAAAAACCATTCCTACAAAGGTGTTAATCAGAGACTTGGCTTTGTGGACACTTTTCATAGAGCAAATTTGTTAGCATAAACATAAAATCAGAAAATGAAGAGCTGTTTCGTCACTCAATTGGACTTTTCTGCCAGCATAATTTTTTTTCTCTGCAACCCACTGCTAAATTGTGCTTCCTAGCTGTTTTTTTATAAAATCACTTAATCAAATCTAACTCTGATTACATCAGAGAAGGCCAGGTACCCTACACCATAAGAGGGGGTTTGAAATTTTGACTTGTCTACTTAAAGATCACCAAAATCTGATTACAAGGTCAAATACATCCCTGGGTGGGATTGAACCACCAACCTTTTGGTTAAAAGCCAAACATGCTAACCGATTGCGCCACATAGACACCTTGCAAAAGTAGATACTGACAAAGGCTAATAAGCATTCATCTAGAACGTTTCCTAGAAAAACTTTAAAAAGTCAATAATCTGGAGAATTTTTGTAAGAAACACATTGGTACTTTCCCATGATGAGTGAGTGCTTCAGGATCTCTTTCACTTACATGGGCTATTAACCAAAAGGTTGGTGGTTCAATCCCACCCAGGGATGTAATTGACCTTGTGATCAGATTTTGGTGATCTTTAAGTAGACAAGTCAAAATTTCAAACCCCCTCTTATGGTGTAGGGTACCTGGCCTTCTCTGACATAATCAGAGTTAGATTTAATTAAGTGATTTTATAAAAAACAGCTAGGAAGCACAATTTAGCAGTGGGTTGCAGAGAAAAAAATAACATTTTAAACCTACCGGTAAAAAATTTTTCTCGTAGTCCGTAGAGGATGATGGGGACTCCGTAAGGACCATGGGGGATAGACGGGCTCCGCAGCAGACATGGGCACTTTAAGAAAGACTTTAGATCTGGGTGTGCACTGGCTCCTCCCTCTATGCCCCTCCTCCATACCTCAGTTAGAGAAACTGTGCCCAGAGGAGACGGACAGTACGAGGAAAGGATTTTTGTTAATCCAAGGTCAAGATTCATACCAGCCACACCAATCACACCGTATAACTTGTGATATACTACCCAGTTAACAGTATGAAAACAACATAGCATCAGTCCAAGACCGATGAAAACTAACATATAACCCTTATGTAAGCAATAACTATATACAAGTCTTGCAGAAGTAGTCCGCACTTGGGACGGGCACCCAGCATCCTCTACGGACTACGAGAAAAAGATTTACCGGTAGGTTTAAAATCTTATTTTCTCTTACGTCCTAGAGGATGCTGGGGACTCCGTAAGGACCATGGGGATTATACCAAAGCTCCCAAACGGGCTCCTGCGGATGACTCTGCAGCACCGATTGAGCAAACAGGAGGTCCTCCTCAGCCAGGGTATCAAACTTATAGAACTTTGCAAAGGTGTTTGAACCCGACCAAGTAGCAGCTCGGCACAGCTGTAGTGCCGAGACCCCTCGGGCAGCTGCCCAAGAAGAGCCCACCTTCCTAGTGGAATGGGCCTTGACTGAATTAGGCAACGGCAATCCCGCCATAGAATGCGCCTGCTGAATCGTGTTACAGATCCAGAGAGCAATAGTCTGCTTTGAAGCAGGGGTGCCAATCTTGTTGGCTGCATACAGGACAAACAGTGCTTCTGTTTTTCTGACTCTAGCCGTTCTGGCCACGTAAATTTTCAAAGCCCTGACCACATCAAGGGACTCGGAATCCTCCAAGTCACGCGTAGCCACAGGCATCACGATAGGTTGGTTCATATGAAAGGATGAGTCCACTTTTAGCAGGAATTGAGGACGGGTCTGCAATTCCGCTCTATCCATATGGAAAACCAGATAGGGGATTTTATGTGATAAAGCTGCTAATTCCGACACTCGCCTAGCGGAAGCCAAGGCTAATAACATGACCACCTTCCAAGTGAGATATTTAAACTCCACCATTTTAAGTGGTTCAAACCATAACCTTAACACCACGTTAAGGTCCCAAGGGACCACCGGAGGTACAAAAGGAGGCTGAATATGCAGTACTCCCTTCACAAAAGTTTGTACTTACTTCAGGAAGAGAGGCCAATTCCTTTTGAAAGAAAATGGATAAGGCCAAAATCTGAACCTTAATAGAGCCTAATTTTAGGCCCAAATTCACTCCAGTTTGTAGGAAGTGAAGGAAGTGGCCCAGGTGGAATTCTTCCGTATGAGCATTCCTGGCCTCACACCAAGAAACATATTTTCGCCATATACAGTGATAATGTTTAGATGTCACGTCCTTCCTAGCCTTTATTAGCGTAGGAATGACCTCATCTGGAATACCCTTTTCCGCTAGGATCCGGCGTTCAACCGCCATGCCGTCAAACGCAGCCGCGGTAAGTCTTGGAACAGACAGGGCCCCTGTTGCAACAGGTCCTGTCTTAGAGGAAGTGGCCACGGATCTTCTGTGAGCATTTCCTGCAGATCTGGATACCAGGTCCTTCGCGGCCAATCTGAAACAATGAGAATTGTTCTTACTCCTCTTTTTCTTACTATTATCAACACCTTGGGTATGAGAGGTAGAGGAGGAAATACATAGACCGACCGGAACACCCACGGTGTCACTAGGGCGTCTACAGCTACTGCCTGAGGGTCTCTTGACCTGGTGCAATACCTCTGTAGCTTTTTGTTGAGGCGGGACGCCATCATGTCTATCTGGAACAGTCCCCACCGACTTGCAATCTGTGCGAAGACTTCCTGATGGAGTCCCCACTCTCCTGGATGTAGGTTGTGTCTGCTGAGGAAGTCTGCTTCCCAGTTGTCCACTCCCGGAATGAACACTGCTGACAGTGCGCTTACATGATTCTCCGTCCAGCGAAGAATTCTGGTGGCTTCCGCCATCGCCACTCTGCTCCTTGTGCCGCCTTGGCGGTTTACATGAACTACTGCGGTGACGTTGTCTGACTGGATCAGAACTGGTTGGTCGCGAAGTAAGGTCTCCGCTTGACATAGGGCGTTGTATATGGCCCTTAGCTCCAGGATGTTGATGTGAAGACAAGTCTCCTGACTTGACCAAAGACCTTGGAAATTTCTTCCCTGTGTGGCTGCTCCCCAACCTCGGAGGCTCGCGTTCGTGGTCACCAGGATCCAGTCCTGAATGCCGAACCTGCGGCCCTCTAGAAGGTGAGCACTCTGCAGCCACCACAGGAGAGATACCCTGGCCCTGGGGGACAGGGTGATCAACTGATGAATCTGTAGATGTGACCCGGACCACTTGTCCAGTAGGTCCCATTGCAAGATCCTCGCATAGAACCTGCCGAAGGGAATGGCCTCGTATGATGCCACCATCATTCCCAGGACTCGAGTGCAGTGATGCACTGACACCTGTTTTGGTTTCAATAGGTTCCTGACCAGAGTCATGAGTTCCTGGGCCTTTTCTATCGGAAGATAAACCCTTTTCTGGTCCGTATCCAGAATAATGCCCAAGCAAAGTCAGACGAGTCGTAGGAACCAACTGCGACTTCGGGATATTGAGAATCCAGCCGTGTTGCTGTAACACCTTCAGTGAAAGTTATACGCTGTTCAGCAACTGCTCTCTTGATCTCGCTTTTATGAGGAGATCGTTCAAGTACGGGATAATTGTGACACCTTGCTTTCGCAGGAGCACCATAATTTCCGTCATTACCTTGGTGAAAATTCTTGGAGAAAATTCTGGAGAGACCAAACGGCAACGTCTGAAATTGGTAATGACAATACTGTACCGCAAATCTTAGGTACGCCTGATGAGGTGGATAAATGAGTACATGAAGGTATGCATCCTTTATGTCCAGAGATATCATAAAATCCCCCCCTTCTAGGCTGGCGATGACCGCTCTTAGCGATTCCATCTTGAACTTGAACCTTTTCAAGTATAGGTTCAGGGATTTTAAATTTAATATGGGTCTGACCAAACCGTCCGGTTTTGGGACTACAAACAGGGTCGAATAATTTCCCTTTCCTTGTTGAAGCAGGGGAACCTTGACCACCACCTGTTGAAGATACAATTTGTGAATTGCATTTAACACTATCTCCCTTTCCTGGGGAGAAGATGGTAGGGCCGATTTGAAAAACCGGCGAGGAGGCACCTCTTCGAATTTCAGCTTGTAACCCTGAGAAACAATTTCTATTGCCTAGGGATCCACCTGCGAATGAACCCAGATGTGGCTGAAAACTCGAAGACGTGCCCCCAACTGGGCGGACTCCTTTAGCGGAGCCCCAGCGTCATGCAGTGGATTTTGTAGAGGCCGGGGAGGACTTCTGTTCCTGGGAACTAGCTGTGTTGTGCAGCTTCTTCCCTCTGCCCTTACCTCTGGCAAGAAACGACGCACCTCGTACTTTCTTGTTTCTCTGTGATCGAAAGGACTGCATTTGATAATGTGGTGCTTTCTTAGGCTGTGAGGGAATATAAGGCAAAAAATTTGATTTACCAGCTGTAGCTGTGGAGACTAGGTCCGAGAGACCTTCCCCAAACAATTCCTCACCCCTGTAAGGTAAAACCTCCATATGCCTTTTTGAGTCGGCATCACCTGTCCATTGCCGGGTCCATAGGACTCATCTTGCAGAAATCGACATAGCGTTTATTCTAGAACCCAGTAGACTAATGTCACTTTGAGCATCTCTCATATATAGGACAGCATCTTTTATATGCCCTATGGTCAATAACATAGCATCCTTATCTAGGGTCTCAATCTCTGCTGATAAGGTATCTGTCCATGCTGCCACCGCGCTACAACCCCGGCCGACGCAATTGCCGGTCTGAGTAAGGTACCAGAATGTGTGTAAATGGACTTTAGGGTAACCTCCTGCTTGCGGTCAGCAGGGTCCCTGATGGTAGCCGTATCCTGGGATGGCAGCGCTACCTTTTTGGATAAGCGTGTCAATGCTTTATCCACCCTAGGGGAGGATTCCCACCGTATCCTGTCCATTGGCGGGAAAGGATACGCCATAAGAATCCTTTTGGGAATCTGCAGCTTTTTGTCTGGAGATTCCCAAGCTTTTTCACATAATTCGTTCAACTCATGTGAGGGGGGAAAGGTTTTCTCAGGTTTCTTTCCCTTATACATGTGTACCCTCGTGTCAGGGACAGGGGACTCTGTGATGTGCAAAACATCTTTTAGTGCAATAATCATATATCGAATACATTTAGCCAATTTTGGCTGTAACTTTGCATCATAGTAGTCGACACTGGAGTCAGAATCCGTGTCGGTATCTGTGTCAACTATTTGGGATAGTGGGCGCTTTTGAGACCCGAAGGTCCCTGCGACATAGGGACAGGCATGGGTTGACTCCCTGACTGTTCCCTAGCTTCAGCTTTGTCTAATCTCTTGTGTAATAAGTTTACATTAGCACTTAAAACATTCCACATATCCATCCAGTCAGGTGTCGGCGTTGTCGATGGAGACACCACATTAATTTGCTCCTGCTCCTCTCTAGGAGAGCCTTCTACCTCAGACATGTCGACACACGTGTACCGACACACCATACACTCAGGGAATCCTCTTATCTGAGGACAGTTCCCCAACAAGGCCCTTTGGAGAGACAGAGAGAGAGAGTATGCCAGCACACACCCCAGCGCTATATGACCCAGGAAAAAAACACAATAATTTTATGTTTACCCAGTAGCGCTGTATTTCCATATATATATGCGCCTAATTATGTGCCCCCCTCTTCTTTAAGACCCTCTTTCTACCGTGGTATAAGCAGGGGAGAGTCCGTGGAGCTTCCCCTCAGCGGTGCCGTGGAGAAAATGGCGCTGGTGAGTGCTGAGGGAGAAGCCCCACCCCCTCAGCGACGGGCTTCTGTCCCGCTCAAATATAGTAAAAAATTGGCGGGGGCTCTTATATATATATATACAGTGCCTAGCTGCATATATATTTAATTTGCCAAAGAGAGGTCTATATTGCTGCCCAGGGCGTCCCCCCTGCGCCCTTCACCCTTACACTGACTGCCGTGTGAGAGGTGTATGGGAGCAATGGAGCACAGCTTTACTGCTGTGCGTTACCTCAGTGAAGATCATGAAGTCTTCCGCCGCCTCTGAAGTCTTCTTTTCTTCTCATACTCACCCGGCTTCTATCTTCCGGCTCTGCGAGGGGGACGGCGGCGCGGCGCTGGGACGGACGGCGAGGGTGAGACCTGCGTACCGATCCCTCTGGAGCTAATGCTGTACAGTAGCCTAAGAAGCAGAGCCTATCAACTCACAGAAGTAGGTGTGCATCTCTCCCCTCCGCCCCTCGATGCAGAGAGTCTGTTGCCAGCAGGCTCCCTGAAAATAAAAAAATCTAACAAATATACTTTCTGTCAGGAAACTCAGGAGAGCTCCCTGAAAAGCACCCAGTCTCCTCTGGGCACAGTAGTAAACTGAGGTCTGGAGGAGGGGCATAGAGGGAGGAGCCAGTGCACACCCAGATCTAAAGTCTTTCTTAAAGTGCCCATGTCTCCTGCGGAGCCCGTCTATCCCCCATGGTCCTTACGGAGTCCCCAGCATCCTCTAGGACGTAAGAGAAAAATTATGCTGGCAGAAAAATCCAATTGAGTGATTAAACAGCTCCAGAGCTGCTCTGTAAGGCAAGTAAAAGGGTGTGGGCCCTGCAGCACTACCTGTAGTTTGCATTGTGCATTGGAAGCCTAGTTTGCTGTCTGTTTCCACTTCTTTTTTCTTGAGCCCCTCCCGTCTATACCCTTGTGCACTATCCTGACTTCTCCTCCCGTCTGCTTACTTTGTGCCTTCCAAAGCACAATGCAAACTACAGGTAGTGCTGCAGGGCCCACACCCTTTTACTTGCCTTACAGAGCAGCTCTTGAGCTGTTACAGTGCCCAGCTGCTGCAAGAAATCAGCGTGAATGCTTCAGGGGCTGGGGCATGGCCAACATGAGCCCCACACCGAAGGAGGGTGGGGGTGTTTAATGCGAACTAGGGGTCTCGCACAATGCGAACTACAGGTAGTGCTGCAGGGCCCACACCCTTTTACTTGCCATACAGAGCAGCTCTGGAGCTGTTACAGTGCCCAGCTGCTGCAAGAAATGTGAACTAGGGGTCATCCAAGTGCCGCAAAAGGCCGCCATGCCCTGCACGCCCCTTTTCTCTTTTCATATGCAGACGAGGGTTGAAGCCAACTTTGACCCACTGCTTGGATGACATCGCCATATGCAAATCCATCTGCTGCAGGCCTTCCCCCAGGAATGCTTGCACTAGTTGTTGCATTTGGTTTGTTGTTTGGGGGTGCTTCAGTATTAGGCAGCCTTCTGCCCTCCCATGTTCATCTGAAAATATGTGTTCTCCCTGCAGTTGTTGTCCCCAGATGAGAGTTCCCTTGTGCTGCCTCAGTTGAATCTCCTTTACTTGACAGAGATGTGCCTGAGCAGAGGCCCTCCCCAGCCCTATCCCAAATCATACTTATTTTGCATAGGAGATACCATGGTCATGAAGACTGTTCTCCCAGGGAGCGGTTCATTCATTGCATTCTGGGTATGCTGACCCCTGTGATTTCCCCAAATGTGGGAAACTCGACTGCATTATTTAATGCGAACTAGGGGTCATCCAAGCACCGCAAAAGGCCGCCATGCCCTGCATACCCCTTTTCTCTTTTCATAAGCAGACGAGGTTTGAAGCCAACTTTGACCCACTGCTTGGATGACATCACTTGCTGCCTTTCCAATGAAGCAAGTTTAATTTAATAATAGGTGAAAAACCATCCCTACAAAGGTGTTAATCAGATACTTGGCTTTGTGGACACTTTTCAGAGCACAAATTTGTTAGCATAAAATAAAGCCAGAAAATGAAGAGCTGTTTAATCACTCAATTGGATTTTTCTGCCAGCATATTTCTTTTTCTCTGCAACCCACTGCTAAATTGTGCTTCCTAGCTGTTTTTATAAATTCACTGAATCAAATCTAACTCTGATTACATCAGAGAAGGCCAGGTACCCTACACCATAACAGGGGGTTTGAAATTTTGACTTGTCTACTTAAAGATCACCAAAATCTGATAACAAGGTCAATTAAGTCCCTGGGTGGGATTGAACCACCAACCTTTTGGTTAATAGCCTTACTGATTGCGCCACAGCAACACTTTGCAAAAGTCCATACTGACAAAGGCTAATAAGCATTCATCTAGAACGATTCCTAGAAACATTTTAAAAAGTCAATAATGTGGAGAGTTTTTGTAAGATGTTTCTTCCATCAACCAATGAAGAAACACATTGGTACTTTCCCATGATGAGTGAGTGCTTCAGGATCTTTTGCACTTACATGTGCAGCAGAGTACTGTAATGGAAGTGCTGGGTCCATAATCCATAACCCAGAGGTAGGCAGATTGAAACTATCCTCTGCTATATGCATTTTTCTTTGTTAATTAAAGTAATCCAAAACTGGGATTGATATTTTTGCTCTTTTATTTTTACTTAAAGTACAATAACTTTTACCATTTTAATTTGTTTTAATAGTATATTGACAGTATTGTTTTCTTTCAAAAATCCAATTAATTTTCTTTACCCGATTATTAAAATGGTAATTGACAAAAACAAACTACATTGTCACCAGAAGAGCAATACAAAATGTACAAGTGATATATTAAAATCATCTTTCCAGCTTGAATTTCAATGATGCATTGGGGCAACGATTTTGTGAGAAACATCTTCACCCTTAAATAAAGATTTTCTTAATTCCTTACCTGTGTGCTAATTAGATATCACCTTGTTTTCACATTAAACAGACTTCCACATGAGAAAACAGCAAAGATGCAGTGGCGTTAATGTTTCCTGGTGTCAACCTGTATTATTTCCGTAGATATTGAAATGAGGATGCATCTTGCTGCCTTTCCAATGAAGCAAGTTTAATTTAGTAATAGGTGAAAAACCATCCCTACAAAGATGTTAATCAGATACTTGGCTTTGTGGACACTTTTCAGATAACAAATTTGTTATCATAAAAATAAAGCCAGAAAATGAAGAGCTGTTTAATCACTCAATTGGATTTTTCTGCCAGCATTTTTCTTTTTCTCTGCAACCCACTGCTAAATTGTGCTTCCTAGCTGTTTTTTTTTATAAAATCACTTAATCAAATCTAACTCTGATTACATCAGAGAAGGCCAGGTACCCTACACCATAAGAGGGGGTTTGCAATTTTGACTTGTCTACTTAAATATCACCAAAATCTGATCACAAGGTCAATTACGTCCCTGGGTGGGATTGAACCACCAACCTTTTGATAAATAGCTGAACACACTAACCGATTGCGCCACAGAGACACTTTGCAAAAAGTACATACTGACAAAGACTAATAAGCATTCATCTAGAACGTTTCCTAGAAAAACTTTAAAAAGTCAATAATCTGGAGAGTTTTTGTAAGATGTTTCTTCCAGCAACCAATGAAGAAACACATTGGTACTTTCGCATGATGAGTGAGTGCTTCAGGATCTCTTGCACTTACATGTGCAGCAGAGTACTGCAATGGAAGCATGCTGGGCCCATAACCCAGAGGTAGGCAGATTGAAACTATCCTTTGCTATATGCATTATTTTTTTGTTCATTAAAGTAATCCAAAACTGGGATTGATATTTTAGCTTTTATTTTTACTTAAAGTACAATAACTTTTACCATTTTAATTTGTTTTAATAGTATATTGACAGTATTGTTTTCTTTCAAAAATCCAAGCCACTGCATCTTTGCTGTTTTCTCATATGGAAGTCTGTTTAATGTGAAAACAAGGTGATATCTAATTAGCACACAGGTAAGGAATTAAGAAAATCTTTATTTAAGGGTGAAGATGTTTCTCACAAAATCGTTGCCCCAATGCGTCATTGAAATTCAAGCTGGAAAGATGATTTTAATATATCACTTGTACATTTTGTATTGCTCTTCTGGTGACAATGTAGTTTGTTTTTGTCAATTACCATTTTAATAATCGGGTAAAGAAAATTAATTGGATTTTTGAAAGAAAACAATACTGTCAATATACTATTAAAACAAATTAAAATGGTAAAAGTTATTGTACTTTAAGTAAAACTAAAAGCTAAAATATCAATCCCAGTTTTGGATTACTTTAATGAACAAAAAAAAATGCATATAGCAAAGGATAGTTTCAATCTGCCTACCTCTGGGTTATGGGCCCAGCATGCTTCCAGTGCAGTACTCTGCTACACATGTAAGTGCAAGAGATCCTGAAGCACTCACTCATCATGCGAAAGTACCAATGTGTTTCTTCATTGGTTGCTGGAAGAAACATCTTACAAAAACTCTCCAGATTATTGACTTTTTAAAGTTTTTCTAGGAAACGTTCTAGATGAATGCTTATTAGTCTTTGTCAGTATGTACTTTTTGCAAAGTGTCTCTGTGGCGCAATCGGTTAGTGTGTTCAGCTATTAATCAAAAGGTTGGTGGTTTAATCCCACCCAGGGACGTAATTGACCTTGTGATCAGATTTTGGTGATATTTAAGTAGACAAGTCAAAATTGCAAACCCCCTCTTATGGTGTAGGGTACCTGGCCTTCTCTGATGTAATCAGAGTTAGATTTGATTAAGTGATTTTATAAAAAAACAGCTAGGAAGCACAATTTAGCAGTGGGTTGCAGAGAAAAAGAAAAATGCTGGCAGAAAAATCCAATTGAGTGATTAAACAGCTCTTCATTTTCTGGCTTTATTTTTATGATAACAAATTTGTTCTCTGAAAAGTGTCCACAAAGCCAAGTATCTGATTAACATCTTTGTAGGGATGGTTTTTCACCTATTACTAAATTAAACTTGCTTCATTGGAAAGGCAGCAAGATGCATCCTCATTTCAATATCTACGGAAATAATACAGGTTGACACCAGGAAACATTAACGCCACTGCATCTTTGCTGTTTTCTCATGTGGAAGTCTGTTTAATGTGAAAACAAGGTGATATCTAATTAGCACACAGGTAAGGAATTAAGAAAATCTTTATTTAAGGGTGAAGATGTTTCTCACAAAATCGTTGCCCCAATGCATCATTGAAATTCAAGCTGGAAAGATGATTTTAATATATCACTTGTACATTTTGTATTGCTCTTCTGGTGACAATGTAGTTTGTTTTTGTCAATTACCATTTTAATAATCGGGTAAAGAAAATTAATTGGATTTTTGAAAGAAAACAATACTGTCAATATACTATTAAAACAAATTAAAATGGTAAAAGTTATTGTACTTTAAGTAAAAATAAAAGAGCAAAAATGTCAATCCCAGTTTTGGATTACTTTAATTAACAAAAAAAATGCATATAGCAGAGGATAGTTTCAATCTGCCTACCTCTGGGTTATGGACCCAGCATGCTTCCATTACAGTACTCTGCTGCACATGTAAGTGCAAGAGATCCTGAAGCACTCACTCATCATGGGAAAGTACCAATGTGTTTCTTCATTGGTTGATGGAAGAAACATCTTACAAAAACTCTCCAGATTATTGACTATTTAAAGTTTTTATAGGAAACGTTCTAGATGAATGCTTATTAGCCTTTGTCAGTATGTACTTTTGAAAAGTATCGCTGTGGCGCAATCAGTTAGTGTGTACGGCAATTAGCCAAAAGGTTGGTGGTTCAATCCCACCCAGGGACGTAATTGACCTTGTTATCAGATTTTGTTGATCTTTAAGTAGACAAGTCAAAATTTCAAAAACCCCTGTTATGGTGTAGGGTACCTGGCCTTCTCTGATGTAATCAGAGTTAGATTTGATTCAGTGATTTTATAAAAATAGCAAGGAAGCACAATTTAGCAGTGGGTTGCAGAGAAAAAGAAATATGCTGGCAAAAAAATCCAATTGAGTGATTAAACAGCTCTTCATTTTCTGGCTTTATTTTTATGCTAACAAATTTGTTCTCTGAAAAGTGTCCACAAAGCCAAGTATCTGATTAACATCTTTGTAGGGATGGTTTTTCACCTATTACTAAATTAAACTTGCTTAATTGGAAAGGCAGCAAGATGCATCCTCATTTCAATATCTACTGAAATAATACAGGTTGACACCAGGAAACATCAACGCCACTGCATCCTTGCTGCTTTCTCATGTGGAAGTCTGTTTAATGTGAAATCAAGGAGATATCTAATTAGCACACAGGTAAGGAATTAAGAAAATCTTTATTTAAGGGTGAAGATGTTTCTCACAAAATCGTTGCCCCAATGCATCATTGAAATTCAAGCTGGAAAGATGATTTTAATATATCACTTGTACATTTTGTATTGCTCTTCTGGTGACAATGTAGTTTGCTTTTGTCAATTACCATTTTAATAATCGGGTAAAGAAAATTAATTGGATTTTTGAAAGAAAACAATACTGTCAATATACTATTAAAACAAATTAAAATGGTAAAAGTTATTGTACTTTAAGTAAAAATAAAAGAGCAAAAATATCAATCCCAGTTTTGGATTACTTTAATTAACAAAAAAAAATGCATATAGCAGAGGATAGTTTCAATCTGCCTACCTCTGGGTTATGGACCCAGCATGCTTCCATTACAGTACTCTGCTGCACATGTAAGTGCAAGAGATCCTGAAGCACTCACTCATCATGGGAAAGTACCAATGTGTTTCTTCATTGGTTGATGGAAGAAACATCTTACAAAAACTCTCCACATTATTGACTTTTTAAAATGTTTCTAGGAATCGTTCTAGATGAATGCTTATTAGCCTTTGTCAGTAACTACTTTTGCAAAGTGTCGCTGTGGCGCAATCAGTTAGTGTGTAAGGCTATTAACCAAAAGGTTGGTGGTTCAATTCCACCCAGGGACTTAATTGACCTTGTTATCAGATTTTGGTGATCTTTAAGTAGACAAGTCAAAATTTCAAACCCCCTGTTATGGTGTAGGGTACCTGGCCTTCTCTGATGTAATCAGAGTTAGATTTGATTCAGTGATTTTATAAAAACAGCTAGGAAGCACAATTTAGCAGTGGGTTGCAGAGAAAAAGAAATATGCTGGCAGAAAAATCCAATTGAGTGATTAAACAGCTCTTCATTTTCTGGCTTTATTTTTATGCTAACTAATTTGTTCTCTGAAAAGTGTCCACAAAGCCAAGTATCTGATTAACATATTTGTAGGGATGGTTTTTCACCTATTACTAAATTAAACTTGCTTCATTGGAAAGGCAGCAAGATGCATCCTCATTTCAATATCTACTGAAATAATACAGGTTGACACCAGGAAACATTAACGCCACTGCATCCTTGCTGCTTTCTCATGTGGAAGTCTGTTTAATGTGAAAACAAGGTGATATCTAATTAGCACACAGGTAAGGAATTAAGAAAATCTTTATTTAAGGGTGAAGATGTTTCTCACAAAATTGTTGCCCCAATGCATCATTGAAATTCAAGCTGGAAAGATGATTTTAATATATCACTTGTACATTTTGTATTGCTCTTCTGGTGACAATGTAGTTTGTTTTTGTCAATTACCATTTTAATAATAGGGTAAAGAAAATTAAGTGGATTTTTGAAAGAAAACAATACTGTCAATATACTATTAAAACAAATTAAAATGGTAAAAGTTATTGTACTTTAAGTAAAAATAAAAGCTAAAATATCAATCCCAGTTTTGGATTACTTTAATGAACAAAAAAAAAATGCATATAGCAAAGGATAGTTTCAATCTGCCTACCTCTGGGTTATGGGCCCAGCATGCTTCCATTGCAGTACTCTGCTGCACATGTAAGTGCAAGAGATCCTGAAGCACTCACTCATCATGCGAAAGTACCAATGTGTTTCTTCATTGGTTGCTGGAAGAAACATCTTACAAAAACTCTCCAGATTATTGACTTTTTAAAGTTTTTCTAGGAAACGTTCTAGATGAATGCTTATTAGTCTTTGTCAGTATATAGTTTTTGCAAAGTGTCTCTGTGGCGCAATCGGTTAGTGTGTTCAGCTATTAATCAAAAGGTTGGTGGTTCAATCCCACCCAGGGACGTAATTGACCTTGTGATCAGATTTTGGTGATATTTAAGTAGACAAGTCAAAATTGCAAACCCCCTCTTATGGTGTAGGGTACCTGGCCTTCTCTGATGTAATCAGAGTTAGATTTGATTAAGTGATTTTATAAAAAAACAGCTAGGAAGCACAATTTAGCAGTGGGTTGCAGAGAAAAAGAAAAATGCTGGCAGAAAAATCCAATTGAGTGATTAAACAGCTCTTCATTTTCTGGCTTTATTTTTATGATAACAAATTTGTTCTCTGAAAAGTGTCCACAAAGCCAAGTATCTGATTAACATCTTTGTAGGGATGGTTTTTCACCTATTACTAAATTAAACTTGCTTCATTGGAAAGGCAGCAAGATGCATCCTCATTTCAATATCTACGGAAATAATACAGGTTGACACCAGGAAACATTAACGCCACTGCATCTTTGCTGTTTTCTCATGTGGAAGTCTGTTTAATGTGAAAACAAGGTGATATCTAATTAGCACACAGGTAAGGAATTAAGAAAATCTTTATTTAAGGGTGAAGATGTTTCTCACAAAATCGTTGCCCCAATGCATCATTGAAATTCAAGCTGGAAAGATGATTTTAATATATCACTTGTACATTTTGTATTGCTCTTCTGGTGACAATGTAGTTTGTTTTTGTCAATTACCATTTTAATAATCGGGTAAAGAAAATTAAGTGGATTTTTGAAAGAAAACAATACTGTCAATTATAAGGGCACGGTCGTGCCCTTATATTAAGGCTGAATCGAACAAACGGAATTCTCCCATAGGGAACTTCTGAGATGGGGGCATGGTGTTTGAGGGGCTACACCTCAAAACTGATTGGACGTACTGAGCTGAAATTTGGCATGGACGCGTAGAATCGTCACCCGCTGCTGCAGGACAAATTTCAGGGCAAAATAATAAAAAATGAGGAATTGGGAGTAAGCTAAAGTTCCAACTGTCAGTTTTTTTCTGCCACTCCCTCTGTGGCTTTTTGACAACGTTTTCCCATAGAGTGAATGAAGATTTTTTTGGGAAGGCATAACTCAGGATAGAGGACGAATTAAGACTTGGGGTTTGTTTTACTAGATAGAGTATGCCCCAGTGTAGTGCCTTTTGGGGTTGTGGTTTTTCAGAAAGTTATAGGGTTTTTTTAATTAAGAGAAATATGCCCCATTATAGAGATAGGGCATTTCAATTTGTTGCGCCTGCGCAGTGACCGCCAGCAGGGGGTGTACAGAGAGTAGCTCTGGCAGTTGGGCACGAGGAGACAGAGCGGGAAGGAGTCACGTGGAGCTGCAGGAGGACAGCCAGCGGTTCCCGGCGTGTGAGTTCATTGAGGTCCATGAAGCGGGAGGAGATCGTAGCACTGGGTGAGTTCTGTCAGGCAGCCCACCGCTGTGTACCCAGCTTCCACTTCTCCCCCGCGTGTCCGGCCACCCTCCCCTCCCGCCCGCCCGGCCACCCTCCCCTCCCGCCCGCCCGCCCGCTCGCTCGCCCGCCCGCTCGCCCGCTGTGTGCCCGGCCGCCCGCCGGACCTTCCCTGGTGGCTGCCTGCGTCTCCTCCCCGCGTCTGTGGTGCGGCTGGCAGTAGGAGGCGCCTCGGGCAGCTGTGTCCGGCCACTCCTCCCTCCTCCTCCTCCCGCTGTGTCCGGCCCTCCCTCCCTGCAGTATGCGGTATTTATCAAGGTCTCTATGGTCACCAGTCACCCCCCCCTCCCCCTCTTGCCCTCCCTGCTGTGTGTCCGTCTCCCTCCCCCCCCCCTGCTGTGTGTCCATCGCCCCCCCCCCTTGCCCTCCCTGCTGTGTGTCCCCCCCCCCCTCCTCCCTGCAGTGTGTTCCCCCCCGCGCCCTCCCTGCTGTGTGTCCGGCCACCCTCCCCTCCTCCCGCTGTGTCCGGCCACCCTCCCCTCCTCCCGCTGTGTCCGGCCACCCTCCCCTCCTCCCGCTGTGTCCGCCCCCCCCCTCCCGCTGTGTCCGGCCACCCCACCCCTCTCGCTGTGTCCGTCCACCCCCCCTCCCGCTGTGTCCGGCCACCCCCCCCTCCCGCTGTGTCCGGCCACCCCCCCTCCTCCCGCTGTGTCCGGCCACCCCCCCTCCTCCCGCTGTGTCCGGCCACCCCCCTCCTCCCGCTGTGTCCGGCCACCCCCCCTCCTCCCGCTGTGTCCGGCCACCCCCCCTCCTCCTCTCTGCTGTGTGTCCGTTCTCCCCCCGCCCTCCCTGCTGTGTGTCCGTCCCCCCCCCGCCCTCCCTGCTGTCCGTCCCCCCGCCCTCCCTGCAGCGCCTGACACACGCACACGCAGCGCCTGACACACACGCACACACGCAGCACCTGACACACACACACAGACGCAGCACCTGACACTCACACGGACCTGACACACACGCACACACTCACACGCAGCGCCTTACACACACAGACACGCAGCGCCTGACACACACAGACACGCAACGCCTGACACACACACACTCACGCACCTGACACACACACTCACGCACCTGACACACACACACACACACACTCACGCACCTGACACACACACACTCACGCACCTGACACACGCACACTCACGCACCTGACACACGCACACGGCACGCAGCACCTGACACACACACACAGCACCTGACACACACACACGCAGCACCTGACACACAGACATGCAGCGCCTGACACACACACGCAGACACGCAGCACCTGACACACACACACACACACGCAGCACCTGACACACACACGCAGACACGCAGCACCTGACACACACACGCAGACACGCAGCACCTGACACACACACGCAGACACGCAGCACCTGACACACACACGCAGACACGCAGCACCTGACACAGACACGCAGCACCTGACACACACACACATACGCAGCACCTGACACACACACACACACAGCACCTGACACACACACACACACGCAGCACCTGACACAGACATGCAGCGCCTGACACACACGCAGACATGCAGCACCTGACACACACATGCAGCACCTGACAGACACACACACACACATGCAGCACCTGACACACCCACACACACAGGCATGCAGCACCTGACACACCCACACACACACGCAGCACCTGACACACATACATACATACATGTGGCATTTAACGCACACACGCACAGCACCTGACACACAATCATATACACTCAGAGCACCTAACACACACATACACTCGCAGCACCTCACACACACTCGTATACACACGCAGCACCTGCCACTCACACATATATACACATGTAGCACCTGCCACTCCCACATACATGAACAGCACCTAACACACACATATATACATGCAGCACCTGACACACACATACACGTGCAGCACCTGACAGTCACACACATACAGATGCGACACAAACACATACACGCTCAACACCTGACACCCACGTGGCAGCTGACGCATACAAATGCAGCACCTGAGATACACACATATACACGTGCAGCACCTGAGACACACACATACACGTACAGCACCTGACACACACACACATGTATGTACACGCGCGGCTCCAGGCACACACATACGTACGTACACACGCGGAATTTAACACACAGACACACACATACACGTGCGGCACCTGACACACATGTACGAACACGCGCGGCTCCTGACACACACACACACACACGCGTGGCTCCTGACACACACACACACATGTACGAACACGCGCGGCTCCTGACACACACACGTATGTACGTATACGCACGGCACCTGACACCTACACGTATGTACGTATACGCACGGCTCCTGACACCCACACGCATGTACACGCGCGGCTCCTGGCACACACACACACGTACGTACACGCGCGGCACCTGACACACGCCTGTACGTACACACATGCACAGCACCTGACATACACACATGTAGGTACGCGCCACCTGACACACACACACACGTACACGCACGACACTTGACACACACGTACGTACACGCACGGCACTGACACGTATGTACGGGCACGGCACCTGACACTCACGTACATACTAGTGATGAGTGGGTTCGGTTCGTCGGAATCCGAACCCCCCGAACTTCACCCATTTTACACGGGTCCGAGGCAGGTTCGAACCTTCCCGCCTTGCTCGGCTAGCCCGAGCGCGCACGAACGTCATCATCCCGCTGTCGGATTCTCGCGAGATTCGGATGTCTGCATTCGTGGAAAGGGATCCCATGTGTAAACATGGGACCCCTTTCAGTCCGTCTGGTCCGGGTGTTCGGTTTGTTGTTTTGCCAAGTATGTGGATTTAATCTGGAACCTGGATCAGGTGAGTATAATTATCTTTTATTTTCAGGTACCCGTGGATTCTACTTGGAGAAGAGGACCGACTGCTTCATGTCAACATAGGTAAGTATGGGTGTGTCGGCAGGTGGGAAATAAAGTTATATTTTTACGGTGTCTGTGTCCTGTTTTTATTTGGGTATTTTTTCCCCAGTAGAACTACAGGTACCAGCGGGCCCGTTTTTCTCCTGCATGCTGGTACTTGTGGTTCTCCAAGTACCAGCTTGCGGGGGAGGCTTGCTGGGACTTGTAGTACTACTAGAAAAAACAATATTATTTAAATTTTCTCAAGGCTATCAGCCTCCCATCCGCAGCCCTTGGATGGGGGGGACAGCCTCGGGCTTCACCCCTGGCCCTTGGGTGGCTGGGGGTCCCCACTCCCCAAGGGTACCCCGGCCAGGGGTGACTAGTTGGATATTTAATGCCACGGCCGCAGGGCACTGTATAAAAGTGACCCCCGGCTGTGGCATTATCTGTCCAGCTAGTGGAGCCCGATGCTGGTGTAAAAAATACGGGGGACCCCTACTCTTTTTGTTCCCCGTATTTTTTGCACCAGCACCAGGCACAGAGCCCGGTGCTGGTTTTAAAAATACGGGGGATCCCCTGTCCGTTTTCCCCCCAGATTTTTAGAACCAGGACCGGCTCGAAGAGCCCGAGGCTGGTTATGCTTTGGAGGGGGGACCCACGCAATTTTTTTTTCGGGTTTTTCGCATTCCATTTAAAAAATAAATAATATTTTAAAAAATATATAAATAATACTTGTGCCTCCAAAAAAGACAAACCAAGTACCTAATCCCTTCTAATATAAATAGATATGCTATTACCAAAAAAAAAAAACTGCAAAAAAAAACATGTTTTTAAATTTTTTTTATTAGATTCCGCCAGCAAAGTGTGGCGGATTGAAAATGACGAATTTACTGTTTAAAAGCACTGTTGTCGAATTTACAAACTTCAATTGAATATACTTTTGTCGAATTGCCGCATTTGTACCATTGCAGAAAAGTCGAATTTGTCAAATGTCGAATTTTAAAGTCGAATTTTGAAAGCCTGTAAGAATAGGCTCCGTCCCCTTCTACCCCTGTACCTTGCTCTCTCCTGTCTGTGCTCTCTCCCGTCTGTAGGACTAGGCCCCGCCCCCTTCTTACCCTCCTGTGACTGCTCTCTCCTGACAAGTGGACCAGGCCTGCCCCCTACACGCTGCTGGTGTCTTCATTGTTACTTGGTCTGGAGCTCCGTTGGGGAGAGAACTCACGTGAGCTCATTAAGAATGAGGAACTGGGATGTTTTAATTTTATTGTGAGTAGTGTAGTGTGGTGATGTAGTATGTTGTATGGGGGGTATAGTGTAATTATGAAGTGCAGCATATGGGAGGGCTGTAGCATAGTGATGTAGTGTGGCATATGGGTGGTGGTAGCGCATAGGCGTGCGTACAGGGGGTGCCTGGTGCGCACAGGCACTCCCTCATGTCCAGCACCGCTGCACGCCACGCTTGCTGTAGCACAGTGATCGCTGAGTGTGTGATCGGTGGAGCCTAGCCTGCAGCTCATTTCCGTACCTCCCACCACCGCTGCACCCGACCCCCCTCTGCCTGCTGCTAATACTATGCTGAGTGCATTCGTCGGCGGCCTCACTGGGGGGACTGGCGTCACCTTGCAATGTGACATGGTGATGTCCGCCCATGCTCTCCTCCCGCCCACCTGTGCTTTCCTCCTGCTGCGGTCTCTCAGTCCTAGTGTGCCGCGGCCGCCACACCACTGGCAGTGTTCCTCTAGGAGGGACTGGGAGCTGCTGGCAGACACATTCTGCTGAGACTTACTTGTCAGTGCGGGTTCCGGACGGCAGGCGGCGGGTGGGAGGGCAGACGGGGAGCAGGTGTCACAAGGAGTGTGTGGGTAATTAATTCACAATACTTCCGCTCAACGTGGCACTGCTGGTCCTTCATCTCCCATGTCTCTTCACCAGGTGGCGGGCGGCCCGGAAATTAAGTGATGTGTTGTGCAGCAGTCAGTGTGAAGTGACTGTGAGTAACACTGGTGGTGCTGATGATGCTGCTGCAGAATCTGGAAGCAATTAATTCATAAATATAATGTACTCTATCAGTGTTTCTCTGACGTCCTAGTGGATGCTGGGAACTCCGTAAGGACCATGGGGATTAGCGGCTCCGCTGGAGACTGGGCACAAAAGTAAAGCTTTAGGACTACCTGGTGTGCACTGGCTCCTCCCCCTATGACAATCCTCCAAGCCTCAGTTAGATTTTTGTGCCCGGCCGAGAAGGGTGCACACTAGGGGCTCTCCTGAGCTTCTTAGTGAAAGTTTAGTTTTAGGTTTTTTATTTTCAGTGAGACCTGCTGGCAACAGGCTCACTGCATCGAGGGACTAAGGGGAGAAGAAGCGAACTCACCTGCGTGCAGAGTGGATTGGGCTTCTTAGGCTACTGGACACCATTAGCTCCAGAGGGACCGAACACAGGCCCAGCCTCGGAGCTCGGTCCCAGAGCCGCGCCGCCGGCCCCCTTACAGAGCCAGAAGCAAGAAGAGGTCCGGAAAATCGGCGGCAGAAGACATCCTGTCTTCACCAAGGTAGCGCACAGCACTGCAGCTGTGCGCCATTGCTCCTCAACACACTTCACACTTCGGTCACTGAGGGTGCAGGGCGCTAGGGGGGGGCGCCCTGAGCAGCAATAGAAACACCTTGGCTGGCGAAAATACATCACATATAGCCCCCAGGGCTATATGGATGAATTTTAACCCCTGCCAGATTCCACAGAAAAACGGGAGAAAAGGCCGCCGAGAAGGGGGCGGAGCCTATCTCCTCAGCACACTGGCGCCATTTTCTCTCACAGCTCCGTTGGAGGGAAGCTCCCTGGCTCTCCCCTGCAGTTACTACACTACAGAAAGGGGTTAAAAAAGAGAGGGGGGCACTAATTAGGCGTAGTATAACAATACAGCAGCTATAAGGGGAAAAACACTTATATAAGGTTATCCCTGTATATATATTATTAGCGCTCTGGTGTGTGCTGGCATACTCTCCCTCTGTCTCCCCAAAGGGCTAGTGGGGTCCTGTCCTCTATCAGAGCATTCACTGTGTGTGTGCTGTGTGTCGGTACGATTGTGTCGACATGTATGAGGAGGAAAATGGTGTGGAGGCGGAGCAATTGCCTGTAATGGAGTTGTCACCCCCTAGGGAGTCGACACCTGAGTGGCTGAGCTTATGGAAGGAATTACGTGACAGTGTCAGCTCTTTACAAAAGATTGATGACATGAGACAGCCGGCTACTCAGCCTGTGCCTGTCCAGGTGTCTCAAAAGCCATCAGGGGCTCTAAAACGCCCGTTACCGCAGATGGCAGATACAGACGCCGACACGGATACTGATTCCAGTGTCGACGATTAAGAGACGAATGTGACTTCCAGTAGGGCCACACGTTACATGATTGAGGCTATGGAAAATGTTTTTACACATTTCTGATAATACCAGTACCACTAAAAAGGGTATTATGTTGGGTGAGAAAAAACTGCCTGTAGTTTTTCCTGCATCTGAGGAATTAAATGAAGTGTGTGATGATGCGTGGGTTTCCCCCGATAAAAACTGTTAATTCCTAAAAAGTTATTAGCATCATACCCCTTCCCGCCAGAGGATAGGGCACATTGGGAAACACCCCCTAGGGTGAATAAAGCGCTCACACGCTTGTCTAAACAGGTGGCACTACCGTCCCCGGATACGGCCGCCCTTAAGGAACCTGCTGACAGAAAGCAGTAAAATATCCTAAAATGTATATACACTCACACGGGTGTGATACTGCGACCAGCAATCGCCTCAGCCTGGATGTGCAGTGCTGGGGTGGCTTGGTCGGATTCCCTGACTGACAATATTGATACCCTAGATAGGGACAGTATATTACTGACTATAGAGCATTTAAAAGATGCTTTCTATATATGCGTGATGCACAGAGGGATATTTGCCGACTGGCATCAAGAGTAAGTGCGCTGTCCATTTCTGCCAGAAGAGGGTTATGGACAAGACAGTGGTCAGGTGATGCTGATTCCAAAAGGCATATGGAAGTATCGCCTTATAAAAGGGAGGAGTTATTTGGGGTAGGTCTAACAGACCTGGTGGCCACGGCAACAGCTGGGAAATCCACATTTTTACCCCAGGTAGCCTCTCAACATAAGAAGACGCCGTATTATCAGGCGCAGTCCTTTGGGCCCCATAAGGGCAAGCGGGCAAAAGGCTCCTCATTTCTGCCCCGAGGCAGAGGGAGAGGAAAAAGGCTGCAGCAAACAGCCAGTTCCCAGGAACAGAAACGGTGTGGGCCCGTCTCATAAATTTCAGCGTGCAGTGGGCTCACTCACAGGTGGACCCCTGGATCCTTCAGGTGGTATCTCAGGGGTACAAATTGGAATTCGAGACGTCTCCCCTTCGCCGTTTTCCTAAAGTCTGCTTTACCGACGTCTCCCTCCGACAGGGAGGCGGTATGGGAAGCCATTCACAAGCTGTATTCCCAGCAGGTGATAATCAAGGTACCCCTCCTACAACAGGGAAAGGGGTATTATTCCACGCTGTTTGTGGTACCGAAGCCGGACGGCTCGGTGAGACCTAATTTAAATCTGAAATCCTTGAACACTTACATACAAAGGTTCAAATTCAAGATGGAGTCACTCAGAGCGGTGATGGCAAACCGGGAAGAAGGGGATTATATGGTGTCTCTGGACATCAAGGATGCTTATCTCCATGTCCCAAATTACCCTTCTCACCAAGGGTACCTCAGGTTTGTGGTACAGAACTGTCACTATCAGTTTCAGATGCTGCCGTTTGGTTTGTCCACGGCACCCCGGGTCTTTACCAAAGTAATGGCCGAAATGATGATACTCCTTCGAAGGAAGGGAGTTTTAATTATCCCTTACTTGGACGATCTCCGGATAAGGGCAAGATCCAGGGAACAGTTGGTAGTCGGGGTAGCACTATCTCAGGTAGTGTTGCGGCAGCACGGTTGGATTCTTAATATTCCAAAATCGCAGCTGATCCCGAAGACACGTCTTCTATTCCTAAGGATGATCCTGGACACAGTCCAGAAAATAAGAATTTACTTACCGATAATTCTATTTCTCATAGTCCGTAGTGGATGCTGGGGACTCCGAAAGGACCATGGGGAATAGCGGCTCCGCAGGAGACTGGGCACAAAGTAAAAGCTTTAGGACTAGCTGGTGTGCACTGGCTCCTCCCCCTATGACCCTCCTCCAAGCCTCAGTTAGGATACTGTGCCCGGACGAGCGTACACAATAAGGAAGGATTTTGAATCCCGGGTAAGACTCATACCAGCCACACCAATCACACCGTACAACTTGTGATCTGAACCCAGTTAACAGCATGATAACAAAGAGATAGGCATTGGAAAATTCAGGGCTATAACGTGTAGATGAAGCACTAACAGGAGGCTTTACAATTTTCATTCTAGTGTCTTTCGTTTGGGAGAAAAATGCAAAGGTACAATACAGCTTTTCCTTGCCGATATCTCTCTTTTGCAAAGAGATAGGCATTGGAAAATTCAGGGCTATAACGTGTAGATGAAGCACTAATAGGAGGCTTTAAAATTTTCATTCTAGTGTCCTTCGTTTGGTAGAAAAATGCAAAGGTACAATACAGCTTTTCCTTGCCGATATCTCTCTTTTGCAAAGAGATAGGCATTGGAAAATTCAGGGCTATAACGTGTAGATGAAGCACTAACAGGAGGCTTTAAAATTTTCATTCTAGTGTCTTTCGTTTGGGAGAAAAATGCAAAAGTACAATGCAGCTTTTCCTTGCCGATATCTCTCTTTTGCAAAGAGATAGGCATTGGAAAATGCAGGGCTATAACGTGTAGATGAAGCACTAACAGGAGGCTTTAAAATTTTCATTCTAGTGTCTTTCGTTTGGGAGAAAAATGCAAAGGTACAATACAGCATTTCCTTGCCGATATCTCTCTTTTGCAAAGAGATAGGCATTGGAAAATTCAGGGCTATAACGTGTAGATTAAGCACTAACAGGAGGCTTTAAAATTTTCATTCTAGTGTCCTTCGTTTGGGAGAAAAATGCAAAGGTACAATACAGCTTTTCCTTGCCGATATCTCTCTTTTGCAAAGAGATAGGCATTGGAAAATTCAGGGCTATAACGTGTAGATGAAGCACTAATAGGAGGCTTTCAAATTTTCATTCTAGTGTCCTTCGTTTGGGAGAAAAAGGCAAAGGTACAATACAGCTTTTCCTTGCCGATATCTCTCTTTTGCAAAGAGATAGGCATTGGAAAATTCAGGGCTATAACGTGTAGATGAAGCACTAACAGGAGGCTTTAAAATTTTCATTCTAGTGTCTTTCGTTTGGGAGAAAAATGCAAACGTACAATGCAGCTTTTCCTTGCCGATATCTCTCTTTTGCAAAGAGATAGGCATTGGAAAATGCAGGGCTATAACGTGTAGATGAAGCACTAACAGGAGGCTTTAAAATTTTCATTCTAGTGTCTTTCGTTTGGGAGAAAAATGCAAAGGTACAATACAGCATTTCCTTGCCGATATCTCTCTTTTGCAAAGAGATAGGCATTGGAAAATTCAGGGCTATAACGTGTAGATGAAGCACTAATAGGAGGCTTTAAAATTTTCATTCTAGTGTCCTTCGTTTGGGAGAAAAATGCAAAGGTACAATACAGCTTTTCCTTGCCGATATCTCTCTTTTGCAAAGAGATAGGCATTGGAAAATTCAGGGCTATAACGTGTAGATGAAGCACTAACAGGAGGCTTTAAAATTTTCATTCTAGTGTCTTTCGTTTGGGAGAAAAATGCAAAGGTACAATACAGCTTTTCCTTGCCGATATCTCTCTTTTGCAAAGAGCTAGGCATTGGAAAATTCAGAGCTATAACGTGTAGATGAAGCACTAACAGTAGGCTTTAAAATTTTCATTCTAGTGTCTTTCGTTTGGGAGAAAAATGCAAAGGTACAATACAGCTTTTCCTTGCCAATATCTCTCTTTTGCAAAGAGATAGGCATTGGAAAATGCAGGGCTATAACGTGTAGATGAAGCACTAACAGGAGGCTTTAAAATTTTCATTCTAGTGTCTTTCGTTTAGGAGAAAAATGCAAAGGTACAATACAGCTTTTCCTTGCCGATATCTCTCTTTTGCAAAGAGCTAGGCATTGGAAAATTCAGGGCTATAACGTGTAGATGAAGCACTAACAGGAGGCTTTAAAATTTTCATTCTAGTGTCCTTCGTTTGGGAGAAAAATGCAAAGGTACAATACAGCTTTTCCTTGCCAATATCTCTCTTTTGCAAAGAGCTAGGCATTGGAAAATTCAGGGCTATACCGTGTAGATGAAGCACTAACAGGAGGCTTTTAAATTTTCATTCTAGTGTCCTTCGTTTGGGAGAAAAATGCAAAGGTACAATACAGCTTTTCCTTGCCGATATCTCTCTTTTGCAAAGAGATAGGCATTGGAAAATTCAGGGCTATAACGTGTAGATGAAGCACTAACAGGAGGCTTTAAAATTTTCATTCTAGTGTCTTTCGTTTGGGAGAAAAATGCAAAGGTACAATACAGCTTTTCCTTGCCGATATCTCTCTTTGGCAAAGAGATAGGCATTGGAAAATTCAGGGCTATAACGTGTAGATGAAGCACTAACAGGAGGCTTTAAAATTTTCATTCTAGTGTCTTTCGTTTGGGAGAAAAATGCAAAGGTACAATACAGCTTTTCCTTGCCAATATCTCTCTTTTGCAAAGAGCTAGGCATTGGAAAATTCAGGGCTATAACGTGTAGATGAAGCACTAATAGGAGGCTTTAAAATTTTCATTCTAGTGTCCTTCGTTTGGGAGAAAAAGGCAAAGGTACAATACAGCTTTTCCTTGCCGATATCTCTCTTTTGCAAAGAGATAGGCATTGGAAAATTCAGGGCTATAACGTGTAGATGAAGCACTAACAGGAGGCTTTAAAATTTTCATTCTAGTGTCTTTCGTTTGGGAGAAAAATGCAAAGGTACAATACAGCATTTCCTTGCCGATATCTCTCTTTTGCAAAGAGATAGGCATTGGAAAATTCAGGGCTATAACGTGTAGATTAAGCACTAACAGGAGGCTTTAAAATTTTCATTCTAGTGTCTTTCGTTTGGGAGAAAAATGCAAAAGTACAATGCAGCTTTTCCTTGCCGATATCTCTCTTTTGCAAAGAGATAGGCATTGGAAAATGCAGGGCTATAACGTGTAGATGAAGCACTAACAGGAGGCTTTAAAATTTTCATTCTAGTGTCTTTCGTTTGGGAGAAAAATGCAAAGGTACAATACAGCATTTCCTTGCCGATATCTCTCTTTTGCAAAGAGATAGGCATTGGAAAATGCAGCGCTATAACGTGTAGATGAAGCACTAACAGGAGGCTTTAAAATTTTCATTCTAGTGTCTTTCGTTTGGGAGAAAAATGCAAAGGTACAATACAGCTTTTCCTTGCCGATATCTCTTTTTTGCAAAGAGATAGGCATTGGAAAATTCAGGGCTATAACTTGTAGATTAAGCACTAACAGGAGGCTTTAAAATTTTCATTCTAGTGTCCTTCGTTTGGGAGAAAAATGCAAAGGTACAATACAGCTTTTCCTTGCCGATATCTCTCTTTTGCAAAGAGATAGGCATTGGAAAATTCAGGGCTATAACGTGTAGATGAAGCACTAATAGGAGGCTTTAAAATTTTCATTCTAGTGTCCTTCGTTTGGGAGAAAAAGGCAAAGGTACAATACAGCTTTTCCTTGCCGATATCTCTCTTTTGCAAAGAGATAGGCATTGGAAATTCAGGGCTATAACGTGTAGATGAAGCACTAACAGGAGGCTTTAAAATTTTCATTCTAGTGTCTTTCGTTTGGGAGAAAAATGCAAAAGTACAATGCAGCTTTTCCTTGCCGATATCTCTCTTTTGCAAAGAGATAGGCATTGGAAAATGCAGGGCTATAACGTGTAGATGAAGCACTAACAGGAGGCTTTAAAATTTTCATTCTAGTGTCTTTCGTTTGGGAGAAAAATGCAAAGGTACAATACAGCATTTCCTTGCCGATATCTCTCTTTTGCAAAGAGATAGGCATTGGAAAATTCAGGGCTATAACGTGTAGATGAAGCACTAACAGGAGGCTTTAACATTTTTATTCTAGTGTCCTTCGTTTGGGAGAAAAATGCAAAGGTACAATACAGCTTTTCCTTGCCGATATCTCTCTTTTGCAAAGAGATAGGCATTGGAAAATTCAGGGCTATAACGTGTAGATGAAGCACTAACAGGAGGCTTTAAAATTTTCATTCTAGTGTCTTTCGTTTGGGAGAAAAATGCAAAAGTACAATGCAGCTTTTCCTTGCCGATATCTCTCTTTTGCAAAGAGATAGGCATTGGAAAATGCAGGGCTATAACATGTAGATGAAGCACTAACAGGAGGCTTTAAAATTTTCATTCTAGTGTCTTTCGTTAGGGAGAAAAATGCAAAAGTACAATGCAGCTTTTCCTTGCCGATATCTCTCTTTTGCAAAGAGATAGGCATTGGAAAATGCAGGGCTATAACGTGTAGATGAAGCACTAACAGGAGGCTTTAAAATTTTCATTCTAGTGTCTTTCGTTTGGGAGAAAAATGCAAAGGTACAATACAGCATTTCCTTGCCGATATCTCTCTTTTGCAAAGAGATAGGCATTGGAAAATTCAGGGCTATAACGTGTAGATTAAGCACTAACAGGAGGCTTTAAAATTTTCATTCTAGTGTCCTTCGTTTGGGAGAAAAATGCAAAGGTACAATACAGCTTTTCCTTGCCGATATCTCTCTTTTGCAAAGAGATAGGCATTGGAAAATTCAGGGCTATAACGTGTAGATGAAGCACTAATAGGAGGCTTTAAAATTTTCATTCTAGTGTCTTTCGTTTGGGAGAAAAAGGCAAAGGTACAATACAGCTTTTCCTTGCCGATATCTCTCTTTTGCAAAGAGATAGGCATTGGAAAATTCAGGGCTATAACGTGTAGATGAAGCACTAACAGGAGGCTTTAAAATTTTCATTCTAGTGTCTTTCGTTTGGGAGAAAAATGCAAAAGTACAATGCAGCTTTTCCTTGCCGATATCTCTCTTTTGCAAAGAGATAGGCATTGGAAAATGCAGGGCTATAACGTGTAGATGAAGCACTAACAGGAGGCTTTAAAATTTTCATTCTAGTGTCTTTCGTTTGGGAGAAAAATGCAAAGGTACAATACAGCATTTCCTTGCCGATATCTCTCTTTTGCAAAGAGATAGGCATTGAAAAATTCAGGGCTATTACGTGTAGATGAAGCACTAACAGGAGGCTTTAAAATTTTCATTCTAGTGTCTTTCGTTTGGGAGAAAAATGCAAAAGTACAATGCAGCTTTTCCTTGCCGATATCTCTCTTTTGCAAAGAGATAGGCATTGGAAAATGCAGCGCTATAACGTGTAGATGAAGCACTAACAGGAGGCTTTAAAATTTTCATTCTAGTGTCTTTCGTTTGGGAGAAAAATGCAAAGGTACAATACAGCTTTTCCTTGCCGATATCTCTCTTTTGCAAAGAGATAGGCATTGGAAAATTCAGGGCTATAACGTGTAGATGAAGCACTAATAGGAGGCTTTAAAATTTTCATTCTAGTGTCCTTCGTTTGGGAGAAAAATGCAAAGGTACAATACAGCTTTTCCTTGCCGATATCTCTCTTTTGCAAAGAGATAGGCATTGGAAAATTCAGGGCTATAACGTGTAGATGAAGCACTAACAGGAGGCTTTAAAATTTTCATTCTAGTGTCTTTCGTTTGGGAGAAAAATGCAAAGGTACAATACAGCTTTTCCTTGCCGATATCTCTCTTTTGCAAAGAGCTAGGCATTGGAAAATTCAGAGCTATAACGTGTAGATGAAGCACTAACAGTAGGCTTTAAAATTTTCATTCTAGTGTCTTTCGTTTGGGAGAAAAATGCAAAGGTACAATACAGCTTTTCCTTGCCAATATCTCTCTTTTGCAAAGAGATAGGCATTGGAAAATGCAGGGCTATAACGTGTAGATGAAGCACTAACAGGAGGCTTTAAAATTTTCATTCTAGTGTCTTTCGTTTGGGAGAAAAATGCAAAGGTACAATACAGCTTTTCCTTGCCGATATCTCTCTTTTGCAAAGAGCTAGGCATTGGAAAATTCAGGGCTATAACGTGTAGATGAAGCACTAACAGGAGGCTTTAAAATTTTCATTCTAGTGTCCTTCGTTTGGGAGAAAAATGCAAAGGTACAATACAGCTTTTCCTTGCCAATATCTCTCTTTTGCAAAGAGCTAGGCATTGGAAAATTCAGGGCTATACCGTGTAGATGAAGCACTAACAGGAGGCTTTTAAATTTTCATTCTAGTGTCCTTCGTTTGGGAGAAAAATGCAAAGGTACAATACAGCTTTTCCTTGCCGATATCTCTCTTTTGCAAAGAGATAGGCATTGGAAAATTCAGGGCTATAACGTGTAGATGAAGCACTAACAGGAGGCTTTAAAATTTTCATTCTAGTGTCTTTCGTTTGGGAGAAAAATGCAAAGGTACAATACAGCTTTTCCTTGCCGATATCTCTCTTTTGCAAAGAGCTAGGCATTGGAAAATTCAGGGCTATAACGTGTAGATGAAGCACTAACAGTAGGCTTTAAAATTTTCATTCTAGTGTCTTTCGTTTGGGAGAAAAATGCAAAGGTACAATACAGTTTTTCCTTGCCGATATCTCTCTTTTGCAAAGAGATAGGCATTGGAAAATTCAGGGCTATAACGTGTAGATGAAGCACTAACAGGAGGCTTTAAAATTTTCATTCTAGTTTCCTTCGTTTGGGAGAAAAATGCAAAGGTACAATACAGCTTTTCCTTGCCAATATCTCTCTTTTGCAAAGAGCAAGGCATTGGAAAATTCAGGGCTATACCGTGTAGATGAAGCACTAACAGGAGGCTTTTACATTTTCATTCTAGTGTCCTTCGTTTGGGAGAAAAATGCAAAGGTACAATACAGCTTTTCCTTGCCGATATCTCTCTTTTGCAAAGAGATAGGCATTGGAAAATTCAGGGCTATAACGTGTAGATGAAGCACTAACAGGAGGCTTTAAAATTTTCATTCTAGTGTCTTTCGTTTGGGAGAAAAATGCAAAGGTACAATACAGTTTTTCCTTGCCGATATCTCTCTTTGGCAAAGAGATAGGCATTGGAAAATTCAGGGCTATAACGTGTAGATGAAGCACTAACAGGAGGCTTTAAAATTTTCATTCTAGTGTCTTTCGTTTGGGAGAAAAATGCAAAGGTACAATACAGCTTTTCCTTGCCAATATCTCTCTTTTGCAAAGAGCTAGGCATTGGAAAATTCAGGGCTATAACGTGTAGATGAAGCACTAATAGGAGGCTTTAAAATTTTCATTCTAGTGTCCTTCGTTTGGGAGAAAAAGGCAAAGGTACAATACAGCTTTTCCTTGCCGATATCTCTCTTTTGCAAAGAGATAGGCATTGGAAAATTCAGGGCTATAACGTGTAGATGAAGCACTAACAGGAGGCTTTAAAATTTTCATTCTAGTGTCTTTCGTTTGGGAGAAAAATGCAAAGGTACAATACAGCATTTCCTTGCCGATATCTCTCTTTTGCAAAGAGATAGGCATTGGAAAATGCAGCGCTATAACGTGTAGATGAAGCACTAACAGGAGGCTTTAAAATTTTCATTCTAGTGTCCTTCGTTTGGGAGAAAAATGCAAAGGTACAATACAGCTTTTCCTTGCCGATATCTCTCTTTTGCAAAGAGATAGGCATTGGAAAATTCAGGGCTATAACGTGTAGATGAAGCACTAATAGGAGGCTTTAAAATTTTCATTCTAGTGTCCTTCGTTTGGGAGAAAAAGGCAAAGGTACAATACAGCTTTTCCTTGCCGATATCTCTCTTTTGCAAAGAGATAGGCATTGGAAAATTCAGGGCTATAACGTGTCGATCAAGCACTAACAGGAGGCTTTAAAATTTTCATTCTAGTGTCTTTCGTTTGGGAGAAAAATGCAAAAGTACAATGCAGCTTTTCCTTGCCGATATCTCTCTTTTGCAAAGAGATAGGCATTGGAAAATGCAGGGCTATAACGTGTAGATGAAGCACTAACAGGAGGCTTTAAAATTTTCATTCTAGTGTCTTTCGTTTGGGAGAAAAATGCAAAGGTACAATACAGCATTTCCTTGCCGATATCTCTCTTTTGCAAAGAGATAGGCATTGGAAAATTCAGGGCTATTACGTGTAGATGAAGCACTAACAGGAGGCTTTAAAATTTTCATTCTAGTGTCTTTCGTTTGGGAGAAAAATGCAAAAGTACAATGCAGCATTTCCTTGCCGATATCTCTCTTTTGCAAAGAGATAGGCATTGGAAAATGCAGCGCTATAACGTGTAGATGAAGCACTAACAGGAGGCTTTAAAATTTTCATTCTAGTGTCTTTCGTTTGGGAGAAAAATGCAAAGGTACAATACAGCTTTTCCTTGCCGATATCTCTCTTTTGCAAAGAGATAGGCATTGGAAAATTCAGGGCTATAACGTGTAGATGAAGCACTAATAGGAGGCTTTAAAATTTTCATTCTAGTGTCCTTCGTTTGGGAGAAAAATGCAAAGGTACAATACAGCTTTTCCTTGCCGATATCTCTCTTTTGCAAAGAGATAGGCATTGGAAAATTCAGGGCTATAACGTGTAGATGAAGCACTAACAGGAGGCTTTAAAATTTTCATTCTAGTGTCTTTCGTTTGGGAGAAAAATGCAAAGGTACAATACAGCTTTTCCTTGCCAATATCTCTCTTTTGCAAAGAGCTAGGCATTGGAAAATTCAGAGCTATAACGTGTAGATGAAGCACTAACAGTAGGCTTTAAAATTTTCATTCTAGTGTCTTTCGTTTGGGAGAAAAATGCAAAGGTACAATACAGCTTTTCCTTGCCAATATCTCTCTTTTGCAAAGAGATAGGCATTGGAAAATGCAGGGCTATAACGTGTAGATGAAGCACTAACAGGAGGCTTTAAAATTTTCATTCTAGTGTCTTTCGTTTGGGAGAAAATTGCAAAGGTACAATACAGCTTTTCCTTGCCGATATCTCTCTTTTGCAAAGAGCTAGGCATTGGAAAATTCAGGGCTATAACGTGTAGATGAAGCACTAACAGGAGGCTTTAAAATTTTCATTCTAGTGTCCTTCGTTTGGGAGAAAAATGCAAAGGTACAATACAGCTTTTCCTTGCCAATATCTCTCTTTTGCAAAGAGCTAGGCATTGGAAAATTCAGGGCTATACCGTGTAGATGAAGCACTAACAGGAGGCTTTTAAATTTTCATTCTAGTGTCCTTCGTTTGGGAGAAAAATGCAAAGGTACAATACAGCTTTTCCTTGCCGATATCTCTCTTTTGCAAAGAGATAGGCATTGGAAAATTCAGGGCTATAACGTGTAGATGAAGCACTAACAGGAGGCTTTAAAATTTTCATTCTAGTGTCTTTCGTTTGGGAGAAAAATGCAAAGGTACAATACAGCTTTTCCTTGCCGATATCTCTCTTTTGCAAAGAGCTAGGCATTGGAAAATTCAGGGCTATAACGTGTAGATGAAGCACTAACAGTAGGCTTTAAAATTTTCATTCTAGTGTCTTTCGTTTGGGAGAAAAATGCAAAGGTACAATACAGTTTTTCCTTGCCGATATCTCTCTTTTGCAAAGAGATAGGCATTGGAAAATTCAGGGCTATAACGTGTAGATGAAGCACTAACAGGAGGCTTTAAAATTTTCATTCTAGTTTCCTTCGTTTGGGAGAAAAATGCAAAGGTACAATACAGCTTTTCCTTGCCAATATCTCTCTTTTGCAAAGAGCTAGGCATTGGAAAATTCAGGGCTATACCGTGTAGATGAAGCACTAACAGGAGGCTTTTAAATTTTAATTCTAGTGTCCTTCGTTTGGGAGAAAAATGCAAAGGTACAATACAGCTTTTCCTTGCCGATATCTCTCTTTTGCAAAGAGATAGGCATTGGAAAATTCAGGGCTATAACGTGTAGATGAAGCACTAACAGGAGGCTTTAAAATTTTCATTCTAGTGTCTTTCGTTTGGGAGAAAAATGCAAAGGTACAATACAGTTTTTCCTTGCCGATATCTCTCTTTGGCAAAGAGATAGGCATTGGAAAATTCAGGGCTATAACGTGTAGATGAAGCACTAACAGGAGGCTTTAAAATTTTCATTCTAGTGTCTTTCGTTTGGGAGAAAAATGCAAAGGTACAATACAGCTTTTCCTTGCCAATATCTCTCTTTTGCAAAGAGCTAGGAATTGGAAAATTCAGGGCTATAACGTGTAGATGAAGCACTAACAGGAGGCTTTAAAATTTTCATTCTAGTGTCTTTCGTTTGGGAGAAAAATGCAAAAGTACAATGCTGCTTTTCCTTGCCGATATCTCTCTTTTGCAAAGAGATAGGCATTGGAAAATGCAGGGCTATAACGTGTAGATGAAGCACTAACAGGAGGCTTTAAAATTTTCATTTTAGTGTCTTTCGTTTGGGAGAAAAATGCAAAGGTACAATACAGCATTTCCTTGCCGATATCTCTCTTTTGTAAAGAGATAGGCATTGGAAAATTCAGGGCTATTACGTGTAGATGAAGCACTAACAGGAGGCTTTAAAATTTTCATTCTAGTGTCTTTCGTTTGGGAGAAAAATGCAAAAGTACAATGCAGCTTTTCCTTGCCGATATCTCTCTTTTGCAAAGAGATAGGCATTGGAAAATGCAGGGCTATAACGTGTAGATGAAGCACTAACAGGAGGCTTTAAAATTTTCATTCTAGTGTCTTTCGTTTGGGAGAAAAATGCAAAGGTACAATACAGCATTTCCTTGCCGATATCTCTCTTTTGCAAAGAGATAGGCATTGGAAAATTCAGGGCTATAACGTGAAGATGAAGCACTAACAGGAGGCTTTAAAATTTTCATTCTAGTGTCTTTCGTTTGGGAGAAAAATGCAAAGGTACAATACAGCTTTTCCTTGCCGATATCTCTCTTTTGCAAAGAGATAGGCATTGGAAAATTCAGGGCTATAACGTGTAGATGAAGCACTAACAGGAGGCTTTAAAATTTTAATTCTAGAGTCCTTCGTTTGGGAGAAAAATGCAAAGGTACAATACAGCTTTTCCTTGCCGATATCTCTCTTTTGCAAAGAGATAGGCATTGGAAAATTCAGGGCTATAACGTGTAGATGAAGCACTAATAGGAGGCTTTAAAATTTTCATTCTAGTGTCCTTCGTTTGGGAGAAAAATGCAAAGGTACAATACAGCTTTTCCTTGCCGATATCTCTCTTTTGCAAAGAGATAGGCATTGGAAAATTCAGGGCTATAACGTGTAGATGAAGCACTAACAGGAGGCTTTAAAATTTTCATTCTAGTGTCTTTCGTTTGGGAGAAAAATGCAAAGGTACAATACAGCTTTTCCTTGCCGATATCTCTCTTTTGCAAAGAGCTAGGCATTGGAAAATTCAGGGCTATAACGTGTAGATGAAGCATTAACAGTAGGCTTTAAAATTTTCATTCTAGTGTCTTTCGTTTGGGAGAAAAATGCAAAGGTACAATACAGCTTTTCCTTGCCAATATCTCTCTTTTGCAAAGAGCTAGGCATTGGAAAATTCAGGGCTATAACGTGTAGATGAAGCACTAACAGGAGGCTTTAAAATTTTCATTCTAGTGTCTTTCGTTTAGGAGAAAAATGCAAAGGTACAATACAGTTTTTCCTTGCCAATATATCTCTTTTGCAAAGAGATAGGCATTGGAAAATTCAGGGCTATAACGTGCAGATGAAGCACTAACAGGAGGCTTTAAAATTTTCATTCTAGTGTCCTTCGTTTGGGAGAAAAATGCAAAGGTACAATACAGCTTTTCCTTGCCAATATCTCTCTTTTGCAAAGAGCTAGGCATTGAAAAATTCAGGACTATACCGTGTAGATGAAGCACTAACAGGAGGCTTTTAATTTTCATTCTAGAGTCCTTCGTTTGGGAGAAAAATGCAAAGGTACAATACAGCTTTTCCTTGCCGATATCTCTCTTTTGCAAAGAGATAGGCATTGGAAAATTCAGGGCTATAACGTGTAGATGAAGCACTAATAGGAGGCTTTAAAATTTTCATTCTAGTGTCCTTCGTTTGGGAGAAAAATGCAAAGGTACAATACAGCTTTTCCTTGCCGATATCTCTCTTTTGCAAAGAGATAGGCATGGGAAAATTCAGGGCTATAACGTGTAGATGAAGCACTAACAGGAGGCTTTAAAATTTTCATTCTAGTGTCTTTCGTTTGGGAGAAAAATGCAAAGGTACAATACAGCTTTTCCTTGCCGATATCTCTCTTTTGCAAAGAGCTAGGCATTGGAAATTCAGGGCTATAACGTGTAGATGAAGCACTAATAGGAGGCTTTAAAATTTTCATTCTAGTGTCCTTCGTTTGGGAGAAAAAGGCAAAGGTACAATACAGCTTTTCCTTGCCGATATCTCTCTTTTGCAAAGAGATAGGCATTGGAAATTCAGGGCTATAACGTGTAGATGAAGCACTAACAGGAGGCTTTAAAATTTTCATTCTAGAGTCTTTCGTTTGGGAGAAAAATGCAAAAGTACAATGCAGCTTTTCCTTGCCGATATCTCTCTTTTGCAAAGAGATAGGCATTGGAAAATGCGGGGTTATAACGTGTAGATGAAGCACTAACAGGAGGCTTTAAAATTTTCATTCTAGTGTCTTTCGTTTGGGAGAAAAATGCAAAGGTACAATACAGCATTTCCTTGCCGATATCTCTCTTTTGCAAAGAGATAGGCATTGGAAAATTCAGGGCTATAACGTGTAGATGAAGCACTAACAGGAGGCTTTAACATTTTTATTCTAGTGTCCTTCGTTTGGGAGAAAAATGCAAAGGTACAATACAGCTTTTCCTTGCCGATATCTCTCTTTTGCAAAGAGATAGGCATTGGAAAATTCAGGGCTATAACGTGTAGATGAAGCACTAACAGGAGGCTTTAAAATTTTCATTCTAGTGTCTTTCGTTTGGGAGAAAAATGCAAAAGTACAATGCAGCTTTTCCTTGCCGATATCTCTCTTTTGCAAAGAGATAGGCATTGGAAAATGCAGGGCTATAACATGTAGATGAAGCACTAACAGGAGGCTTTAAAATTTTCATTCTAGTGTCTTTCGTTTGGGAGAAAAATGCAAAAGTACAATGCAGCTTTTCCTTGCCGATATCTCTCTTTTGCAAAGAGATAGGCATTGGAAAATGCAGGGCTATAACGTGTAGATGAAGCACTAACAGGAGGCTTTAAAATTTTCATTCTAGTGTCTTTCGTTTGGGAGAAAAATGCAAAGGTACAATACAGCATTTCCTTGCCGATATCTCTCTTTTGCAAAGAGATAGGCATTGGAAAATTCAGGGCTATAACGTGTAGATTAAGCACTAACAGGAGGCTTTAAAATTTTCATTCTAGTGTCCTTCGTTTGGGAGAAAAATGCAAAGGTACAATACAGCTTTTCCTTGCCGATATCTCTCTTTTGCAAAGAGATAGGCATTGGAAAATTCAGGGCTATAACGTGTAGATGAAGCACTAATAGGAGGCTTTAAAATTTTCATTCTAGTGTCTTTCGTTTGGGAGAAAAAGGCAAAGGTACAATACAGCTTTTCCTTGCCGATATCTCTCTTTTGCAAAGAGATAGGCATTGGAAAATTCAGGGCTATAACGTGTAGATGAAGCACTAACAGGAGGCTTTAAAATTTTCATTCTAGTGTCTTTCGTTTGGGAGAAAAATGCAAAAGTACAATGCAGCTTTTCCTTGCCGATATCTCTCTTTTGCAAAGAGATAGGCATTGGAAAATGCAGGGCTATAACGTGTAGATGAAGCACTAACAGGAGGCTTTAAAATTTTCATTCTAGTGTCTTTCGTTTGGGAGAAAAATGCAAAGGTACAATACAGCATTTCCTTGCCGATATCTCTCTTTTGCAAAGAGATAGGCATTGAAAAATTCAGGGCTATTACGTGTAGATGAAGCACTAACAGGAGGCTTTAAAATTTTCATTCTAATGTCTTTCGTTTGGGAGAAAAATGCAAAAGTACAATGCAGCTTTTCCTTGCCGATATCTCTCTTTTGCAAAGAGATAGGCATTGGAAAATGCAGCGCTATAACGTGTAGATGAAGCACTAACAGGAGGCTTTAAAATTTTCATTCTAGTGTCTTTCGTTTGGGAGAAAAATGCAAAGGTACAATACAGCTTTTCCTTGCCGATATCTCTCTTTTGCAAAGAGATAGGCATTGGAAAATTCAGGGCTATAACGTGTAGATGAAGCACTAATAGGAGGCTTTAAAATTTTCATTCTAGTGTCCTTCGTTTGGGAGAAAAATGCAAAGGTACAATGCAGCTTTTCCTTGCCGATATCTCTCTTTTGCAGAGAGATAGGCATTGGAAAATTCAGGGCTATAACGTGTAGATGAAGCACTAACAGGAGGCTTTAAAATTTTCATTCTAGTGTCTTTCGTTTGGGAGAAAAATGCAAAGGTACAATACAGCTTTTCCTTGCTGATATCTCTCTTTTGCAAAGAGCTAGGCATTGGAAAATTCAGAGCTATAACGTGTAGATGAAGCACTAACAGTAGGCTTTAAAATTTTCATTCTAGTGTCTTTCGTTTGGGAGAAAAATGCAAAGGTACAATACAGCTTTTCCTTGCCAATATCTCTCTTTTGCAAAGAGATAGGCATTGAAAAATTCAGGGCTATTACGTGTAGATGAAGCACTAACAGGAGGCTTTAAAATTTTCATTCTAGTGTCTTTCGTTTGGGAGAAAAATGCAAAAGTACAATGCAGCTTTTCCTTGCCGATATCTCTCTTTTGCAAAGAGATAGGCATTGGAAAATGCAGCGCTATAACGTGTAGATGAAGCACTAACAGGAGGCTTTAAAATTTTCATTCTAGTGTCTTTCGTTTGGGAGAAAAATGCAAAGGTACAATACAGCTTTTCCTTGCCGATATCTCTCTTTTGCAAAGAGATAGGCATTGGAAAATTCAGGGCTATAACGTGTAGATGAAGCACTAATAGGAGGCTTTAAAATTTTCATTCTAGTGTCCTTCGTTTGGGAGAAAAATGCAAAGGTACAATACAGCTTTTCCTTGCCGATATCTCTCTTTTGCAAAGAGATAGGCATTGGAAAATTCAGGGCTATAACGTGTAGATGAAGCACTAACAGGAGGCTTTAAAATTTTCATTCTAGTGTCTTTCGTTTGGGAGAAAAATGCAAAGGTACAATACAGCTTTTCCTTGCCGATATCTCTCTTTTGCAAAGAGCTAGGCATTGGAAAATTCAGAGCTATAACGTGTAGATGAAGCACTAACAGTAGGCTTTAAAATTTTCATTCTAGTGTCTTTCGTTTGGGAGAAAAATGCAAAGGTACAATACAGCTTTTCCTTGCCAATATCTCTCTTTTGCAAAGAGATAGGCATTGGAAAATGCAGGGCTATAACGTGTAGATGAAGCACTAACAGGAGGCTTTAAAATTTTCATTCTAGTGTCTTTCGTTTGGGAGAAAAATGCAAAGGTACAATACAGCTTTTCCTTGCCGATATCTCTCTTTTGCAAAGAGCTAGGCATTGGAAAATTCAGGGCTATAACGTGTAGATGAAGCACTAACAGGAGGCTTTAAAATTTTCATTCTAGTGTCCTTCGTTTGGGAGAAAAATGCAAAGGTACAATACAGCTTTTCCTTGCCAATATCTCTCTTTTGCAAAGAGCTAGGCATTGGAAAATTCAGGGCTATACCGTGTAGATGAAGCACTAACAGGAGGCTTTTAAATTTTCATTCTAGTGTTCTTCGTTTGGGAGAAAAATGCAAAGGTACAATACAGCTTTTCCTTGCCGATATCTCTCTTTTGCAAAGAGATAGGCATTGGAAAATTCAGGGCTATAACGTGTAGATGAAGCACTAACAGGAGGCTTTAAAATTTTCATTCTAGTGTCTTTCGTTTGGGAGAAAAATGCAAAGGTACAATACAGCTTTTCCTTGCCGATATCTCTCTTTTGCAAAGAGCTAGGCATTGGAAAATTCAGGGCTATAACGTGTAGATGAAGCACTAACAGTAGGCTTTAAAATTTTCATTCTAGTGTCTTTCGTTTGGGAGAAAAATGCAAAGGTACAATACAGTTTTTCCTTGCCGATATCTCTCTTTTGCAAAGAGATAGGCATTGGAAAATTCAGGGCTATAACGTGTAGATGAAGCACTAACAGGAGGCTTTAAAATTTTCATTCTAGTTTCCTTCGTTTGGGAGAAAAATGCAAAGGTACAATACAGCTTTTCCTTGCCAATATCTCTCTTTTGCAAAGAGCAAGGCATTGGAAAATTCAGGGCTATACCGTGTAGATGAAGCACTAACAGGAGGCTTTTAAATTTTCATTCTAGTGTCCTTCGTTTGGGAGAAAAATGCAAAGGTACAATACAGCTTTTCCTTGCCGATATCTCTCTTTTGCAAAGAGATAGGCATTGGAAAATTCAGGGCTATAACGTGTAGATGAAGCACTAACAGGAGGCTTTAAAATTTTCATTCTAGTGTCTTTCGTTTGGGAGAAAAATGCAAAGGTACAATACAGTTTTTCCTTGCCGATATCTCTCTTTGGCAAAGAGATAGGCATTGGAAAATTCAGGGCTATAACGTGTAGATGAAGCACTAACAGGAGGCTTTAAAATTTTCATTCTAGTGTCTTTCGTTTGGGAGAAAAATGCAAAGGTACAATACAGCTTTTCCTTGCCAATATCTCTCTTTTGCAAAGAGCTAGGCATTGGAAAATTCAGGGCTATAACGTGTAGATGAAGCACTAATAGGAGGCTTTAAAATTTTCATTCTAGTGTCCTTCGTTTGGGGAAAAAGGCAAAGGTACAATACAGCTTTTCCTTGCCGATATCTCTCTTTTGCAAAGAGATAGGCATTGGAAAATTCAGGGCTATAACGTGTAGATGAAGCACTAACAGGAGGCTTTAAAATTTTCATTCTAGTGTCTTTCGTTTGGGAGAAAAATGCAAAGGTACAATACAGCATTTCCTTGCCGATATCTCTCTTTTGCAAAGAGATAGGCATTGGAAAATGCAGCGCTATAACGTGTAGATGAAGCACTAACAGGAGGCTTTAAAATTTTCATTCTAGTGTCCTTCGTTTGGGAGAAAAATGCAAAGGTACAATACAGCTTTTCCTTGCCGATATCTCTCTTTTGCAAAGAGATAGGCATTGGAAAATTCAGGGCTATAACGTGTAGATGAAGCACTAATAGGAGGCTTTAAAATTTTCATTCTAGTGTCCTTCGTTTGGGAGAAAAAGGCAAAGGTACAATACAGCTTTTCCTTGCCGATATCTCTCTTTTGCAAAGAGATAGGCATTGGAAAATTCAGGGCTATAACGTGTAGATGAAGCACTAACAGGAGGCTTTAAAATTTTCATTCTAGTGTCTTTCGTTTGGGAGAAAAATGCAAAAGTACAATGCAGCTTTTCCTTGCCGATATCTCTCTTTTGCAAAGAGATAGGCATTGGAAAATGCAGGGCTATAACGTGTAGATGAAGCACTAACAGGAGGCTTTAAAATTTTCATTCTAGTGTCTTTCGTTTGGGAGAAAAATGCAAAGGTACAATACAGCATTTCCTTGCCGATATCTCTCTTTTGCAAAGAGATAGGCATTGGAAAATTCAGGGCTATTACGTGTAGATGAAGCACTAACAGGAGGCTTTAAAATTTTCATTCTAGTGTCTTTCGTTTGGGAGAAAAATGCAAAGGTACAATACAGCTTTTCCTTGCCGATATCTCTCTTTTGCAAAGAGATAGGCATTGGAAAATTCAGGGCTATAACGTGTAGATGAAGCACTAATAGGAGGCTTTAAAATTTTCATTCTAGTGTCCTTCGTTTGGGAGAAAAATGCAAAGGTACAATACAGCTTTTCCTTGCCGATATCTCTCTTTTGCAAAGAGATAGGCATTGGAAAATTCAGGGCTATAACGTGTAGATGAAGCACTAACAGGAGGCTTTAAAATTTTCATTCTAGTGTCTTTCGTTTGGGAGAAAAATGCAAAGGTACAATACAGCTTTTCCTTGCCGATATCTCTCTTTTGCAAAGAGCTAGGCATTGGAAAATTCAGAGCTATAACGTGTAGATGAAGCACTAACAGTAGGCTTTAAAATTTTCATTCTAGTGTCTTTCGTTTGGGAGAAAAATGCAAAGGTACAATACAGCTTTTCCTTGCCAATATCTCTCTTTTGCAAAGAGATAGGCATTGGAAAATGCAGGGCTATAACGTGTAGATGAAGCACTAACAGGAGGCTTTAAAATTTTCATTCTAGTGTCTTTCGTTTGGGAGAAAATTGCAAAGGTACAATACAGCTTTTCCTTGCCGATATCTCTCTTTTGCAAAGAGCTAGGCATTGGAAAATTCAGGGCTATAACGTGTAGATGAAGCACTAACAGGAGGCTTTAAAATTTTCATTCTAGTGTCCTTCGTTTGGGAGAAAAATGCAAAGGTACAATACAGCTTTTCCTTGCCAATATCTCTCTTTTGCAAAGAGCTAGGCATTGGAAAATTCAGGGCTATACCGTGTAGATGAAGCACTAACAGGAGGCTTTTAAATTTTCATTCTAGTGTCCTTCGTTTGGGAGAAAAATGCAAAGGTACAATACAGCTTTTCCTTGCCGATATCTCTCTTTTGCAAAGAGATAGGCATTGGAAAATTCAGGGCTATAACGTGTAGATGAAGCACTAACAGGAGGCTTTAAAATTTTCATTCTAGTGTCTTTCGTTTGGGAGAAAAATGCAAAGGTACAATACAGCTTTTCCTTGCCGATATCTCTCTTTTGCAAAGAGCTAGGCATTGGAAAATTCAGGGCTATAACGTGTAGATGAAGCACTAACAGTAGGCTTTAAAATTTTCATTCTAGTGTCTTTCGTTTGGGAGAAAAATGCAAAGGTACAATACAGTTTTTCCTTGCCGATATCTCTCTTTTGCAAAGAGATAGGCATTGGAAAATTCAGGGCTATAACGTGTAGATGAAGCACTAACAGGAGGCTTTAAAATTTTCATTCTAGTTTCCTTCGTTTGGGAGAAAAATGCAAAGGTACAATACAGCTTTTCCTTGCCAATATCTCTCTTTTGCAAAGAGCTAGGCATTGGAAAATTCAGGGCTATACCGTGTAGATGAAGCACTAACAGGAGGCTTTTAAATTTTAATTCTAGTGTCCTTCGTTTGGGAGAAAAATGCAAAGGTACAATACAGCTTTTCCTTGCCGATATCTCTCTTTTGCAAAGAGATAGGCATTGGAAAATTCAGGGCTATAACGTGTAGATGAAGCACTAACAGGAGGCTTTAAAATTTTCATTCTAGTGTCTTTCGTTTGGGAGAAAAATGCAAAGGTACAATACAGTTTTTCCTTGCCGATATCTCTCTTTGGCAAAGAGATAGGCATTGGAAAATTCAGGGCTATAACGTGTAGATCAAGCACTAACAGGAGGCTTTAAAATTTTCATTCTAGTGTCTTTCGTTTGGGAGAAAAATGCAAAGGTACAATACAGCTTTTCCTTGCCAATATCTCTCTTTTGCAAAGAGCTAGGAATTGGAAAATTCAGGGCTATAACGTGTAGATGAAGCACTAACAGGAGGCTTTAAAATTTTCATTCTAGTGTCTTTCGTTTGGGAGAAAAATGCAAAAGTACAATGCAGCTTTTCCTTGCCGATATCTCTCTTTTGCAAAGAGATAGGCATTGGAAAATGCAGGGCTATAACGTGTAGATGAAGCACTAACAGGAGGCTTTAAAATTTTCATTCTAGTGTCTTTCGTTTGGGAGAAAAATGCAAAGGTACAATACAGCATTTCCTTGCCGATATCTCTCTTTTGTAAAGAGATAGGCATTGGAAAATTCAGGGCTATTACGTGTAGATGAAGCACTAACAGGAGGCTTTAAAATTTTCATTCTAGTGTCTTTCGTTTGGGAGAAAAATGCAAAGGTACAATACAGCTTTTCCTTGCCGATATCTCTCTTTTGCAAAGAGATAGGCATTGGAAAATTCAGGGCTATAACGTGTAGATGAAGCACTAACAGGAGGCTTTAAAATTTTCATTCTAGTGTCTTTCGTTTGGGAGAAAAATGCAAAGGTACAATACAGCTTTTCCTTGCCGATATCTCTCTTTTGCAAAGAGCTAGGCATTGGAAAATTCAGGGCTATAACGTGTAGATGAAGCACTAACAGTAGGCTTTAAAATTTTCATTCTAGTGTCTTTCGTTTGGGAGAAAAATGCAAAGGTACAATACAGTTTTTCCTTGCCGATATCTCTCTTTTGCAAAGAGATAGGCATTGGAAAATTCAGGGCTATAACGTGTAGATGAAGCACTAACAGGAGGCTTTAAAATTTTCATTCTAGTTTCCTTCGTTTGGGAGAAAAATGCAAAGGTACAATACAGCTTTTCCTTGCCAATATCTCTCTTTTGCAAAGAGCTAGGCATTGGAAAATTCAGGGCTATACCGTGTAGATGAAGCACTAACAGGAGGCTTTTAAATTTTAATTCTAGTGTCCTTCGTTTGGGAGAAAAATGCAAAGGTACAATACAGCTTTTCCTTGCCGATATCTCTCTTTTGCAAAGAGATAGGCATTGGAAAATTCAGGGCTATAACGTGTAGATGAAGCACTAACAGGAGGCTTTAAAATTTTCATTCTAGTGTCTTTCGTTTGGGAGAAAAATGCAAAGGTACAATACAGTTTTTCCTTGCCGATATCTCTCTTTGGCAAAGAGATAGGCATTGGAAAATTCAGGGCTATAACGTGTAGATGAAGCACTAACAGGAGGCTTTAAAATTTTCATTCTAGTGTCTTTCGTTTGGGAGAAAAATGCAAAGGTACAATACAGCTTTTCCTTGCCAATATCTCTCTTTTGCAAAGAGCTAGGAATTGGAAAATTCAGGGCTATAACGTGTAGATGAAGCACTAACAGGAGGCTTTAAAATTTTCATTCTAGTGTCTTTCGTTTGGGAGAAAAATGCAAAAGTACAATGCAGCTTTTCCTTGCCGATATCTCTCTTTTGCAAAGAGATAGGCATTGGAAAATGCAGGGCTATAACGTGTAGATGAAGCACTAACAGGAGGCTTTAAAATTTTCATTCTAGTGTCTTTCGTTTGGGAGAAAAATGCAAAGGTACAATACAGCATTTCCTTGCCGATATCTCTCTTTTGTAAAGAGATAGGCATTGGAAAATTCAGGGCTATTACGTGTAGATGAAGCACTAACAGGAGGCTTTAAAATTTTCATTCTAGTGTCTTTCGTTTGGGAGAAAAATGCAAAAGTACAATGCAGCTTTTCCTTGCCGATATCTCTCTTTTGCAAAGAGATAGGCATTGGAAAATGCAGGGCTATAACGTGTAGATGAAGCACTAACAGGAGGCTTTAAAATTTTCATTCTAGTGTCTTTCGTTTGGGAGAAAAATGCAAAGGTACAATACAGCATTTCCTTGCCGATATCTCTCTTTTGCAAAGAGATAGGCATTGGAAAATTCAGGGCTATAACGTGTAGATGAAGCACTAACAGGAGGCTTTAAAATTTTCATTCTAGTGTCTTTCGTTTGGGAGAAAAATGCAAAGGTACAATACAGCTTTTCCTTGCCGATATCTCTCTTTTGCAAAGAGATAGGCATTGGAAAATTCAGGGCTATAACGTGTAGATGAAGCACTAACAGGAGGCTTTAAAATTTTAATTCTAGAGTCCTTCGTTTGGGAGAAAAATGCAAAGGTACAATACAGCTTTTCCTTGCCGATATCTCTCTTTTGCAAAGAGATAGGCATTGGAAAATTCAGGGCTATAACGTGTAGATGAAGCACTAATAGGAGGCTTTAAAATTTTCATTCTAGTGTCCTTCGTTTGGGAGAAAAATGCAAAGGTACAATACAGCTTTTCCTTGCCGATATCTCTCTTTTGCAAAGAGATAGGCATTGGAAAATTCAGGGCTATAACGTGTAGATGAAGCACTAACAGGAGGCTTTAAAATTTTCATTCTAGTGTCTTTCGTTTGGGAGAAAAATGCAAAAGGTACAATACAGCTTTTCCTTGCCGATATCTCTCTTTTGCAAAGAGCTAGGCATTGGAAAATTCAGGGCTATAACGTGTAGATGAAGCATTAACAGTAGGCTTTAAAATTTTCATTCTAGTGTCTTTCGTTTGGGAGAAAAATGCAAAGGTACAATACAGCTTTTCCTTGCCAATATCTCTCTTTTGCAAAGAGCTAGGCATTGGAAAATTCAGGGCTATAACGTGTAGATGAAGCACTAACAGGAGGCTTTAAAATTTTCATTCTAGTGTCTTTCGTTTAGGAGAAAAATGCAAAGGTACAATACAGTTTTTCCTTGCCAATATATCTCTTTTGCAAAGAGATAGGCATTGGAAAATTCAGGGCTATAACGTGCAGATGAAGCACTAACAGGAGGCTTTAAAATTTTCATTCTAGTGTCCTTCGTTTGGGAGAAAAATGCAAAGGTACAATACAGCTTTTCCTTGCCGATATCTCTCTTTTGCAAAGAGCTAGGCATTGGAAAATTCAGGACTATACCGTGTAGATGAAGCACTAACAGGAGGCTTTTAATTTTCATTCTAGAGTCCTTCGTTTGGGAGAAAAATGCAAAGGTACAATACAGCTTTTCCTTGCCGATATCTCTCTTTTGCAAAGAGATAGGCATTGGAAAATTCAGGGCTATAACGTGTAGATGAAGCACTAATAGGAGGCTTTAAAATTTTCATTCTAGTGTCCTTCGTTTGGGAGAAAAATGCAAAGGTACAATACAGCTTTTCCTTGCCGATATCTCTCTTTTGCAAAGAGATAGGCATGGGAAAATTCAGGGCTATAACGTGTAGATGAAGCACTAACAGGAGGCTTTAAAATTTTCATTCTAGTGTCTTTCGTTTGGGAGAAAAATGCAAAGGTACAATACAGCTTTTCCTTGCCGATATCTCTCTTTTGCAAAGAGCTAGGCATTGGAAAATTCAGGGCTATAACGTGTAGATGAAGCATTAACAGTAGGCTTTAAAATTTTCATTCTAGTGTCTTTCGTTTGGGAGAAAAATGCAAAGGTACAATACAGCTTTTCCTTGCCAATATCTCTCTTTTGCAAAGAGCTAGGCATTGGAAAATTCAGGGCTATAACGTGTAGATGAAGCACTAACAGGAGGCTTTAAAATTTTCATTCTAGTGTCTTTCGTTTAGGAGAAAAATGCAAAGGTACAATACAGTTTTTTCTTGCCAATATATCTCTTTTGCAAAGAGATAGGCATTGGAAAATTCAGGGCTATAACGTGCAGATGAAGCACTAACAGGAGGCTTTCAAATTTTCATTCTAGTGTCCTTCGTTTGGGAGAAAAATGCAAAGGTACAATACAGCTTTTCCTTGCCAATATCTCTCTTTTGCAAAGAGCTAGGCATTGGAAAATTCAGGGCTATACCGTGTAGATGAAGCACTAACAGGAGGCTTTTAATTTTTCATTCTAGTGTCCTTCGTTTGGGAGAAAAATGCAAAGGTACAATACAGCTTTTCCTTGCCGATATCTCTCTTTTGCAAAGAGATAGGCATTGGAAAATTCAGGGCTATAACGTGTAGATGAAGCCCTAACAGGAGGCTTTAAAATTTTCATTCTAGTGTCTTTCGTTTGGGAGAAAAATGCAAAGGTACAATACAGCTTTTCCTTGCCGATATCTCTCTTTTGCAAAGAGATAGGCATTGGAAAATTCAGGGCTATAACGTGTAGATGAAGCACTAACAGGAGGCTTTAAAACTTTCATTCTAGTGTCCTTCGTTTGGGAGAAAAATGCAAAGGTACAATACAGCTTTTCCTTGCCGATATCTCTCTTTTGCAAAGAGATAGGCATTGGAAAATTCAGGGCTATAACGTGTAGATGAAGCACTAACAGGAGGCTTTAAAATTTTCATTCTAGTGTCTTTCGTTTGGGAGAAAAATGCAAAGGTACAATACAGTTTTTCCTTGCCAATATATCTCTTTTGCAAAGAGATAGGCATTGGAAAATTCAGGGCTATAACGTGCAGATGAAGCACTAACAGGAGGCTTTAAAATTTTCATTCTAGTGTCCTTCGTTTGGGAGAAAAATGCAAAGGTACAATACAGCTTTTCCTTGCCAATATCTCTCTTTTGCAAAGAGCTAGGCATTGGAAAATTCAGGGCTATACCGTGAAGATGAAGCACTAACAGGAGGCTTTTAAATTTTCATTCTAGTGTCCTTCGTTTGGGAGAAAAATGCAAAGGTACAATACAGCTTTTCCTTGCCGATATCTCTCTTTTGCAAAGAGATAGGCATTGGAAAATTCAGGGCTATAACGTGTAGATGAAGCACTAACAGGAGGCTTTAAAATTTTCATTCTAGTGTCTTTCGTTTGGGAGAAAAATGCAAAGGTACAATACAGCTTTTCCTTGCCGATATCTCTCTTTTGCAAAGAGATAGGCATTGGAAAATTCAGGGCTATAACGTGTAGATGAAGCACTAACAGGAGGCTTTAAAATTTTCATTCTAGTGTCCTTCGTTTGGGAGAAAAATGCAAAGGTACAATACAGCTTTTCCTTGCCAATATCTCTCTTTTGCAAAGAGATAGGCATTGGAAAATTCAGGGCTATAACGTGTAGATGAAGCACTAATAGGAGGCTTTAAAATTTTCAATCTAGTGTCCTTCGTTTGGGAGAAAAATGCAAAGGTACAATACAGCTTTTCCTTGCCGATATCTCTCTTTTGCAAAGAGATAGGCATTGGAAAATTCAGGGTTATAACGTGTAGATGAAGCACTAACAGGAGGCTTTAAAATTTTCATTCTAGTGTCTTTCGTTTGGGAGAAAAATGCAAAAGTACAATGCTGCTTTTCCTTGCCGATATCTCTCTTTTGCAAAGAGATAGGCATTGGAAAATGCAGGGCTATAACGTGTAGATGAAGCACTAACAGGAGGCTTTAAAATTTTCATTCTAGTGTCTTTCGTTTGAGAGAAAAATGCAAAGGTACAATACAGCTTTTCCTTGCCAATATCTCTCTTTTGCAAAGAGCTAGGCATTGGAAAATTCAGGGCTATAACGTGTAGATGAAGCACTAACAGGAGGCTTTTAAATTTTCATTCTAGTGTCCTTCGTTTGGGAGAAAAATGCAAAGGTACAATACAGCTTTTCCTTGCCGATATCTCTCTTTTGCAAAGAGATAGGCATTGGAAAATTCAGGGCTATAACGTGTAGATGAAGCACTAACAGGAGGCTTTAAAATTTTCATTCTAGTGTCTTTCGTTTGGGAGAAAAATGCAAAGGTACAATACAGCTTTTCCTTGCCGATATCTCTCTTTTGCAAAGAGATAGGCATTGGAAAATTCAGGGCTATAACGTGTAGATGAAGCACTAACAGGAGGCTTTAAAATTTTCATTCTAGTGTCCTTCGTTTGGGAGAAAAATGCAAAGGTACAATACAGCTTTTCCTTGCCGATATCTCTCTTTTGCAAAGAGATAGGCATTGTAAAATTCAGGGCTATAACGTGTAGATGAAGCACTAACAGGAGGCTTTAAAATTTTCATTCTAGTGTCTTTCGTTTGGGAGAAAAATGCAAAGGTACAATACAGCTTTTCCTTGCCGATATCTCTCTTTTGCAAAGAGATAGGCATTGGAAAATTCAGGGCTATAACGTGTAGATGAAGCAATAACAGGAGGCTTTAAAATTTTCATTCTAGTGTCCTTCGTTTGGGAGAAAAATGCAAAGGTACAATACAGCTTTTCCTTGCCGATATCTCTCTTTTGCAAAGAGATAGGCATTGGAAAATTCAGGGCTATAACGTGCAGATGAAGCACTAACAGGAGGCTTTAAAATTTTCATTCTAGTGTCCTTCGTTTGGGAGAAAAATGCAAAGGTACAATACAGCTTTTCCTTGCCAATATCTCTCTTTTGCAAAGAGCTAGGCATTGGAAAATTCAGGGCTATACCGTGAAGATGAAGCACTAACAGGAGGCTTTTAAATTTTCATTCTAGTGTCCTTCGTTTGGGAGAAAAATGCAAAGGTACAATACAGCTTTTCCTTGCCGATATCTCTCTTTTGCAAAGAGATAGGCATTGGAAAATTCAGGGCTATAACGTGTAGATGAAGCACTAACAGGAGGCTTTAAAATTTTCATTCTAGTGTCTTTCGTTTGGGAGAAAAATGCAAAGGTACAATACAGCTTTTCCTTGCCGATATCTCTCTTTTGCAAAGAGATAGGCATTGGAAAATTCAGGGCTATAACGTGTAGATGAAGCACTAACAGGAGGCTTTAAAATTTTCATTCTAGTGTCCTTCGTTTGGGAGAAAAATGCAAAGGTACAATACAGCTTTTCCTTGCCAATATCTCTCTTTTGCAAAGAGATAGGCATTGGAAAATTCAGGGCTATAACGTGTAGATGAAGCACTAATAGGAGGCTTTAAAATTTTCAATCTAGTGTCCTTCGTTTGGGAGAAAAATGCAAAGGTACAATACAGCTTTTCCTTGCCGATATCTCTCTTTTGCAAAGAGATAGGCATTGGAAAATTCAGGGTTATAACGTGTAGATGAAGCACTAACAGGAGGCTTTAAAATTTTCATTCTAGTGTCTTTCGTTTGGGAGAAAAATGCAAAAGTACAATGCTGCTTTTCCTTGCCGATATCTCTCTTTTGCAAAGAGATAGGCATTGGAAAATGCAGGGCTATAACGTGTAGATGAAGCACTAACAGGAGGCTTTAAAATTTTCATTCTAGTGTCTTTCGTTTGAGAGAAAAATGCAAAGGTACAATACAGCTTTTCCTTGCCAATATCTCTCTTTTGCAAAGAGCTAGGCATTGGAAAATTCAGGGCTATAACGTGTAGATGAAGCACTAACAGGAGGCTTTTAAATTTTCATTCTAGTGTCCTTCGTTTGGGAGAAAAATGCAAAGGTACAATACAGCTTTTCCTTGCCGATATCTCTCTTTTGCAAAGAGATAGGCATTGGAAAATTCAGGGCTATAACGTGTAGATGAAGCACTAACAGGAGGCTTTAAAATTTTCATTCTAGTGTCTTTCGTTTGGGAGAAAAATGCAAAGGTACAATACAGCTTTTCCTTGCCGATATCTCTCTTTTGCAAAGAGATAGGCATTGGAAAATTCAGGGCTATAACGTGTAGATGAAGCACTAACAGGAGGCTTTAAAATTTTCATTCTAGTGTCCTTCGTTTGGGAGAAAAATGCAAAGGTACAATACAGCTTTTCCTTGCCGATATCTCTCTTTTGCAAAGAGATAGGCATTGTAAAATTCAGGGCTATAACGTGTAGATGAAGCACTAACAGGAGGCTTTAAAATTTTCATTCTAGTGTCTTTCGTTTGGGAGAAAAATGCAAAGGTACAATACAGCTTTTCCTTGCCGATATCTCTCTTTTGCAAAGAGATAGGCATTGGAAAATTCAGGGCTATAACGTGTAGATGAAGCAATAACAGGAGGCTTTAAAATTTTCATTCTAGTGTCCTTCGTTTGGGAGAAAAATGCAAAGGTACAATACAGCTTTTCCTTGCCGATATCTCTCTTTTGCAAAGAGATAGGCATTGGAAAATTCAGGGCTATAACGTGTAGATGAAGCACTAACAGGAGGCTTTTAAATTTTCATTCTAGTGTCCTTCGTTTGGGAGAAAAATGCAAAGGTACAATACAGCTTTTCCTTGCCGATATCTCTCTTTTGCAAAGAGATAGGCATTGGAAAATTCAGGGCTATAACGTGTAGATGAAGCACTAACAGGAGGCTTTAAAATTTTCATTCTAGTGTCCTTCGTTTGGGAGAAAAATGCAAAGGTACAATACAGCTTTTCCTTGCCGATATCTCTCTTTTGCAAAGAGATAGGCATTGGAAAATTCAGGGCTATAACGTGTAGATGAAGCACTAATAGGAGGCTTTAAAATTTTCAATCTAGTGTCCTTCGTTTGGGAGAAAAATGCAAAGGTACAATACAGCTTTTCCTTGCCGATATCTCTCTTTTGCAAAGAGATAGGCATTGGAAAATGCAGGGCTATAACGTGTAGATGAAGCACTAACAGGAGGCTTTAAAATTTTCATTCTAGTGTCTTTCGTTTGGGAGAAAAATGCAAAGGTACAATACAGCTTTTCCTTGCCGATATCTCTCTTTTGCAAAGAGCTAGGCATTGGAAAATTCAGGGCTATAACGTGTAGATGAAGCATTAACAGTAGGCTTTAAAATTTTCATTCTAGTGTCTTTCGTTTGGGAGAAAAATGCAAAGGTACAATACATCTTTTCCTTGCCAATATCTCTCTTTTGCAAAGAGCTAGGCATTGGAAAATTAAGGGCTATAACGTGTAGATGAAGCACTAACAGGAGGCTTTAAAATTTTCATTCTAGTGTCTTTCGTTTAGGAGAAAAATGCAAAGGTACAATACAGTTTTTCCTTGCCAATATATCTCTTTTGCAAAGAGATAGGCATTGGAAAATTCAGGGCTATAACGTGCAGGTGAAGCACTAACAGGAGGCTTTAAAATTTTCATTCTAGTGTCCTTCGTTTGGGAGAAAAATGCAAAGGTACAATACAGCTTTTCCTTGCCAATATCTCTCTTTTGCAAAGAGCTAGGCATTGGAAAATTCAGGGCTATACCGTGTAGATGAAGCACTAACAGGAGGCTTTTAATTTTCATTCTAGAGTCCTTCGTTTGGGAGAAAAATGCAAAGGTACAATACAGCTTTTCCTTGCCGATATCTCTCTTTTGCAAAGAGATAGGCATTGGAAAATTCAGGGCTATAACGTGTAGATGAAGCACTAATAGGAGGCTTTAAAATTTTCATTCTAGTGTCCTTCGTTTGGGAGAAAAATGCAAAGGTACAATACAGCTTTTCCTTGCCAATATCTCTCTTTTGCAAAGAGCTAGGCATTGGAAAATTCAGGGCTATACCGTGTAGATGAAGCACTAACAGGAGTCTTTTAATTTTTCATTCTAGTGTCCTTCGTTTGGGAGAAAAATGCAAAGGTACAATACAGCTTTTCCTTGCCGATATCTCTCTTTTGCAAAGAGATAGGCATTGGAAAATTCAGGGCTATAACGTGTAGATGAAGCCCTAACAGGAGGCTTTAAAATTTTCATTCTAGTGTCTTTCGTTTGGGAGAAAAATGCAAAGGTACAATACAGCTTTTCCTTGCCGATATCTCTCTTTTGCAAAGAGATAGGCATTGGAAAATTCAGGGCTATAACGTGTAGATGAAGCACTAACAGGAGGCTTTAAAATTTTCATTCTAGTGTCCTTCGTTTGGGAGAAAAATGCAAAGGTACAATACAGCTTTTCCTTGCCGATATCTCTCTTTTGCAAAGAGATAGGCATTGGAAAATTCAGGGCTATAACGTGTAGATGAAGCACTAACAGGAGGCTTTAAAATTTTCATTCTAGTGTCTTTCGTTTGGGAGAAAAATGCAAAGGTACAATACAGTTTTTCCTTGCCAATATATCTCTTTTGCAAAGAGATAGGCATTGGAAAATTCAGGGCTATAACGTGCAGATGAAGCACTAACAGGAGGCTCTTAAATTTTCATTCTAGTGTCCTTCGTTTGGGAGAAAAATGCAAAGGTACAATACAGCTTTTCCTTGCCGATATCTCTCTTTTGCAAAGAGATAGGCATTGGAAAATTCAGGGCTATAACGTGTAGATGAAGCACTAACAGGAGGCTTTAAAATTTTCATTCTAGTGTCCTTCGTTTGGGAGAAAAATGCAAAGGTACAATACAGCTTTTCCTTGCCGATATCTCTCTTTTGCAAAGAGATAGGCATTGGAAAATTCAGGGCTATAACGTGTAGATGAAGCACTAATAGGAGGCTTTAAAATTTTCAATCTAGTGTCCTTCGTTTGGGAGAAAAATGCAAAGGTACAATACAGCTTTTCCTTGCCGATATCTCTCTTTTGCAAAGAGATAGGCATTGGAAAATGCAGGGTTATAACGTGTAGATGAAGCACTAACAGGAGGCTTTAAAATTTTCATTCTAGTGTCTTTCGTTTGGGAGAAAAATGCAAAAGTACAATGCTGCTTTTCCTTGCCGATATCTCTCTTTTGCAAAGAGATAGGCATTGGAAAATGCAGGGCTATAACGTGTAGATGAAGCACTAACAGGAGGCTTTAAAATTTTCATTCTAGTGTCCTTCGTTTGGGAGAAAAATGCAAAGGTACAATACAGCTTTTCCTTGCCGATATCTCTCTTTTGCAAAGAGATAGGCATTTTGAAAATTCAGGGCTATAACGTGTAGATGAAGCAATAACAGGAGGCTTTAAAATTTTCATTCTAGTGTCCTTCGTTTGGGAGAAAAATGCAAAGGTACAATACAGCTTTTCCTTGCCGATATCTCTCTTTTGCAAAGAGATAGGCATTGGAAAATTCAGGGCTATAACGTGTAGATGAAGCACTAACAGGAGGCTTTTAAATTTTCATTCTAGTGTCCTTCGTTTGGGAGAAAAATGCAAAGGTACAATACAGCTTTTCCTTGCCGATATCTCTCTTTTGCAAAGAGATAGGCATTGGAAAATTCAGGGCTATAACGTGTAGATGAAGCACTAACAGGAGGCTTTAAAATTTTCATTCTAGTGTCTTTCGTTTGGTAGAAAAATGCAAAGGTACAATACAGCTTTTCCTTGCCGATATCTCTCTTTTGCAAAGAGATAGGCATTGGAAAATTCAGGGCTATAACGTGTAGATGAAGCACTAACAGGAGGCTTTAAAATTTTCATTCTAGTGTCCTTCGTTTGGGAGAAAAATGCAAAGGTACAATACAGCTTTTCCTTGCCGATATCTCTCTTTTGCAAAGAGATAGGCATTGGAAAATTCAGGGCTATAACGTGTAGATGAAGCACTAATAGGAGGCTTTAAAATTTTCAATCTAGTGTCCTTCGTTTGGGAGAAAAATGCAAAGGTACAATACAGCTTTTCCTTGCCGATATCTCTCTTTTGCAAAGAGATAGGCATTGGAAAATTCAGGGCTATAACGTGTAGATGAAGCACTAACAGGAGGCTTTAAAATTTTCATTCTAGTGTCTTTCGTTTGGGAGAAAAATGCAAAAGTACAATGCTGCTTTTCCTTGCCGATATCTCTCTTTTGCAAAGAGATAGGCATTGGAAAATGCAGGGCTATAACGTGTAGATGAAGCACTAACAGGAGGCTTTAAAATTTTCATTCTAGTGTCTTTCGTTTGAGAGAAAAATGCAAAGGTACAATACAGCTTTTCCTTGCCAATATCTCTCTTTTGCAAAGAGCTAGGCATTGGAAAATTCAGGGCTATACCGTGTAGATGAAGCACTAACAGGAGGCTTTTAAATTTTCATTCTAGTGTCCTTCGTTTGGGAGAAAAATGCAAAGGTACAATACAGCTTTTCCTTGCCGATATCTCTCTTTTGCAAAGAGATAGGCATTGGAAAATTCAGGGCTATAACGTGTAGATGAAGCACTAACAGGAGGCTTTCAAATTTTCATTCTAGTGTCTTTCGTTTGGGAGAAAAATGCAAAGGTACAATACAGCTTTTCCTTGCCGATATCTCTCTTTTGCAAAGAGATAGGCATTGTAAAATTGAGGGCTATAACGTGTAGATGAAGCACTAACAGGAGGTTTTAAAATTTTCATTCTAGTGTCTTTCGTTTGGGAGAAAAATGCAAAGGTACAATACAGCTTTTCCTTGCCGATATCTCTCTTTTGCAAAGAGATAGGCATTGGAAAATTCAGGGCTATAATGTGTAGATGAAGCAATAACAGGAGGCTTTAAAATTTTCATTCTAGTGTCCTTCGTTTGGGAGAAAAATGCAAAGGTACAATACAGCTTTTCCTTGCCGATATCTCTCTTTTGCAAAGAGATAGGCATTGGAAAATTCAGGGCTATAACGTGTAGATGAAGCACTAATAGGTGGCTTTAAAATTTTCAATCTAGTGTCCTTCGTTTGGGAGAAAAATGCAAAGGTACAATACAGCTTTTCCTTGCCAATATCTCTCTTTTGCAAAGAGCTAGGCATTGGAAAATTCAGGGCTATAACGTGTAGATGAAGCACTAACAGGAGGCTTTAAAATTTTCATTCTAGTGTCTTTCGTTTGGGAGAAAAATGCAAAAGTACAATGCTGCTTTTCCTTGCCGATATCTCTCTTTTGCAAAGAGATAGGCATTGGAAAATGCAGGGCTATAACGTGTAGATGAAGAACTAACAGGAGGCTTTAAAATTTTCATTCTAGTGTCTTTCGTTTGGGAGAAAAATGCAAAGGTACAATACAGCTTTTCCTTGCCAATATCTCTCTTTTGCAAAGAGCTAGGCATTGGAAAATTCAGGGCTATACCGTGTAGATGAAGCACTAACAGGAGGCTTTTAAATTTTCATTCTAGTGTCCTTCGTTTGGGAGAAAAATGCAAAGGTACAATACAGCTTTTCCATGCCGATATCTCTCTTTTGCAAAGAGATAGGCATTGGAAAATTCAGGGCTATAACGTGTAGATGAAGCACTAACAGGAGGCTTTAAAATTTTCATTCTAGTGTCTTTCGTTTGGGAGAAAAACGCAAAGGTACAATACAGCTTTTCCTTGCCGATATCTCTCTTTTGCAAAGAGATAGGCATTGGAAAATTCAGGGCTATAACGTGTAGATGAAGCACTAACAGGAGGCTTTAAAATTTTCATTCTAGTGTCCTTCGTTTGGGAGAAAACTGCAAAGGTACAATACAGCTTTTCCTTGCCGATATCTCTCTTTTGCAAAGAGATAGGCATTGGAAAATTAAGGGCTATAACGTGTAGATGAAGCACTAATAGGAGGCTTTAAAATTTTCATTCTAGTGTCCTTCGTTTGGGAGAAAAATGCAAAGGTACAATACAGCTTTTCCTTGCCGATATCTCTCTTTTGCAAAGAGATAGGCATTGGAAAATTCAGGGCTATAACGTGTAGATGAAGCACTAACAGGAGGCTTTAAAATTTTCATTCTAGTGTCTTTCGTTTGGGAGAAAAATGCAAAGGTACAATACCGCTTTTTCTTGCCGATATCTCTCTTTTGCAAAGAGCTAGGCATTGGAAAATTCAGGGCTATAACGTGTAGATGAAGCACTAATAGGAGGCTTTAAAATTTTCAATCTAGTGTCCTTCGTTTGGGAGAAAAATGCAAAGGTACAATACAGCTTTTCCTTGCCGATATCTCTCTTTTGCAAAGAGCTAGGCATTGGAAAATTCAGGGCTATAACGTGTAGATGAAGCACTAACAGGAAGCTTTACAATTTTCATTCTAGTGTCTTTCGTTTGGGAGAAAAATGCAAAGGTACAATGCTGCTTTTCCTTGCCGATATCTCTCTTTTGCAAAGAGCTAGGCATTGGAAAATGCAGGGCTATAACGTGTAGATGAAGCACTAACAGGAGGCTTTAAAATTTTCATTCTAGTGTCTTTCGTTTGGGAGAAAAATGCAAAGGTACAATACAGCTTTTCCTTGCCGATATCTCTCTTTTGCAAAGAGATAGGCATTGGAAAATGCAGGGCTATAACGTGTAGATGAAGCACTAACAGGAGGCTTTAAAATTTTCATTCTAGTGTCTTTCGTTTGGGAGAAAAATGCAAAGGTACAATACAGCATTTCCTTGCCGATATCTCTCTTTTGCACAGAGATAGGCATTGGAAAATTCAGGGCTATAACGTGTAGATGAAGCACTAACAGGAGGCTTTAAAATTTTCATTCTAGTGTCTTTCGTTTGGGAGAAAAATGCAAAGGTACAATACAGCTTTTCCTTGCCGATATCTCTCTTTTGCAAAGAGATAGGCATTGGAAAATTCAGGGCTATAACGTGTAGATGAAGCACTAACAGGAGGCTTTAAAATTTTCATTCTAGTGTCCTTCGTTTGGGAGAAAAATGCAAAGGTACAATACAGCTTTTCCTTGCCGATATCTCTCTTTTGCAAAGAGATAGGCATTGTAAAATTCAGGGCTATAACGTGTAGATGAAGCACTAATAGGAGGCTTTAAAATTTTCAATCTAGTGTCCTTCGTTTGGGAGAAAAATGCAAAGGTACAATACAGCTTTTCCTTGCCGATATCTCTCTTTTGCAAAGAGATAGGCATTGGAAAATGCAGGGCTATAACGTGTAGATGAAGCACTAACAGGAGGCTTTAAAATTTTCATTCTAGTGTCTTTCGTTTGGGAGAAAAATGCAAAGGTACAATACAGCTTTTCCTTGCCAATATCTCTCTTTTGCAAAGAGCTAGGCATTGGAAAATTCAGGGCTATACCGTGTAGATGAAGCACTAACAGGAGGCTTTTAAATTTTCATTCTAGTGTCCTTCGTTTGGGAGAAAAATGCAAAGGTACAATACAGCTTTTCCATGCCGATATCTCTCTTTTGCAAAGAGATAGGCATTGGAAAATTCAGGGCTATAACGTGTAGATGAAGCACTAACAGGAGGCTTTAAAATTTTCATTCTAGTGTCTTTCGTTTGGGAGAAAAACGCAAAGGTACAATACAGCTTTTCCTTGCCGATATCTCTCTTTTGCAAAGAGATAGGCATTGGAAAATTCAGGGCTATAACGTGTAGATGAAGCACTAACAGGAGGCTTTAAAATTTTCATTCTAGTGTCCTTCGTTTGGGAGAAAACTGCAAAGGTACAATACAGCTTTTCCTTGCCGATATCTCTCTTTTGCAAAGAGATAGGCATTGGAAAATTAAGGGCTATAACGTGTAGATGAAGCACTAACAGGAGGCTTTAAAATTTTCATTCTAGTGTCCTTCGTTTGGGAGAAAAATGCAAAGGTACAATACAGCTTTTCCTTGCCGATATCTCTCTTTTGCAAAGAGATAGGCATTGGAAAATTCAGGGCTATAACGTGTAGATGAAGCACTAACAGGAGGCTTTAAAATTTTCATTCTAGTGTCTTTCGTTTGGGAGAAAAATGCAAAGGTACAATACCGCTCTTCCTTGCCGATATCTCTCTTTTGCAAAGAGCTAGGCATTGGAAAATTCAGGGCTATAACGTGTAGATGAAGCACTAATAGGAGGCTTTAAAATTTTCAATCTAGTGTCCTTCGTTTGGGAGAAAAATGCAAAGGTACAATACAGCTTTTCCTTGCCGATATCTCTCTTTTGCAAAGAGCTAGGCATTGGAAAATTCAGGGCTATAACGTGTAGATGAAGCACTAACAGGAAGCTTTACAATTTTCATTCTAGTGTCTTTCGTTTGGGAGAAAAATGCAAAGGTACAATGCTGCTTTTCCTTGCCGATATCTCTCTTTTGCAAAGAGATAGGCATTGGAAAATGCAGGGCTATAACGTGTAGATGAAGCACTAACAGGAGGCTTTAAAATTTTCATTCTAGTGTCTTTCGTTTGGGAGAAAAATGCAAAGGTACAATACAGTTTTTCCTTGCCGATATCTCTCTTTTGCAAAGAGATAGGCATTGGAAAATTCAGGGCTATAACGTGTAGATGAAGCACTAACAGGAGGCTTTACAATTTTCATTCTAGTGTCTTTCGTTTGGGAGAAAAATGCAAAGGTACAATACAGCTTTTCCTTGCCGATATCTCTCTTTTGCAAAGAGATAGGCATTGGAAAATGCAGGGCTATAACGTGTAGATGAAGCACTAATAGGAGGCTTTAAAATTTTCATTCTAGTGTCTTTCGTTTGGGAGAAAAATGCAAAGGTACAATACAGCATTTCCTTGCCGATATCTCTCTTTTGCAAAGAGATAGGCATTGGAAAATTCAGGACTATTACGTGTAGATGAAGCACTAAAAGGAGGCTTTAAAATTTTCATTCTAGTGTCTTTCGTTTGGGAGAAAAATGCAAAAGTACAATGCAGCTTTTCCTTGCCGATATCTCTCTTTTGCAAAGAGATAGGCATTGGAAAATTCAGGGCTATAACGTGTAGATGAAGATCTAATAGGAGGCTTTAAAATTTTCAATCTAGTGTCCTTCGTTTGGGAGAAAAATGCAAAGGTACAATACAGCTTTTCCTTGCCAATATCTCTCTTTTGCAAAGAGCTAGGCATTGGAAAATTCAGGGCTATAACGTGTAGATGAAGCACTAACAGGAGGCTTTAAAATTTTCATTCTAGTGTCTTTCGTTTGGGAGAAAAATGCAAAGGTACAATACAGTTTTTCCTTGCCGATATCTCTCTTTTGCAAAGAGATAGGCATTGGAAAATTCAGGGCTATAACGTGTAGATGAAGCACTAACAGGAGGCTTTACAATTTTCATTCTAGTGTCTTTCGTTTGGGAGAAAAATGCAAAGGTACAATACAGCTTTTCCTTGCCGATATCTCTCTTTTGCAAAGAGATAGGCATTGGAAAATGCAGGGCTATAACGTGTAGATGAAGCACTAACAGGAGGCTTTAAAATTTTCATTCTAGTGTCTTTCGTTTGGGAGAAAAATGCAAAGGTACAATACAGCATTTCCTTGCCGATATCTCTCTTTTGCAAAGAGATAGGCATTGGAAAATTCAGGACTATTACGTGTAGATGAAGCACTAAAAGGAGGCTTTAAAATTTTCATTCTAGTGTCTTTCGTTTGGGAGAAAAATGCAAAAGTACAATGCAGCTTTTCCTTGCCGATATCTCTCTTTTGCAAAGAGATAGGCATTGGAAAATTCAGGGCTATAACGTGTAGATGAAGCACTAATAGGAGGCTTTAAAATTTTCAATCTAGTGTCCTTCGTTTGGGAGAAAAATGCAAAGGTACAATACAGCTTTTCCTTGCCAATATCTCTCTTTTGCAAAGAGCTAGGCATTGGAAAATGCAGGGCTATAACGTGTAGATGAAGCACTAACAGGAGGCTTTAAAATTTTCATTCTAGTGTCTTTCGTTTGGGAGAAAAATGCAAAGGTACAATACAGCTTTTCCTTGCCGATATCTCTCTTTTGCAAAGAGATAGGCATTGGAAAATTCAGGGCTATAACGTGTAGATGAAGCACTAACAGGAGGCTTTAAAATTTTCATTCTAGTGTCCTTCGTTTGGGAGAAAAATGCAAAGGTACAATACAGCTTTTCCTTGCCGATATCTCTCTTTTGCAAAGAGATAGGCATTGGAAAATTCAGGGCTATAACGTGTAGATGAAGCACTAATAGGAGGCTTTAAAATTTTCAATCTAGTGTCCTTCGTTTGGGAGAAAAATGCAAAGGTACAATACAGCTTTTCCTTGCCAATATTTCTCTTTTGCAAAGAGCTAGGCATTGGAAAATTCAGGGCTATAACGTGTAGATGAAGCACTAACAGGAAGCTTTACAATTTTCATTCTAGTGTCTTTCGTTTGGGAGAAAAATGCAAAGATACAATACAGTTTTTCCTTGCCGATATCTCTCTTTTGCAAAGAGATAGGCATTGGAAAATTCAGGGCTATAACGTGTAGATGAAGCACTAACAGGAGGCTTTAAAATTTTCATTCTAGTGTCTTTCGTTTGGGAGAAAAATGCAAAGGTACAATACAGCTTTTCCTTGCCAATATCTCTCTTTTGCAAAGAGCTAGGCATTGGAAAATGCAGGGCTATAACGTGTAGATGAAGCACTAACAGGAGGCTTTACAATTTTCATTCTAGTGTCTTTCGTTTGGGAGAAAAATGCAAAGGTACAATGCAGCTTTTCCTTGCCGATATCTCTCTTTTGCAAAGAGATAGGCATTGGAAAATGCAGGGCTATAACGTGTAGATGAAGCACTAACAGGAGGCTTTAAAATTTTCATTCTAGTGTCTTTCGTTTGGGAGAAAAATGCAAAGGTACAATGCAGCTTTTCCTTGCCGATATCTCTCTTTTGCAAAGAGATAGGCATTGGAAAATGCAGGGCTATAACGTGTAGATGAAGCACTAACAGGAGGCTTTCAAATTTTCATTCTAGTGTCTTTCGTTTGGGAGAAAAATGCAAAGGTACAATACAGCATTTCCTTGCAGATTTCTCTCTTTTGCACAGAGATAGGCATTGGAAAATTCATGGCTATAACGTGTAGATGAAGCACTAACAGGAGGATTTAAAATTTTCAATCTAGTGTCCTTCGTTTGGGAGAAAAATGCAAAGGTACAATACAGCTTTTCCTTGCCAATATCTCTCTTTTGCAAAGAGCTAGGCATTGGAAAATGCAGGGCTATAACGTGTAGATGAAGCACTAACAGGAGGCTTTACAATTTTCATTCTAGTGTCTTTCGTTTGGGAGAAAAATGCAAAGGTACAATGCAGCTTTTCCTTGCCGATATCTCTCTTTTGCAAAGAGATAGGCATTGGAAAATGCAGGGCTATAACGTGTAGATGAAGCACTAACAGTAGGCTTTAAAATTTTCATTCTAGTGTCTTTCGTTTGGGAGAAAAATGCAAAGGTACAATACAGCATTTCCTTGCCGATATCTCTCTTTTGCACAGAGATAGGCATTGGAAAATTCAGGGCTATAACGTGTAGATGAAGCACTAACAGGAGGCTTTAAAATTTTCATTCTAGTGTCTTTCGTTTGGGAGAAAAATGCAAAGGTACAATACAGCTTTTCCTTGCCGATATCTCTCTTTTGCAAAGAGATAGGCATTGGAAAATTGAGGGCTATACCGTGTAGATGAAGCACTAACAGGAGGCTTTAAAATTTTCATTCGTGTCCTTCGTTTGGGAGAAAAATGCAAAGGTACAATACAGCTTTTCCTTGCCGATATCTCTCTTTTGCAAAGAGATAGGCATTGGAAAATTCAGGGCTATAACGTGTAGATGAAGCACTAATAGGAGGCTTTAAAATTTTCAATCTAGTGTCCTTCGTTTGGGAGAAAAATGCAAAGGTACAATACAGCTTTTCCTTGCCAATATCTCTCTTTTGCAAAGAGCTAGGCATTGGAAAATTCAGGGCTATAACGTGTAGATGAAGCACTAACAGGAGGCTTTAAAATTTTCATTCTAGTGTCTTTCGTTTGGGAGAAAAATGCAAAGGTACAATACAGTTTTTCCTTGCCGATATCTCTCTTTTGCAAAGAGATAGGCATTGGAAAATTCAGGGCTATAACGTGTAGATGAAGCACTAACAGGAGGCTTTACAATTTTCATTCTAGTGTCTTTCGTTTGGGAGAAAAATGCAAAGGTACAATACAGCTTTTCCTTGCCGATATCTCTCTTTTGCAAAGAGATAGGCATTGGAAAATTCAGGGCTATAACGTGTAGATGAAGCACTAACAGGAGGCTTTAAAATTTTCATTCTAGTGTTTTTCGTTTGGGAGAAAAATGCAAAGGTACAATACAGCTTTTCCTTGCCGATATCTCTCTTTTGCAAAGAGATAGGCATTGGAAAATTCAGGACTATTACGTGTAGATGAAGCACTAAAAGGAGGCTTTAAAATTTTCATTCTAGTGTCTTTCGTTTGGGAGAAAAATGCAAAAGTACAATGCAGCTTTTCCTTGCCAAATTCTCTCTTTTGCAAAGAGCTAGGCATTGGAAAATGCAGGGCTATAACGTGTAGATGAAGCACTAACAGGAGGCTTTACAATTTTCATTCTAGTGTCTTTCGTTTGGGAGAAAAATGCAAAGGTACAATGCAGCTTTTCCTTGCCGATATCTCTCTTTTGCAAAGAGATAGGCATTGGAAAATGCAGGGCTATAACGTGTAGATGAAGCACTAACAGGAGGCTTTAAAATTTTCATTCTAGTGTCTTTCGTTTGGGAGAAAATGCAAAGGTACAATACAGCATTTCCTTGCCGATATCTCTCTTTTGCAAAGAGCTAGGCATTGGAAAATTCAGGGCAATAACGTGTAGATGAAGCACTAACAGGAGGCTTTAAAATTTTCATTCTAGTGTCTTTCGTTTGGGAGAAAAAAGCAAAGGTACAATACAATTTTTCCTTGCCGATATCTCTCTTTTGCAAAGAGATAGGCATTGGAAAATTCAGGGCTATAACGTGTAGATGAAGCACTAACAGGAGGCTTTACAATTTTCATTCTAGTGTCTTTCGTTTGGGAGAAAAATGCAAAGGTACAATACAGCTTTTCCTTGCCGATATCTCTCTTTTGCAAAGAGATAGGCATTGGAAAATGCAGGGCTATAACGTGTAGATGAAGCACTAACAGGAGGCTTTAAAATTTTCATTCTAGTGTCTTTCGTTTGGGAGAAAAATGCAAAGGTACAATACAGCATTTCCTTGCCGATATCTCTCTTTTGCAAAGAGATAGGCATTGGAAAATTCAGGACTATTACGTGTAGATGAAGCACTAAAAGGAGGCTTTAAAATTTTCATTCTAGTGTCTTTCGTTTGGGAGAAAAATGCAAAAGTACAATGCAGCTTTTCCTTGCCGATATCTCTCTTTTGCAAAGAGATAGGCATTGGAAAATTCAGGGCTATAACGTGTAGATGAAGCACTAATAGGAGGCTTTAAAATTTTCAATCTAGTGTCCTTCGTTTGGGAGAAAAATGCAAAGGTACAATGCAGCTTTTCCTTGCCGATATCTCTCTTTTGCAAAGAGATAGGCATTGGAAAATGCAGGGCTATAACGTGTAGATGAAGCACTAACGGGAGGCTTTAAAATTTTCATTCTAGTGTCTTTCGTTTGGGAGAAAAATGCAAAGGTACAATACAGCATTTCCTTGCCGATATCTCTCTTTTGCACAGAGATAGGCATTGGAAAATTCAGGGCTATAACGTGTAGATGAAGCACTAACAGGAGGCTTTAAAATTTTCATTCTAGTGTCTTTCGTTTGGGAGAAAAATGCAAAGGTACAATACAGCTTTTCCTTGCCGATATCTCTCTTTTGCAAAGAGATAGGCATTGGAAAATTCAGGGCTATAACGTGTAGATGAAGCACTAACAGGAAGCTTTACAATTTTCATTCTAGTGTCTTTCGTTTGGGAGAAAAATGCAAAGATACAATACAGTTTTTCCTTGCCGATATCTCTCTTTTGCAAAGAGATAGGCATTGGAAAATTCAGGGCTATAACGTGTAGATGAAGCACTAACAGGAGGCTTTAAAATTTTCATTCTAGTGTCTTTCGTTTGGGAGAAAAATGCAAAGGTACAATACAGCTTTTCCTTGCCAATATCTCTCTTTTGCAAAGAGCTAGGCATTGGAAAATGCAGGGCTATAACGTGTAGATGAAGCACTAACAGGAGGCTTTACAATTTTCATTCTAGTGTCTTTCGTTTGGGAGAAAAATGCAAAGGTACAATGCAGCTTTTCCTTGCCGATATCTCTCTTTTGCAAAGAGATAGGCATTGGAAAATGCAGGGCTATAACGTGTAGATGAAGCACTAACAGGAGGCTTTCAAATTTTCATTCTAGTGTCTTTCGTTTGGGAGAAAAATGCAAAGGTACAATACAGCATTTCCTTGCAGATTTCTCTCTTTTGCACAGAGATAGGCATTGGAAAATTCATGGCTATAACGTGTAGATGAAGCACTAACAGGAGGATTTAAAATTTTCAATCTAGTGTCCTTCGTTTGGGAGAAAAATGCAAAGGTACAATACAGCTTTTCCTTGCCAATATCTCTCTTTTGCAAAGAGCTAGGCATTGGAAAATGCAGGGCTATAACGTGTAGATGAAGCACTAACAGGAGGCTTTACAATTTTCATTCTAGTGTCTTTCGTTTGGGAGAAAAATGCAAAGGTACAATGCAGCTTTTCCTTGCCGATATCTCTCTTTTGCAAAGAGATAGGCATTGGAAAATGCAGGGCTATGACGTGTAGATGAAGCACTAACAGGAGGCTTTCAAATTTTCATTCTAGTGTCTTTCGTTTGGGAGAAAAATGCAAAGGTACAATACAGCATTTCCTTGCAGATTTCTCTCTTTTGCACAGAGATAGGCATTGGAAAATTCAGGGCTATAACGTGTAGATGAAGCACTAACAGGAGGCTTTAAAATTTTCATTCTAGTGTCTTTCGTTTGGGAGAAAAATGCAAAGGTACAATACAGCTTTTCCTTGCCGATATCTCTCTTTTGCAAAGAGATAGGCATTGGAAAATTCAGGGCTATAACGTGTAGATGAAGCACTAACAGGAGGCTTTAAAATTTTCATTCTAGTGTCCTTCGTTTGGGAGAAAAATGCAAAGGTACTATACAGCTTTTCCTTGCCAATATCTCTCTTTTGCAAAGAGCTAGGCATTGGAAAATGCAGGGCTATAACGTGTAGATGAAGCACTAACAGGAGGCTTTACAATTTTCATTCTAGTGTCTTTCGTTTGGGAGAAAAATGCAAAGGTACAATGCAGCTTTTCCTTGCCGATATCTCTCTTTTGCAAAGAGATAGGCATTGGAAAATGCAGGGCTATAACGTGTAGATGAAGCACTAACAGGAGGCTTTAAAATTTTCATTCTAGTGTCTTTCGTTTGGGAGAAAAATGCAAAGGTACAATACAGCATTTCCTTGCCGATATCTCTCTTTTGCACAGAGATAGGCATTGGAAAATTCAGGGCTATAACGTGTAGATGAAGCACTAACAGGAGGCTTTAAAATTTTCATTCTAGTGTCTTTCGTTTGGGAGAAAAATGCAAAGGTACAATACAGCTTTTCCTTGCCGATATCTCTCTTTTGCAAAGAGATAGGCATTGGAAAATTGAGGGCTATGCCGTGTAGATGAAGCACTAACAGGAGGCTTTAAAATTTTCATTCGTGTCCTTCGTTTGGGAGAAAAATGCAAAGGTACAATACAGCTTTTCCTTGCCGATATCTCTCTTTTGCAAAGAGATAGGCATTGGAAAATTCAGGGCTATAACGTGTAGATGAAGCACTAATAGGAGGCTTTAAAATTTTCAATCTAGTGTCCTTCGTTTGGGAGAAAAATGCAAAGGTACAATACAGCTTTTCCTTGCCAATATCTCTCTTTTGCAAAGAGCTAGGCATTGGAAAATTCAGGGCTATAACGTGTAGATGAAGCACTAACAGGAGGCTTTAAAATTTTCATTCTAGTGTCTTTCGTTTGGGAGAAAAATGCAAAGGTACAATACAGTTTTTCCTTGCCGATATCTCTCTTTTGCAAAGAGATAGGCATTGGAAAATTCAGGGCTATAACGTGTAGATGAAGCACTAACAGGAGGCTTTACAATTTTCATTCTAGTGTCTTTCGTTTGGGAGAAAAATGCAAAGGTACAATACAGCTTTTCCTTGCCGATATCTCTCTTTTGCAAAGAGATAGGCATTGGAAAATTCAGGGCTATAACGTGTAGATGAAGCACTAACAGGAGGCTTTAAAATTTTCATTCTAGTGTTTTTCGTTTGGGAGAAAAATGCAAAGGTACAATACAGCTTTTCCTTGCCGATATCTCTCTTTTGCAAAGAGATAGGCATTGGAAAATTCAGGACTATTACGTGTAGATGAAGCACTAAAAGGAGGCTTTAAAATTTTCATTCTAGTGTCTTTCGTTTGGGAGAAAAATGCAAAAGTACAATGCAGCTTTTCCTTGCCAAATTCTCTCTTTTGCAAAGAGCTAGGCATTGGAAAATGCAGGGCTATAACGTGTAGATGAAGCACTAACAGGAGGCTTTACAATTTTCATTCTAGTGTCTTTCGTTTGGGAGAAAAATGCAAAGGTACAATGCAGCTTTTCCTTGCCGATATCTCTCTTTTGCAAAGAGATAGGCATTGGAAAATGCAGGGCTATAACGTGTAGATGAAGCACTAACAGGAGGCTTTAAAATTTTCATTCTAGTGTCTTTCGTTTGGGAGAAAATGCAAAGGTACAATACAGCATTTCCTTGCCGATATCTCTCTTTTGCACAGAGATAGGCATTGGAAAATTCAGGGCTATAACGTGTAGATGAAGCACTAATAGGAGGCTTTAAAATTTTCAATCTAGTGTCCTTCGTTTGGGAGAAAAATGCAAAGGTACAATACAGCTTTTCCTTGCCAATATCTCTCTTTTGCAAAGAGCTAGGCATTGGAAAATTCAGGGCAATAACGTGTAGATGAAGCACTAACAGGAGGCTTTAAAATTTTCATTCTAGTGTCTTTCGTTTGGGAGAAAAAAGCAAAGGTACAATACAATTTTTCCTTGCCGATATCTCTCTTTTGCAAAGAGATAGGCATTGGAAAATTCAGGGCTATAACGTGTAGATGAAGCACTAATAGGAGGCTTTAAAATTTTCAATCTAGTGTCCTTCGTTTGGGAGAAAAATGCAAAGGTACAATGCAGCTTTTCCTTGCCGATATCTCTCTTTTGCAAAGAGATAGGCATTGGAAAATGCAGGGCTATAACGTGTAGATGAAGCACTAACGGGAGGCTTTAAAATTTTCATTCTAGTGTCTTTCGTTTGGGAGAAAAATGCAAAGGTACAATACAGCATTTCCTTGCCGATATCTCTCTTTTGCACAGAGATAGGCATTGGAAAATTCAGGGCTATAACGTGTAGATGAAGCACTAACAGGAGGCTTTAAAATTTTCATTCTAGTGTCTTTCGTTTGGGAGAAAAATGCAAAGGTACAATACAGCTTTTCCTTGCCGATATCTCTCTTTTGCAAAGAGATAGGCATTGGAAAATTCAGGGCTATAACGTGTAGATGAAGCACTAACAGGAGGCTTTAAAATTTTCATTCTAGTGTCCTTCGTTTGGGAGAAAAATGCAAAGGTACAATACAGCTTTTCCTTGCCGATATCTCTCTTTTGCAAAGAGATAGGCATTGGAAAATGCAGGGCTATAACGTGTAGATGAAGCACTAACAGGAGGCTTTAAATTTTCATTCTAGTATCTTTCGTTTGGGAGAAAAATGCAAAGGTACAATACAGCTTTTCCTTGCCGATATCTCTCTTTTGCAAAGAGATAGGCATTGGAAAATTCAGGGCTATAACGTGTAGATGAAGCACTAACAGGAGGCTTTAAAATTTTCATTCTAGTGTCTTTCGTTTGGGAGAAAAATGCAAAGGTACAATACAGTTTTTCCTTGCCGATATCTCTCTTTTGCAAAGAGATAGGCATTGGAAAATTCAGGGCTATAACGTGTAGATGAAGCACTAACAGGAGGCTTTACAATTTTCATTCTAGTGTCTTTCGTTTGGGAGAAAAATGCAAAGGTACAATACAGCTTTTCCTTGCCGATATCTCTCTTTTGCAAAGAGATAGGCATTGGAAAATGCAGGGCTATAACGTGTAGATGAAGCACTAACAGAAGGCTTTACAATTTTCATTCTAGTGTCTTTCGTTTGGGAGAAAAATGCAAAGGTACAATACAGCATTTCCTTGCCGATATCTCTCTTTTGCAAAGAGATAGGCATTGGAAAATTCAGGACTATTACGTGTAGATGAAGCACTAAAAGGAGGCTTTAAAATTTTCATTCTAGTGTCTTTCGTTTGGGAGAAAAATGCAAAGGTACAATGCAGCTTTTCCTTGCCGATATCTCTCTTTTGCAAAGAGATAGGCATTGGAAAATTCAGGGCTATAACGTGTAGATGAAGCACTAACAGGAGGCTTTACAATTTTCATTCTAGTGTCTTTCGTTTGGGAGAAAAATGCAAAGGTACAATGCAGCTTTTCCTTGCCGATATCTCTCTTTTGCAAAGAGATAGGCATTGGAAAATGCAGGGCTATAACGTGTAGATGAAGCACTAACAGGAGGCTTTAAAATTTTCATTCTAGTGTCTTTCGTTTGGGAGAAAAATGCAAAAGTACAATGCAGCTTTTCCTTGCCGATATCTCTCTTTTGCAAAGAGATAGGCATTGGAAAATGCAGGGCTATAACGTGTAGATGAAGCACTAACAGGAGGCTTTAAAATTTTCATTCTAGTGTCTTTCGTTTGGGAGAAAAATGCAAAGGTACAATACAGCATTTCCTTGCCGATATCTCTCTTTTGCACAGAGATAGGCATTGGAAAATTCAGGGCTATAACGTGTAGATGAAGCACTAACAGGAGGCTTTAAAAATTTCATTCTAGTGTCTTTCGTTTGGGAGAAAAATGCAAAAGTACAATGCAGCTTTTCCTTGCCGATATCTCTCTTTTGCAAAGAGATAGGCATTGGAAAATTCAGGGCTATAACGTGTAGATGAAGCACTAATAGGAGGCTTTAAAATTTTCAATCTAGTGTCCTTCGTTTGGGAGAAAAATGCAAAGGTACAATGCAGCTTTTCCTTGCCGATATCTCTCTTTTGCAAAGAGATAGGCATTGGAAAATGCAGGGCTATAACGTGTAGATGAAGCACTAACGGGAGGCTTTAAAATTTTCATTCTAGTGTCTTTCGTTTGGGAGAAAAATGCAAAGGTACAATACAGCATTTCCTTGCCGATATCTCTCTTTTGCACAGAGATAGGCATTGGAAAATTCAGGGCTATAACGTGTAGATGAAGCACTAACAGGAGGCTTTAAAATTTTCATTCTAGTGTCTTTCGTTTGGGAGAAAAATGCAAAGGTACAATACAGCTTTTCCTTGCCGATATCTCTCTTTTGCAAAGAGATAGGCATTGGAAAATTCAGGGCTATAACGTGTAGATGAAGCACTAACAGGAGGCTTTAAAATTTTCATTCTAGTGTCCTTCGTTTGGGAGAAAAATGCAAAGGTACAATACAGCTTTTCCTTGCCGATATCTCTCTTTTGCAAAGAGATAGGCATTGGAAAATGCAGGGCTATAACGTGTAGATGAAGCACTAACAGGAGGCTTTAAAATTTTCATTCTAGTGTCTTTCGTTTGGGAGAAAAATGCAAAGGTACAATACAGCATTTCCTTGCCGATATCTCTCTTTTGCAAAGAGATAGGCATTGGAAAATGCAGGGCTATAACGTGTAGATGAAGCACTAACAGGAGGCTTTAAAATTTTCGCTAGTGTCTTTCGTTTGGGAGAAAAATGCAAAGGTACAATACAGCATTTCCTTGCCGATATCTCTCTTTTGCAAAGAGATAGGCATTGGAAAATTCAGGACTATTACGTGTAGATGAAGCACTAAAAGGAGGCTTTAAAATTTTCATTCTAGTGTCTTTCGTTTGGGAGAAAAATGCAAAAGTACAATGCAGCTTTTCCTTGCCGATATCTCTCTTTTGCAAAGAGATAGGCATTGGAAAATTCAGGGCTATAACGTGTAGATGAAGCACTAACAGGAGGCTTTACAATTTTCATTCTAGTGTCTTTCGTTTGGGAGAAAAATGCAAAGGTACAATGCAGCTTTTCCTTGACGATATCTCTCTTTTGCAAAGAGATAGGCATTGGAAAATGCAGGGCTATAACGTGTAGATGAAGCACTAACAGGAGGCTTTAAAATTTTCATTCTAGTGTCTTTCGTTTGGGAGAAAAATGCAAAAGTACAATGCAGCTTTTCCTTGCCGATATCTCTCTTTTGCAAAGAGATAGGCATTGGAAAATTCAGGGCTATAACGTGTAGATGAAGCACTAACAGGAGGCTTTACAATTTTCATTCTAGTGTCTTTCGTTTGGGAGAAAAATGCAAAGGTACAATGCAGCTTTTCCTTGCCGATATCTCTCTTTTGCAAAGAGATAGGCATTGGAAAATTCAGGGCTATAACGTGTAGATGAAGCACTAACAGGAGGCTTTACAATTTTCATTCTAGTGTCTTTCGTTTGGGAGAAAAATGCAAAGGTACAATACAGCTTTTCCTTGCCGATATCTCTCTTTTGCAAAGAGATAGGCATTGGAAAATGCAGGGCTATAACGTGTAGATGAAGCACTAACAGGAGGCTTTAAAATTTTCATTCTAGTGTCTTTCGTTTGGGAGAAAAATGCAAAGGTACAATACAGCATTTCCTTGCCGATATCTCTCTTTTGCAAAGAGATAGGCATTGGAAAATTCAGGACTATTACGTGTAGATGAAGCACTAACAGGAGGCTTTAAAATTTTCATTCTAGTGTCTTTCGTTTGGGAGAAAAATGCAAAGGTACAATACCGCTTTTCCTTGCCGATATCTCTCTTTTGCAAAGAGCTAGGCATTGGAAAATTCAGGGCTATAACGTGTAGATGAAGCACTAATAGGAGGCTTTAAAATTTTCAATCTAGTGTCCTTCGTTTGGGAGAAAAATGCAAAGGTACAATACAGCTTTTCCTTGCCAATATCTCTCTTTTGCAAAGAGCTAGGCATTGGAAAATTCAGGGCTATAACGTGTAGATGAAGCACTAACAGGAGGCTTTAAAATTTTCATTCTAGTGTCTTTCGTTTGGGAGAAAAATGTAAAAGTACAATGCTGCTTTTCCTTGCCAATATCTCTCTTTTGCAAAGAGATAAGCATTGGAAAATTCAGGGCTATAACGTGTAGATGAAGCACTAACAGGAGGCTTTAAAATTTTCATTCTAGTGTCTTTCGTTTGGGAGAAAAATGCAAAGGTACAATACAGCTTTTCCTTGCCGATATCTCTCTTTTGCAAAGAGCTAGGCATTGGAAAATTCAGGGCTATAACGTGTAGATGAAGCACTAACAGGAAGCTTTACAATTTTCATTCTAGTGTCTTTCGTTTGGGAGAAAAATGCAAAGGTACAATACAGTTTTTCCTTGCCAATATCTCTCTTTTGCAAAGAGCTAGGCATTGGAAAATTCAGGGCTATAACGTGTAGATGAAGCACTAACAGGAGGCTTTAAAATTTTCATTCTAGTGTCTTTCGTTTGGGAGAAAAATGCAAAAGTACAATGAAGCTTTTCCTTGCCGATATCTCTCTTTTGCAAAGAGATAGGCATTGGAAAATGCAGGGCTATAACGTGTAGATGAAGCACTAACAGTAGGCTTTAAAATTTTCATTCTAGTGTCTTTCGTTTGGGAGAAAAATGCAAAGGTACAATACAGCATTTCCTTGCAGATATCTCTCTTTTGCAAAGAGATAGGCATAGGAAAATTCAGGGCTATAACGTGTAGATGAAGCACTAACAGGAGGCTTTAAAATTTTCATTCTAGTGTCTTTCGTTTGGGAGAAAAATGCAAAGGTACAATACAGCATTTCCTTGCAGATATCTCTCTTTTGCAAAGAGATAGGCATAGGAAAATTCAGGGCTATAACGTGTAGATGAAGCACTAACAGTAGGCTTTAAAATTTTCATTCTAGTGTCTTTCGTTTGGGAGAAAAATGCAAAAGTACAATGCAGCTTTTCCTTGCCGATATCTCTCTTTTGCAAAGAGATAGGCATTGGAAAATGCAGGGCTATAACGTGTAGATGAAGCACTAACAGGAGGATTTATAATTTTCATTCTAGTGTCTTTCGTTTGGGAGAAAAATGCAAAGGTACAATACAGCATTTCCTTGCCGATATCTCTCTTTTGCAAAGAGCTACGGATTGGAAAATTCAGGGCTATGTCGTGTAGATGATGGCCTAACAGGAGGCTTTAAAATTTTCTTTCTAGTGACCTTCGTTTGGGAGAAAAATGCAAAGGTACAAGACAGCTTTTCCTTGCCAATATCTCTCTTTTGCAAAGAGCTGCGCATTGGAAAATTCAGGGCTATGTCGTGTAGATGATGGCCTAACAGGAGGCTTTAAAATTTTCTTTCTAGTGTCCTTCGTTTGGGAGAAAAATGCAATGGTACAAGACAGCTTTTCCTTGCCAATATCTCTCTTTTGCAAAGAGCTGCGCATTGGAAAATTCAGGGCTATGTCGTGTAGATTATGGCCTAACAGGAGGCTTTAAAATTTTCTTTCTAGTAACCTTCGTTTGGGAGAAAAATGCAAAGGTACAAGACAGCTTTTCCTTGCCAATATCTCTCTTTGGCAAAGAGCTGCGCATTGGAAAATTCAGGGCTATGTCGTGTAGATGATGGCCTAACATGAGGCTTTAAAATTTTCATTCTAGTGTCTTTCGTTTGGGAGAAAAATGCAAAAGTACAATGCTGCTTTTCCTTGCCGATATCTCTCTTTTGCAAAGAGATAGGCATTGGAAAATGCAGGGCTATAACGTGTAGATGAAGCACTAACAGGAGGCTTTAAAATTTTCATTCTAGTGTCTTTCGTTTGGGAGAAAAATGCAAAAGTACAATGCAGCTTTTCCTTGCGGATATCTCTCTTTTGCAAAGAGATAGGCATTGGAAAATGCAGGGCTATAACGTGTAGATGAAGCACTAACATTAGGCTTTAAAATTTTCATTCTAGTGTCTTTCGTTTGGGAGAAAAATGCAAAGGTACAATACAGCATTTCCTTGCCGATATCTCTCTTTTGCAAAGAGATAGGCATTGGAAAATGCAGGGCTATAACGTGTAGATGAAGCACTAACAGGAGACTTTAAAATTTTCATTCTAGTGTCTTTCGTTTGGGAGAAAAATGCAAAGGTACAATACAGCATTTCCTTGCCGATATCTCTCTTTTGCAAAGAGATAGGCATTGGAAAATTAAGGGCTATAACGTGTAGATGAAGCACTAACAGGAGGCTTTAAAATTTTCATTCTAGTGTCTTTCGTTTGGGAGAAAAATGCAAAGGTACAATAATGCTTTTCCTTGCCGATATCTCTCTTTTGCAAAGAGCTAGGCATTGGAAAATTCAGGGCTATAACGTGTAGATGAAGCACTAACAGGAGGCTTTAAAATTTTAATTCTAGTGTCTTTCGTTTGGGAGAAAAATGCAAAGGTACAATACCGCTTTTCCTTGCCGATATCTCTCTTTTGCAAAGAGCTAGGCATTGGAAAATTCAGGGCTATAACGTGTAGATGAAGCACTAATAGGAGGCTTTAAAATTTTCAATCTAGTGTCCTTCGTTTGGGAGAAAAATGCAAAGGTACAATACAGCTTTTCCTTGCCAATATCTCTCTTTTGCAAAGAGCTAGGCATTGGAAAATTCAGGGCTATAACGTGTAGATGAAGCACTAACAGGAGGCTTTAAAATTTTCATTCTAGTGTCTTTCGTTTGGGAGAAAAATGCAAAAGTACAATGCTGCTTTTCCTTGCCAATATCTCTCTTTTGCAAAGAGATAAGCATTGGAAAATTCAGGGCTATAACGTGTAGATGAAGCACTAACAGGAGGCTTTAAAATTTTCATTCTAGTGTCTTTCGTTTGGGAGAAAAATGCAAAGGTACAATACAGCTTTTCCTTGCCGATATCTCTCTTTTGCAAAGAGCTAGGCATTGGAAAATTCAGGGCTATAACGTGTAGATGAAGCACTAACAGGAAGCTTTACAATTTTCATTCTAGTGTCCTTCGTTTGGGAGAAAAATGCAAAGGTACAATACAGCTTTTCCATGCCGATATCTCTCTTTTGCAAAGAGATAGGCATTGGAAAATTCAGGGCTATAACGTGTAGATGAAGCACTAACAGGAGGCTTTAAAATTTTCATTCTAGTGTCTTTCGTTTGGGAGAAAAATGCAAAGGTACAATACAGCTTTTCCTTGCCGATATCTCTCTTTTGCAAAGAGATAGGCATTGGAAAATTCAGGGCTATAACGTGTAGATGAAGCACTAACAGGAGGCTTTAAAATTTTCATTCTAGTGTCCTTCGTTTGGGAGAAAACTGCAAAGGTACAATACAGCTTTTCCTTGCCGATATCTCTCTTTTTCAACGAGATAGGCATTGGAAAATTAAGGGCTATAACGTGTAGATGAAGCACTAATAGGAGACTTTAAAATTTTCATTCTAGTGTCCTTCGTTTGGGAGAAAAATGCAAAGGTACAATACAGCTTTTCCTTGCCGATATCTCTCTTTTGCAAAGAGATAGGCATTGGAAAATTCAGGGCTATAACGTGTAGATGAAGCACTAACAGGAGGCTTTAAAATTTTCATTCTAGTGTCTTTCGTTTGGGAGAAAAATGCAAAGGTACAATACCATTTTCATTGCCGATATCTCTCTTTTGCAAAGAGCTAGGCATTGGAAAATTCAGGGCTATAACGTGTAGATGAAGCACTAATAGGAGGCTTTAAAATTTTCAATCTAGTGTCCTTCGTTTGGGAGAAAAATGCAAAGGTACAATACAGGTTTTCCTTGCCAATATCTCTCTTTTGCAAAGAGCTAGGCATTGGAAAATTCAGGGCTATAACGTGTAGATGAAGAACTAACAGGAGGCTTTAAAATTTTCATTCTAGTGTCTTTCGTTTGGGAGAAAAATGCAAAGGTACAATACAGCATTTCCTTGCCGATATCTCTCTTTTGCAAAGAGATAGGCATTGGAAAATTAAGGGCTATAACGTGTAGATGAAGCACTAACAGGAGGCTTTAAAATTTTCATTCTAGTGTCTTTCGTTTGGGAGAAAAATGCAAAGGTACAATACCGCTTTTCCTTGCCGATATCTCTCTTTTGCAAAGAGCTAGGCATTGGAAAATTCAGGGCTATAACGTGTAGATGAAGCACTAACAGGAGGCTTTAAAATTTTCATTCTAGTGTCTTTCGTTTGGGAGAAAAATGCAAAGGTACAATACCGCTTTTCCTTGCCGATATCTCTCTTTTGCAAAGAGCTAGGCATTGGAAAATTCAGGGCTATAACGTGTAGATGAAGCACTAATAGGAGGCTTTAAAATTTTCAATCTAGTGTCCTTCGTTTGGGAGAAAAATGCAAAGGTACAATACAGCTTTTCCTTGCCAATATCTCTCTTTTGCAAAGAGCTAGGCATTGGAAAATTCAGGGCTATAACGTGTAGATGAAGCACTAACAGGAGGCTTTAACATTTTCATTCTAGTGTCTTTCGTTTGGGAGAAAAATGCAAAAGTACAATGCTGCTTTTCCTTGCCAATATCTCTCTTTTGCAAAGAGATAAGCATTGGAAAATTCAGGGCTATAACGTGTAGATGAAGCACTAACAGGAGGCTTTAAAATTTTCATTCTAGTGTCTTTCGTTTGGGAGAAAAATGCAAAGGTACAATACAGCTTTTCCTTGCCGATATCTCTCTTTTGCAAAGAGCTAGGCATTGGAAAATTCAGGGCTATAACGTGTAGATGAAGCACTAACAGGAAGCTTTACAATTTTCATTCTAGTGTCTTTCGTTTGGGAGAAAAATGCAAAGGTACAATACAGCATTTCCTTGCCGATATCTCTCTTTTGCAAAGAGATAGGCATTGGAAAATTAAGGGCTATAACGTGTAGATGAAGCACTAACAGGAGGCTTTAAAATTTTCATTCTAGTGTCTTTCGTTTGGGAGAAAAATGCAAAGGTACAATACCGCTTTTCCTTGCCGATATCTCTCTTTTGCAAAGAGCTAGGCCAGTGGTTCCCAAACTGTGTGCCGTGGCACCCTGGGGTGCCTCAGAACACTTGCAGGGGTGCCTTGGATTGGTGGTCAAGGACCAATCAAAATTATTTCTGGTCAATGTAATAGGCAAAACCAGTGCTGGTGGCTGCCAATCATAAAATGTTTGGACAAACAGAAGCAAATCTTGTTCCTCACCACATAATGGAACCTGAGGATGACATATAAAAACAATCTTTGATTTAATATTTATTACATAATTTCTCGCTAATAAATGTTTGGCCTAGGGGTGCCATGAATAAAATGCTGCTACTCTAGGGTGCCATGATTCCAAAAAGTTTGGGAACCTCTGAGCTAGGCATTGGAAAATTCAGGGCTATAACGTGTAGATGAAGCACTAACAGGAGGCTTTAAAATTTTCATTCTAGTGTCTTTCGTTTGGGAGAAAAATGCAAAGGTACAATACCGCTTTTCCTTGCCGATATCTCTCTTTTGCAAAGAGCTAGGCATTGGAAAATTCAGGGCTATAACGTGTAGATGAAGCACTAATAGGAGGCTTTAAAATTTTCAATCTAGTGTCCTTCGTTTGGGAGAAAAATGCAAAGGTACAATACAGCTTTTCCTTGCCAATATCTCTCTTTTGCAAAGAGCTAGGCATTGGAAAATTCAGGGCTATAACGTGTAGATGAAGCACTAACAGGAGGCTTTAAAATTTTCATTCTAGTGTCTTTCGTTTGGGAGAAAAATGTAAAAGTACAATGCTGCTTTTCCTTGCCAATATCTCTCTTTTGCAAAGAGATAAGCATTGGAAAATTCAGGGCTATAACGTGTAGATGAAGCACTAACAGGAGGCTTTAAAATTTTCATTCTAGTGTCTTTCGTTTGGGAGAAAAATGCAAAGGTACAATACAGCTTTTCCTTGCCGATATCTCTCTTTTGCAAAGAGCTAGGCATTGGAAAATTCAGGGCTATAACGTGTAGATGAAGCACTAACAGGAAGCTTTACAATTTTCATTCTAGTGTCTTTCGTTTGGGAGAAAAATGCAAAGGTACAATACAGTTTTTCCTTGCCAATATCTCTCTTTTGCAAAGAGCTAGGCATTGGAAAATTCAGGGCTATAACGTGTAGATGAAGCACTAACAGGAGGCTTTAAAATTTTCATTCTAGTGTCTTTCGTTTGGGAGAAAAATGCAAAAGTACAATGAAGCTTTTCCTTGCCGATATCTCTCTTTTGCAAAGAGATAGGCATTGGAAAATGCAGGGCTATAACGTGTAGATGAAGCACTAACAGTAGGCTTTAAAATTTTCATTCTAGTGTCTTTCGTTTGGGAGAAAAATGCAAAGGTACAATACAGCATTTCCTTGCAGATATCTCTCTTTTGCAAAGAGATAGGCATAGGAAAATTCAGGGCTATAACGTGTAGATGAAGCACTAACAGGAGGCTTTAAAATTTTCATTCTAGTGTCTTTCGTTTGGGAGAAAAATGCAAAGGTACAATACAGCATTTCCTTGCAGATATCTCTCTTTTGCAAAGAGATAGGCATAGGAAAATTCAGGGCTATAACGTGTAGATGAAGCACTAACAGTAGGCTTTAAAATTTTCATTCTAGTGTCTTTCGTTTGGGAGAAAAATGCAAAAGTACAATGCAGCTTTTCCTTGCCGATATCTCTCTTTTGCAAAGAGATAGGCATTGGAAAATGCAGGGCTATAACGTGTAGATGAAGCACTAACAGGAGGATTTATAATTTTCATTCTAGTGTCTTTCGTTTGGGAGAAAAATGCAAAGGTACAATACAGCATTTCCTTGCCGATATCTCTCTTTTGCAAAGAGCTACGGATTGGAAAATTCAGGGCTATGTCGTGTAGATGATGGCCTAACAGGAGGCTTTAAAATTTTCTTTCTAGTGTCCTTCGTTTGGGAGAAAAATGCAAAGGTACAAGACAGCTTTTACTTTCCAATATCTCTCTTTTGCAAAGAGCTACGCATTGGAAAATTCAGGGCTATGTCGTGTAGATGATGGCCTAACAGGAGGCTTTAAAATTTTCTTTCTAGTGTCCTTCGTTTGGGAGAAAAATGCAAAGGTACAAGACAGCTTTTCCTTGCCAATATCTCTCTTTTGCAAAGAGCTACGGATTGGAAAATTCAGGGCTATGTCGTGTAGATGATGGCCTAACAGGAGGCTTTAAAATTTTCTTTCTAGCGTCCTTCGTTTGGGAGAAAAATGCAAAGGTACAAGACAGCTTTTACTTTCCAATATCTCTCTTTTGCAAAGAGCTACGCATTGGAAAATTCAGGGCTATGTCGTGTAGATGATGGCCTAACAGGAGGCTTTAAAATTTTCTTTCTAGTGTCCTTCGTTTGGGAGAAAAATGCAAAGGTACAAGACAGCTTTTCCTTGCCAATATCTCTCTTTTGCAAAGAGCTACGCATTGGAAAATTCAGGGCTATGTCGTGTAGATGATGGCCTAACAGGAGGCTTTAAAATTTTCTTTCTAGTGACCTTCGTTTGGGAGAAAAATGCAAAGGTACAAGACAGCTTTTCCTTGCCAATATCTCTCTTTTGCAAAGAGCTGCGCATTGGAAAATTCAGGGCTATGTCGTGTAGATGATGGCCTAACAGGAGGCTTTAAAATGTTCTTTCTAGTGTCCTTCGTTTGGGAGAAAAATGCAATGGTACAAGACAGCTTTTCCTTGCCAATATCTCTCTTTTGCAAAGAGCTGCGCATTGGAAAATTCAGGGCTATGTCGTGTAGATGATGGCCTAACAGGAGGCTTTAAAATTTTCTTTCTAGTGTCCTTCGTTTGGGAGAAAAATGCAAAGGTACAAGACAGCTTTTCCTTGCCAATATCTCTCTTTTGCAAAGAGCTACGCATTGGAAAATTCAGGGCTATGTCGTGTAGATGATGGCCTAACAGGAGGCTTTAAAATTTTCTTTCTAGTGTCCTTCGTTTGGGAGAAAAATGCAATGGTACAAGACAGCTTTTCCTTGCCAATATATCTCTTTTGCAAAGAGCTGCGCATTGGAAAATTCAGGGCTATGTCGTGTAGATGATGGCCTAACAGGAGGCTTTAAAATTTTCTTTCTAGTGTCCTTCGTTTGGGAGAAAAATGCAAAGGTACAAGACAGCTTTTACTTGCCAATATCTCTCTTTTGCAAAGAGCTACGGATTGGAAAATTCAGGGCTATGTCGTGTAGATGATGGCCTAACAGGAGGCTTTAAAATTTTCTTTCTAGTGTCCTTCCTTTGGGAGAAAAATGCAAAGGTACAAGACAGCTTTTCCTTGCCAATATCTCTCTTTTGCAAAGAGCTACGCATTGGAAAATTCAGGGCTATGTCGTGTAGATGATGGCCTAACAGGAGGCTTTAAAATTTTCTTTCTAGTGTCCTTCGTTTGGGAGAAAAATGCAATGGTACAAGACAGCTTTTCCTTGCCAATATCTCTCTTTTGCAAAGAGCTGCGCATTGGAAAATTCAGGGCTATGTCGTGTAAATGATGGCCTAACAGGAGGCTTTAAAATTTTCTTTCTAGTGTCCTTCGTTTGGGAGAAAAATGCAAAGGTACAAGACAGCTTTTCCTTGCCAATATCTCTCTTTTGCAAAGAGTTGCGCATTGGAAAATTCAGGGCTATGTCGTGTAGATGATGGCCTAACAGGAGGCTTTAAAATGTTCTTTCTAGTGTCCTTCGTTTGGGAGAAAAATGCATTGGTACAAGACAGCTTTTCCTTGCCAATATCTCTCTTTTGCAAAGAGCTGCGCATTGGAAAATTCAGGGCTTTGTCGTGTAGATGATGGCCTAACAGGAGGCTTTAAAATTTTCTTTCTAGTGTCCTTCGTTTGGGAGAAAAATGCAAAGGTACAAGACAGCTTTTCCTTGCCAATATCTCTCTTTTGCAAAGAGCTACGCATTGGAAAATTCAGGGCTATGTCGTGTAGATGATGGCCTAACAGGTGGCTTTAAAATTTTCTTTCTAGTGTCCTTCGTTTGGGAGAAAAATGCAAAGGTACAAGACAGCTTTTACTTGCCAATATCTCTCTTTTGCAAAGAGCTACGGATTAAAAAATTCAGGGCTATGTCGTGTCGATGATGGCCTAACAGGAGGCTTTAAAATTTTCTTTCTAGTGTCCTTCGTTTGGGAGAAAAATGCAAAGGTACAAGACAGCTTTTCCTTGCCAATATCTCTCTTTTGCAAAGAGCTACGCATTGGAAAATTCAGGGCTATGTCGTGTAGATGATGGCCTAACAGGAGGCTTTAAAATTTTCTTTCTAGTGTCCTTCGTTTGGGAGAAAAATGCAAAGGTACAAGACAGCTTTTCCTTGCCAATATCTCTCTTTTGCAAAGAGCTGCGCATTGGAAAATTCAGGGCTATGTCGTGTAGATGATGGCCTAACAGGAGGCTTTAAAATGTTCTTTCTAGTGTCCTTCGTTTGGGAGAAAAATGCAATGGTACAAGACAGCTTTTCCTTGCCAATATCTCTCTTTTGCAAAGAGCTGCGCATTGGAAAATTCAGCGCTATGTCGTGTAGATGATGGCCTAACAGGAGGCTTTAAAATTTTCTTTCTAGTGTCCTTCGTTTGGGAGAAAAATGCAATGGTACAAGACAGCTTTTCCTTGCCAATATCTCTCTTTTGCAAAGAGCTGCGCATTGGAAAATTCAGGGCTATGTCGTGTAGATTATGGCCTAACAGGAGGCTTTAAAATTTTCTTTCTAGTGACCTTCGTTTGGGAGAAAAATGCAAAGGTACAAGACAGCTTTTCCTTGCCAATATCTCTCTTTTGCAAAGAGCTGCGCATTGGAAAATTCAGGGCTATGTCGTGTAGATGATGGCCTAACAGGAGGCTTTAAAATTTTCATTCTAGTGTCTTTCGTTTGGGAGAAAAATGCAAAAGTACAATGCTGCTTTTCCTTGCCGATATCTCTCTTTTGCAAAGAGATAGGCATTGGAAAATGCAGGGCTATAACGTGTAGATGAAGCACTAACAGGAGGCTTTAAAATTTTCATTCTAGTGTCTTTCGTTTGGGAGAAAAATGCAAAGGTACAATACAGCTTTTCCTTGCCGATATCTCTCTTTTGCAAAGAGATAGGCATTGGAAAATTCAGGGCTATAACGTGTAGATGAAGCACTAACAGGAGGCTTTAAAATTTTCATTCTAGTGTCCTTCGTTTGGGAGAAAAATGCAAAGGTACAATACAGCTTTTCCTTGCCAATATATCTCTTTTGCAAAGAGATAGGCATTGGAAAATTCAGGGCTATAACGTGTAGATGAAGCACTAACAGGAGGCTTTAAAATTTTCATTCTAGTGTCTTTCGTTTGGGAGAAAAATGCAAAGGTACAATACAGCTTTTCCTTGCCAATATCTCTCTTTTGCAAAGAGCTACGGATTGGAAAATTCAGGGCTATGTCGTGTAGATGATGGCCTAACAGGAGGCTTTAAAATTTTCTTTCTAGTGTCCTTCGTTTGGGAGAAAAATGCAAAGGTACAAGACAGCTTTTCCTTGCCAATATCTCTCTTTTGCAAAGAGCTACGCATTGGAAAATTCAGGGCTATGTCGTGTAGATGATGGCCTAACAGGAGGCTTTAAAATTTTCTTTCTAGTGTCCTTCGTTTGGGAGAAAAATGCAATGGTACAAGACAGCTTTTCCTTGCCAATATCTCTCTTTTGCAAAGAGCTGCGCATTGGAAAATTCAGGGCTATGTCGTGTAGATGATGGCCTTACAGGAGGCTTTAAAATTTTCTTTCTAGTGTCCTTCGTTTGGGAGAAAAATGCAAAGGTACAAGACAGCTTTTCCTTGCCAATATCTCTCTTTTGCAAAGAGCTACGCATTGGAAAATTTAGGGCTATGTCGTGTAGATGATGGCCTAACAGGAGGCTTTAAAATTTTCTTTCTAGTGTCCTTCGTTTGGGAGAAAAATGCAAAGGTACAAGACAGCTTTTCCTTGCCAAAATCTCTCTTTTGCAAAGAGCTGCGCATTGGAAAATTCAGGGCTATGTCGTGTAGATGATGGCCTAACAGGAGGCTTTTAAATTTTCTTTCTAGTGTCCTTCGTTTGGGAGAAAAATGCAAAGGTACAAGACAGCTTTTCCTTGCCAATATCTCTATTTTGCAAAGAGCTACGCATTGGAAAATTCAGGGCTATGTCGTGTAGATGATGGCCTAACAGGAGGCTTTAAAATGTTCTTTCTAGTGACCTTCGTTTGGGAGAAAAATGCAAAGGTACAAGACAGCTTTTCCTTGCCAATATCTCTCTTTTGCAAAGAGCTGCGCATTGGAAAATTCAGGGCTATGTCGTGTAGATGATGGCCTAACAGGAGGCTTTAAAATGTTCTTTCTAGTGTCCTTCGTTTGGGAGAAAAATGCAATGGTACAAGACAGCTTTTCCTTGCCAATATCTCTCTTTTGCAAAGAGCTGCGCATTGGAAAATTCAGGGCTATGTCGTGTAGATGATGGCCTAACAGGAGGCTTTAAAATTTTCTTTCTAGTGTCCTTCGTTTGGGAGAAAAATGCAAAGGTACAAGACAGCTTTTCCTTGCCAATATCTCTCTTTTGCAAAGAGCTACGCATTGGAAAATTCAGGGCTATGTCGTGTAGATGATGGCCTAACAGGAGGCTTTAAAATTTTCTTTCTAGTGTCCTTCGTTTGGGAGAAAAATGCAATGGTACAAGACAGCTTTTCCTTGCCAATATATCTCTTTTGCAAAGAGCTGCGCATTGGAAAATTCAGGGCTATGTCGTGTAGATGATGGCCTAACAGGAGGCTTTAAAATTTTCTTTCTAGTGTCCTTCGTTTGGGAGAAAAATGCAAAGGTACAAGACAGCTTTTCCTTGCCAATATCTCTCTTTTGCAAAGAGCTGTGCATTGGAAAATTCAGGGCTATGTCGTGTAGATGATGGCCTAACAGGAGGCTTTAAAATGTTCTTTCTAGTGTCCTTCGTTTGGGAGAAAAATGCAATGGTACAAGACAGCTTTTCCTTGCCAATATCTCTCTTTTGCAAAGAGCTGCGCATTGGAAAATTCAGGGCTATGTCGTGTAGATGATGGCCTAACAGGAGGCTTTAAAATTTTCTTTCTAGTGTCCTTCGTTTGGGAGAAAAATGCAAAGGTACAAGACAGCTTTTCCTTGCCAATATCTCTCTTTTGCAAAGAGCTACGCATTGGAAAATTCAGGGCTATGTCGTGTAGATGATGGCCTAACATGAGGCTTTAAAATTTTCTTTCTAGTGTCCTTCGTTTGGGAGAAAAATGCAATGGTACAAGACAGCTTTTCCTTGCCAATATCTCTCTTTTGCAAAGAGCTGCGCATTGGAAAATTCAGGGCTATGTCGTGTAGATGATGGCCTAACAGGAGGCTTTAAAATTTTCTTTCTAGTGTCCTTCGTTTGGGAGAAAAATGCAAAGGTACAAGACAGCTTTTCCTTGCCAATATCTCTCTTTTGCAAAGAGCTGCGCATTGGAAAATTCAGGGCTATGTCGTGTAGATGATGGCCTAACAGGAGGCTTTAAAATGTTCTTTCTAGTGTCCTTCGTTTGGGAGAAAACTGCAATGGTACAAGACAGCTTTTCCTTGCCAATATCTCTCTTTTGCAAAGAGCTGCGCATTGGAAAATTCAGGGCTATGTCGTGTAGATGATGGCCTAACAGGAGGCTTTAAAATTTTCTTTCTAGTGTCCTTCGTTTGGGAGAAAAATGCAAAGGTACAAGACAGCTTTTCCTTGCCAATATCTCTCTTTTGCAAAGAGCTACTCATTGGAAAATTCAGGGCTATGTCGTGTAGATGATGGCCTAACAGGAGGCTTTAAAATTTTCTTTCTAGTGACCTTCGTTTGGGAGAAAAATGCAAAGGTACAAGACAGCTTTTCCTTGCCAATATCTCTCTTTTGCAAAGAGCTGCGCATTGGAAAATTCAGGGCTATGTCGTGTAGATGATGGCCTAACAGGAGGCTTTACAATTTTCTTTCTAGTGACCTTCGTTTGGGAGAAAAATGCAAAGGTACAAGACAGCTTTTCCTTGCCAATATCTCTCTTTTGCAAAGAGCTGCGCATTGGAAAATTCAGGGCTATGTCGTGTAGATGATGGCCTAACAGGAGGGTTTAAAATTTTCTTTCTAGTGTCCTTCGTTTGGGAGAAAAATGCAATGGTACAAGATAGCTTTTCCTTGCCAATATCTCTCTTTTGCAAAGAGCTGCGCATTGGAAAATTCAGGGCTATGTCGTGTAGATGATGGCCTAACAGGAGGCTTTAAAATTTTCTTTCTAGTGTCCTTCGTTTGGGAGAAAAATGCAAAGGTACAAGACAGCTTTTCCTTGCCAATATCTCTCTTTTGCAAAGAGCTGTGCATTGGAAAATTCAGGGCTATGTCGTGTAGATGATGGCCTAACAGGAGGCTTTAAAATGTTCTTTCTAGTGTCCTTCGTTTGGGAGAAAAATGCAATGGTACAAGACAGCTTTTCCTTGCCAATATCTCTCTTTTGCAAAGAGCTGCGCATTGGAAAATTCAGGGCTATGTCGTGTAGATGATGGCCTAACAGGAGGCTTTAAAATTTTCTTTCTAGTGTCCTTCGTTTGGGAGAAAAATGCAAAGGTACAAGACAGCTTTTCCTTGCCAATATCTCTCTTTTGCAAAGAGCTACGCATTGGAAAATTCAGGGCTATGTCGTGTAGATGATGGCCTAACAGGAGGCTTTAAAATTTTCTTTCTAGTGTCCTTCGTTTGGGAGAAAAATGCAATGGTACAAGACAGCTTTTCCTTGCCAATATCTCTCTTTTGCAAAGAGCTGCGCATTGGAAAATTCAGGGCTATGTCGTGTAGATGATGGCCTAACAGGAGGCTTTAAAATTTTCTTTCTAGTGTCCTTCGTTTGGGAGAAAAATGCAAAGGTACAAGACAGCTTTTCCTTGCCAATATCTCTCTTTTGCAAAGAGCTGCGCATTGGAAAATTCAGGGCTATGTCGTGTAGATGATGGCCTAACAGGAGGCTTTAAAATGTTCTTTCTAGTGTCCTTCGTTTGGGAGAAAACTGCAATGGTACAAGACAGCTTTTCCTTGCCAATATCTCTCTTTTGCAAAGAGCTGCGCATTGGAAAATTCAGGGCTATGTCGTGTAGATGATGGCCTAACAGGAGGCTTTAAAATTTTCTTTCTAGTGTCCTTCGTTTGGGAGAAAAATGCAAAGGTACAAGACAGCTTTTCCTTGCCAATATCTCTCTTTTGCAAAGAGCTACTCATTGGAAAATTCAGGGCTATGTCGTGTAGATGATGGCCTAACAGGAGGCTTTAAAATTTTCTTTCTAGTGACCTTCGTTTGGGAGAAAAATGCAAAGGTACAAGACAGCTTTTCCTTGCCAATATCTCTCTTTTGCAAAGAGCTGCGCATTGGAAAATTCAGGGCTATGTCGTGTAGATGATGGCCTAACAGGAGGCTTTAAAATTTTCTTTCTAGTGTCCTTCGTTTGGGAGAAAAATGCAATGGTACAAGACAGCTTTTCCTTGCCAATATCTCTCTTTTGCAAAGAGCTGCGCATTGGAAAATTCAGGGCTATGTCGTGTAGATGATGGACTAACAGGAGGCTTTACAATTTTCTTTCTAGTGACCTTCGTTTGGGAGAAAAATGCAAAGGTACAAGACAGCTTTTCCTTGCCAATATCTCTCTTTTGCAAAGAGCTGCGCATTGGAAAATTCAGGGCTATGTCGTGTAGATGATGGCCTAACAGGAGGCTTTAAAATTTTCTTTCTAGTGTCCTTCGTTTGGGAGAAAAATGCAATGGTACAAGACAGCTTTTCCTTGCCAATATCTCTCTTTTGCAAAGAGCTGCGCATTGGAAAATTCAGGGCTATGTCGTGTAGATGATGGCCTAACAGGAGGCTTTAAAATGTTCTTTCTAGTGTCCTTCGTTTGGGAGAAAAATGCAATGGTACAATACCGCTTTTCCTTGCCGATATCTCTCTTTTGCAAAGAGCTAGGCATTGGAAAATTCAGGGCTATAACGTGTAGATGAAGCACTAATAGGAGGCTTTAAAATTTTCAATCTAGTGTCCTTCGTTTGGGAGAAAAATGCAAAGGTACAATACAGCTTTTCCTTGCCAATATCTCTCTTTTGCAAAGAGCTAGGCATTGGAAAATTCAGGGCTATAACGTGTAGATGAAGCACTAACAGGAGGCTTTAAAATTTTCATTCTAGTGTCTTTCGTTTGGGAGAAAAATGCAAAAGTACAATGCTGCTTTTCCTTGCCAATATCTCTCTTTTGCAAAGAGATAAGCATTGGAAAATTCAGGGCTATAACGTGTAGATGAAGCACTAACAGGAGGCTTTAAAATTTTCATTCTAGTGTCTTTCGTTTGGGAGAAAAATGCAAAGGTACAATACAGCTTTTCCTTGCCGATATCTCTCTTTTGCAAAGAGCTAGGCATTGGAAAATTCAGGGCTATAACGTGTAGATGAAGCACTAACAGGAAGCTTTACAATTTTCATTCTAGTGTCTTTCGTTTGGGAGAAAAATGCAAAGGTACAATACAGCATTTCCTTGCCGATATCTCTCTTTTGCAAAGAGATAGGCATTGGAAAATTAAGGGCTATAACGTGTAGATGAAGCACTAACAGGAGGCTTTAAAATTTTCATTCTAGTGTCTTTCGTTTGGGAGAAAAATGCAAAGGTACAATACCGCTTTTCCTTGCCGATATCTCTCTTTTGCAAAGAGCTAGGCATTGGAAAATTCAGGGCTATAACGTGTAGATGAAGCACTAACAGGAGGCTTTAAAATTTTCATTCTAGTGTCTTTCGTTTGGGAGAAAAATGCAAAGGTACAATACCGCTTTTCCTTGCCGATATCTCTCTTTTGCAAAGAGCTAGGCATTGGAAAATTCAGGGCTATAACGTGTAGATGAAGCACTAATAGGAGGCTTTAAAATTTTCAATCTAGTGTCCTTCGTTTGGGAGAAAAATGCAAAGGTACAATACAGCTTTTCCTTGCCAATATCTCTCTTTTGCAAAGAGCTAGGCATTGGAAAATTCAGGGCTATAACGTGTAGATGAAGCACTAACAGGAGGCTTTAAAATTTTCATTCTAGTGTCTTTCGTTTGGGAGAAAAATGTAAAAGTACAATGCTGCTTTTCCTTGCCAATATCTCTCTTTTGCAAAGAGATAAGCATTGGAAAATTCAGGGCTATAACGTGTAGATGAAGCACTAACAGGAGGCTTTAAAATTTTCATTCTAGTGTCTTTCGTTTGGGAGAAAAATGCAAAGGTACAATACAGCTTTTCCTTGCCGATATCTCTCTTTTGCAAAGAGCTAGGCATTGGAAAATTCAGGGCTATAACGTGTAGATGAAGCACTAACAGGAAGCTTTACAATTTTCATTCTAGTGTCTTTCGTTTGGGAGAAAAATGCAAAGGTACAATACAGTTTTTCCTTGCCAATATCTCTCTTTTGCAAAGAGCTAGGCATTGGAAAATTCAGGGCTATAACGTGTAGATGAAGCACTAACAGGAGGCTTTAAAATTTTCATTCTAGTGTCTTTCGTTTGGGAGAAAAATGCAAAAGTACAATGAAGCTTTTCCTTGCCGATATCTCTCTTTTGCAAAGAGATAGGCATTGGAAAATGCAGGGCTATAACGTGTAGATGAAGCACTAACAGTAGGCTTTAAAATTTTCATTCTAGTGTCTTTCGTTTGGGAGAAAAATGCAAAGGTACAATACAGCATTTCCTTGCAGATATCTCTCTTTTGCAAAGAGATAGGCATAGGAAAATTCAGGGCTATAACGTGTAGATGAAGCACTAACAGGAGGCTTTAAAATTTTCATTCTAGTGTCTTTCGTTTGGGAGAAAAATGCAAAGGTACAATACAGCATTTCCTTGCAGATATCTCTCTTTTGCAAAGAGATAGGCATAGGAAAATTCAGGGCTATAACGTGTAGATGAAGCACTAACAGTAGGCTTTAAAATTTTCATTCTAGTGTCTTTCGTTTGGGAGAAAAATGCAAAAGTACAATGCAGCTTTTCCTTGCCGATATCTCTCTTTTGCAAAGAGATAGGCATTGGAAAATGCAGGGCTATAACGTGTAGATGAAGCACTAACAGGAGGATTTATAATTTTCATTCTAGTGTCTTTCGTTTGGGAGAAAAATGCAAAGGTACAATACAGCATTTCCTTGCCGATATCTCTCTTTTGCAAAGAGCTACGGATTGGAAAATTCAGGGCTATGTCGTGTAGATGATGGCCTAACAGGAGGCTTTAAAATTTTCTTTCTAGTGTCCTTCGTTTGGGAGAAAAATGCAAAGGTACAAGACAGCTTTTACTTTCCAATATCTCTCTTTTGCAAAGAGCTACGCATTGGAAAATTCAGGGCTATGTCGTGTAGATGATGGCCTAACAGGAGGCTTTAAAATTTTCTTTCTAGTGTCCTTCGTTTGGGAGAAAAATGCAAAGGTACAAGACAGCTTTTCCTTGCCAATATCTCTCTTTTGCAAAGAGCTACGGATTGGAAAATTCAGGGCTATGTCGTGTAGATGATGGCCTAACAGGAGGCTTTAAAATTTTCTTTCTAGCGTCCTTCGTTTGGGAGAAAAATGCAAAGGTACAAGACAGCTTTTACTTTCCAATATCTCTCTTTTGCAAAGAGCTACGCATTGGAAAATTCAGGGCTATGTCGTGTAGATGATGGCCTAACAGGAGGCTTTAAAATTTTCTTTCTAGTGTCCTTCGTTTGGGAGAAAAATGCAAAGGTACAAGACAGCTTTTCCTTGCCAATATCTCTCTTTTGCAAAGAGCTACGCATTGGAAAATTCAGGGCTATGTCGTGTAGATGATGGCCTAACAGGAGGCTTTAAAATTTTCTTTCTAGTGACCTTCGTTTGGGAGAAAAATGCAAAGGTACAAGACAGCTTTTCCTTGCCAATATCTCTCTTTTGCAAAGAGCTGCGCATTGGAAAATTCAGGGCTATGTCGTGTAGATGATGGCCTAACAGGAGGCTTTAAAATGTTCTTTCTAGTGTCCTTCGTTTGGGAGAAAAATGCAATGGTACAAGACAGCTTTTCCTTGCCAATATCTCTCTTTTGCAAAGAGCTGCGCATTGGAAAATTCAGGGCTATGTCGTGTAGATGATGGCCTAACAGGAGGCTTTAAAATTTTCTTTCTAGTGTCCTTCGTTTGGGAGAAAAATGCAAAGGTACAAGACAGCTTTTCCTTGCCAATATCTCTCTTTTGCAAAGAGCTACGCATTGGAAAATTCAGGGCTCTGTCGTGTAGATGATGGCCTAACAGGAGGCTTTAAAATTTTCTTTCTAGTGTCCTTCGTTTGGGAGAAAAATGCAATGGTACAAGACAGCTTTTCCTTGCCAATATATCTCTTTTGCAAAGAGCTGCGCATTGGAAAATTCAGGGCTATGTCGTGTAGATGATGGCCTAACAGGAGGCTTTAAAATTTTCTTTCTAGTGTCCTTCGTTTGGGAGAAAAATGCAAAGGTACAAGACAGCTTTTACTTGCCAATATCTCTCTTTTGCAAAGAGCTACGGATTGGAAAATTCAGGGCTATGTCGTGTAGATGATGGCCTAACAGGAGGCTTTAAAATTTTCTTTCTAGTGTCCTTCCTTTGGGAGAAAAATGCAAAGGTACAAGACAGCTTTTCCTTGCCAATATCTCTCTTTTGCAAAGAGCTACGCATTGGAAAATTCAGGGCTATGTCGTGTAGATGATGGCCTAACAGGAGGCTTTAAAATTTTCTTTCTAGTGTCCTTCGTTTGGGAGAAAAATGCAATGGTACAAGACAGCTTTTCCTTGCCAATATCTCTCTTTTGCAAAGAGCTGCGCATTGGAAAATTCAGGGCTATGTCGTGTAAATGATGGCCTAACAGGAGGCTTTAAAATTTTCTTTCTAGTGTCCTTCGTTTGGGAGAAAAATGCAAAGGTACAAGACAGCTTTTCCTTGCCAATATCTCTCTTTTGCAAAGAGTTGCGCATTGGAAAATTCAGGGCTATGTCGTGTAGATGATGGCCTAACAGGAGGCTTTAAAATGTTCTTTCTAGTGTCCTTCGTTTGGGAGAAAAATGCAATGGTACAAGACAGCTTTTCCTTGCCAATATCTCTCTTTTGCAAAGAGCTGCGCATTGGAAAATTCAGGGCTTTGTCGTGTAGATGATGGCCTAACAGGAGGCTTTAAAATTTTCTTTCTAGTGTCCTTCGTTTGGGAGAAAAATGCAAAGGTACAAGACAGCTTTTCCTTGCCAATATCTCTCTTTTGCAAAGAGCTACGCATTGGAAAATTCAGGGCTATGTCGTGTAGATGATGGCCTAACAGGTGGCTTTAAAATTTTCTTTCTAGTGTCCTTCGTTTGGGAGAAAAATGCAAAGGTACAAGACAGCTTTTACTTGCCAATATCTCTCTTTTGCAAAGAGCTACGGATTAAAAAATTCAGGGCTATGTCGTGTCGATGATGGCCTAACAGGAGGCTTTAAAATTTTCTTTCTAGTGTCCTTCGTTTGGGAGAAAAATGCAAAGGTACAAGACAGCTTTTCCTTGCCAATATCTCTCTTTTGCAAAGAGCTACGCATTGGAAAATTCAGGGCTATGTCGTGTAGATGATGGCCTAACAGGAGGCTTTAAAATTTTCTTTCTAGTGTCCTTCGTTTGGGAGAAAAATGCAAAGGTACAAGACAGCTTTTCCTTGCCAATATCTCTCTTTTGCAAAGAGCTGCGCATTGGAAAATTCAGGGCTATGTCGTGTAGATGATGGCCTAACAGGAGGCTTTAAAATGTTCTTTCTAGTGTCCTTCGTTTGGGAGAAAAATGCAATGGTACAAGACAGCTTTTCCTTGCCAATATCTCTCTTTTGCAAAGAGCTGCGCATTGGAAAATTCAGCGCTATGTCGTGTAGATGATGGCCTAACAGGAGGCTTTAAAATTTTCTTTCTAGTGTCCTTCGTTTGGGAGAAAAATGCAATGGTACAAGACAGCTTTTCCTTGCCAATATCTCTCTTTTGCAAAGAGCTGCGCATTGGAAAATTCAGGGCTATGTCGTGTAGATTATGGCCTAACAGGAGGCTTTAAAATTTTCATTCTAGTGTCTTTCGTTTGGGAGAAAAATGCAAAAGTACAATGCTGCTTTTCCTTGCCGATATCTCTCTTTTGCAAAGAGATAGGCATTGGAAAATGCAGGGCTATAACGTGTAGATGAAGCACTAACAGGAGGCTTTAAAATTTTCATTCTAGTGTCTTTCGTTTGGGAGAAAAATGCAAAGGTACAATACAGCTTTTCCTTGCCGATATCTCTCTTTTGCAAAGAGATAGGCATTGGAAAATTCAGGGCTATAACGTGTAGATGAAGCACTAACAGGAGGCTTTAAAATTTTCATTCTAGTGTCCTTCGTTTGGGAGAAAAATGCAAAGGTACAATACAGCTTTTCCTTGCCAATATATCTCTTTTGCAAAGAGATAGGCATTGGAAAATTCAGGGCTATAACGTGTAGATGAAGCACTAACAGGAGGCTTTAAAATTTTCATTCTAGTGTCTTTCGTTTGGGAGAAAAATGCAAAGGTACAATACAGCTTTTCCTTGCCAATATCTCTCTTTTGCAAAGAGCTACGGATTGGAAAATTCAGGGCTATGTCGTGTAGATGATGGCCTAACAGGAGGCTTTAAAATTTTCTTTCTAGTGTCCTTCGTTTGGGAGAAAAATGCAAAGGTACAAGACAGCTTTTCCTTGCCAATATCTCTCTTTTGCAAAGAGCTACGCATTGGAAAATTCAGGGCTATGTCGTGTAGATGATGGCCTAACAGGAGGCTTTAAAATTTTCTTTCTAGTGTCCTTCGTTTGGGAGAAAAATGCAATGGTACAAGACAGCTTTTCCTTGCCAATATCTCTCTTTTGCAAAGAGCTGCGCATTGGAAAATTCAGGGCTATGTCGTGTAGATGATGGCCTTACAGGAGGCTTTAAAATTTTCTTTCTAGTGTCCTTCGTTTGGGAGAAAAATGCAAAGGTACAAGACAGCTTTTCCTTGCCAATATCTCTCTTTTGCAAAGAGCTACGCATTGGAAAATTTAGGGCTATGTCGTGTAGATGATGGCCTAACAGGAGGCTTTAAAATTTTCTTTCTAGTGTCCTTCGTTTGGGAGAAAAATGCAAAGGTACAAGACAGCTTTTCCTTGCCAAAATCTCTCTTTTGCAAAGAGCTACGCATTGGAAAATTCAGGGCTATGTCGTGTAGATGATGGCCTAACAGGAGGCTTTTAAATTTTCTTTCTAGTGTCCTTCGTTTGGGAGAAAAATGCAAAGGTACAAGACAGCTTTTCCTTGCCAATATCTCTATTTTGCAAAGAGCTACGCATTGGAAAATTCAGGGCTATGTCGTGTAGATGATGGCCTAACAGGAGGCTTTAAAATTTTCTTTCTAGTGACCTTCGTTTGGGAGAAAAATGCAAAGGTACAAGACAGCTTTTCCTTGCCAATATCTCTCTTTTGCAAAGAGCTGCGCATTGGAAAATTCAGGGCTATGTCGTGTAGATGATGGCCTAACAGGAGGCTTTAAAATGTTCTTTCTAGTGTCCTTCGTTTGGGAGAAAAATGCAATGGTACAAGACAGCTTTTCCTTGCCAATATCTCTCTTTTGCAAAGAGCTGCGCATTGGAAAATTCAGGGCTATGTCGTGTAGATGATGGCCTAACAGGAGGCTTTAAAATTTTCTTTCTAGTGTCCTTCGTTTGGGAGAAAAATGCAAAGGTACAAGACAGCTTTTCCTTGCCAATATCTCTCTTTTGCAAAGAGCTACGCATTGGAAAATTCAGGGCTATGTCGTGTAGATGATGGCCTAACAGGAGGCTTTAAAATTTTCTTTCTAGTGTCCTTCGTTTGGGAGAAAAATGCAATGGTACAAGACAGCTTTTCCTTGCCAATATATCTCTTTTGCAAAGAGCTGCGCATTGGAAAATTCAGGGCTATGTCGTGTAGATGATGGCCTAACAGGAGGCTTTAAAATTTTCTTTCTAGTGTCCTTCGTTTGGGAGAAAAATGCAAAGGTACAAGACAGCTTTTCCTTGCCAATATCTCTCTTTTGCAAAGAGCTGTGCATTGGAAAATTCAGGGCTATGTCGTGTAGATGATGGCCTAACAGGAGGCTTTAAAATGTTCTTTCTAGTGTCCTTCGTTTGGGAGAAAAATGCAATGGTACAAGACAGCTTTTCCTTGCCAATATCTCTCTTTTGCAAAGAGCTGCGCATTGGAAAATTCAGGGCTATGTCGTGTAGATGATGGCCTAACAGGAGGCTTTAAAATTTTCTTTCTAGTGTCCTTCGTTTGGGAGAAAAATGCAAAGGTACAAGACAGCTTTTCCTTGCCAATATCTCTCTTTTGCAAAGAGCTACGCATTGGAAAATTCAGGGCTATGTCGTGTAGATGATGGCCTAACATGAGGCTTTAAAATTTTCTTTCTAGTGTCCTTCGTTTGGGAGAAAAATGCAATGGTACAAGACAGCTTTTCCTTGCCAATATCTCTCTTTTGCAAAGAGCTGCGCATTGGAAAATTCAGGGCTATGTCGTGTAGATGATGGCCTAACAGGAGGCTTTAAAATTTTCTTTCTAGTGTCCTTCGTTTGGGAGAAAAATGCAAAGGTACAAGACAGCTTTTCCTTGCCAATATCTCTCTTTTGCAAAGAGCTGCGCATTGGAAAATTCAGGGCTATGTCGTGTAGATGATGGCCTAACAGGAGGCTTTAAAATGTTCTTTCTAGTGTCCTTCGTTTGGGAGAAAACTGCAATGGTACAAGACAGCTTTTCCTTGCCAATATCTCTCTTTTGCAAAGAGCTGCGCATTGGAAAATTCAGGGCTATGTCGTGTAGATGATGGCCTAACAGGAGGCTTTAAAATTTTCTTTCTAGTGTCCTTCGTTTGGGAGAAAAATGCAAAGGTACAAGACAGCTTTTCCTTGCCAATATCTCTCTTTTGCAAAGAGCTACTCATTGGAAAATTCAGGGCTATGTCGTGTAGATGATGGCCTAACAGGAGGCTTTAAAATTTTCTTTCTAGTGACCTTCGTTTGGGAGAAAAATGCAAAGGTACAAGACAGCTTTTCCTTGCCAATATCTCTCTTTTGCAAAGAGCTGCGCATTGGAAAATTCAGGGCTATGTCGTGTAGATGATGGCCTAACAGGAGGCTTTACAATTTTCTTTCTAGTGACCTTCGTTTGGGAGAAAAATGCAAAGGTACAAGACAGCTTTTCCTTGCCAATATCTCTCTTTTGCAAAGAGCTGCGCATTGGAAAATTCAGGGCTATGTCGTGTAGATGATGGCCTAACAGGAGGCTTTAAAATTTTCTTTCTAGTGTCCTTCGTTTGGGAGAAAAATGCAATGGTACAAGATAGCTTTTCCTTGCCAATATCTCTCTTTTGCAAAGAGCTGCGCATTGGAAAATTCAGGGCTATGTCGTGTAGATGATGGCCTAACAGGAGGCTTTAAAATTTTCTTTCTAGTGTCCTTCGTTTGGGAGAAAAATGCAAAGGTACAAGACAGCTTTTCCTTGCCAATATCTCTCTTTTGCAAAGAGCTGTGCATTGGAAAATTCAGGGCTATGTCGTGTAGATGATGGCCTAACAGGAGGCTTTAAAATGTTCTTTCTAGTGTCCTTCGTTTGGGAGAAAAATGCAATGGTACAAGACAGCTTTTCCTTGCCAATATCTCTCTTTTGCAAAGAGCTGCGCATTGGAAAATTCAGGGCTATGTCGTGTAGATGATGGCCTAACAGGAGGCTTTAAAATTTTCTTTCTAGTGTCCTTCGTTTGGGAGAAAAATGCAAAGGTACAAGACAGCTTTTCCTTGCCAATATCTCTCTTTTGCAAAGAGCTACGCATTGGAAAATTCAGGGCTATGTCGTGTAGATGATGGCCTAACAGGAGGCTTTAAAATTTTCTTTCTAGTGTCCTTCGTTTGGGAGAAAAATGCAATGGTACAAGACAGCTTTTCCTTGCCAATATCTCTCTTTTGCAAAGAGCTGCGCATTGGAAAATTCAGGGCTATGTCGTGTAGATGATGGCCTAACAGGAGGCTTTAAAATTTTCTTTCTAGTGTCCTTCGTTTGGGAGAAAAATGCAAAGGTACAAGACAGCTTTTCCTTGCCAATATCTCTCTTTTGCAAAGAGCTGCGCATTGGAAAATTCAGGGCTATGTCGTGTAGATGATGGCCTAACAGGAGGCTTTAAAATGTTCTTTCTAGTGTCCTTCGTTTGGGAGAAAACTGCAATGGTACAAGACAGCTTTTCCTTGCCAATATCTCTCTTTTGCAAAGAGCTGCGCATTGGAAAATTCAGGGCTATGTCGTGTAGATGATGGCCTAACAGGAGGCTTTAAAATTTTCTTTCTAGTGTCCTTCGTTTGGGAGAAAAATGCAAAGGTACAAGACAGCTTTTCCTTGCCAATATCTCTCTTTTGCAAAGAGCTACTCATTGGAAAATTCAGGGCTATGTCGTGTAGATGATGGCCTAACAGGAGGCTTTAAAATTTTCTTTCTAGTGACCTTCGTTTGGGAGAAAAATGCAAAGGTACAAGACAGCTTTTCCTTGCCAATATCTCTCTTTTGCAAAGAGCTGCGCATTGGAAAATTCAGGGCTATGTCGTGTAGATGATGGCCTAACAGGAGGCTTTAAAATTTTCTTTCTAGTGTCCTTCGTTTGGGAGAAAAATGCAATGGTACAAGACAGCTTTTCCTTGCCAATATCTCTCTTTTGCAAAGAGCTGCGCATTGGAAAATTCAGGGCTATGTCGTGTAGATGATGGACTAACAGGAGGCTTTACAATTTTCTTTCTAGTGACCTTCGTTTGGGAGAAAAATGCAAAGGTACAAGACAGCTTTTCCTTGCCAATATCTCTCTTTTGCAAAGAGCTGCGCATTGGAAAATTCAGGGCTATGTCGTGTAGATGATGGCCTAACAGGAGGCTTTAAAATTTTCTTTCTAGTGTCCTTCGTTTGGGAGAAAAATGCAATGGTACAAGACAGCTTTTCCTTGCCAATATCTCTCTTTTGCAAAGAGCTGCGCATTGGAAAATTCAGGGCTATGTCGTGTAGATGATGGCCTAACAGGAGGCTTTAAAATGTTCTTTCTAGTGTCCTTCGTTTGGGAGAAAAATGCAATGGTACAAGACAGCTTTTCCTTGCCAATATCTCTCTTTTGCAAAGAGCTGCGCATTGGAAAATTCAGGGCTATGTCGTGTAGATGATGGCCTAACAGGAGGCTTTAAAATTTTCTTTCTAGTGTCCTTCGTTTGGGAGAAAAATGCAAAGGTACAAGACAGCTTTTCCTTGCCAATATCTCTCTTTTGCAAAGAGCTGCGCATTGGAAAATTCAGGGCTATGTCGTGTAGATGATGGCCTAACAGGAGGCTTTAAAATGTTCTTTCTAGTGACCTTCGTTTGGGAGAAAAATGCAAAGGTACAAGACAGCTTTTCCTTGCCAATATCTCTCTTTTGCAAAGAGCTGCGCATTGGAAAATTCAGGGCTATGTCGTGTAGATGATGGCCTAACAGGAGGCTTTAAAATTTTCATTCTAGTGTCTTTCGTTTGGGAGAAAAATGCAAAAGTACAATGCTGCTTTTCCTTGCCGATATCTCTCTTTTGCAAAGAGATTGGCATTGGAAAATGCAGGGCTATAACGTGTAGATGAAGCACTAACAGGAGGCTTAAAAATTTTCATTCTAGTGTCCTTCGTTTGGGAGAAAAATGCAAAGGTACAATACAGCTTTTAATTGCCAATATCTCTCTTTTGCAAAGAGATAGGCATTGGAAAATTCAGGGCTATAACGTGTAGATGAAGCACTAACAGGAGGCTTTAAAATTTTCATTCTAGTGTCTTTCGTTTGGGAGAAAAATGCAAAGGTACAATACAGCTTTTCCTTGCCAATATCTCTCTTTTGCAAAGAGCTAGGCATTGGAAAATTCAGGGCTATACCGTGTAGATGAAGCACTAACAGGAGGCTTTTAAATTTTCATTCTAGTGTCCTTCGTTTGGTAGAAAAATGCAAAGGTACAATACAGCTTTTCCTTGCCGATATCTCTCTTTTGCAAAGAGATAGGCATTGGAAAATGCAGGGCTATAACGTGTAGATGAAGCACTAACAGGAGGCTTTAAAATTTTCATTCTAGTGTCCTTCGTTTGGGAGAAAAATGCAAAGGTACAAGACAGCTTTTCCTTGCCAATATCTCTCTTTTGCAAAGAGCTGCGCATTGGAAAATTCAGGGATATGTCGTGTAGATGATGGCCTAACAGGAGGCTTTAAAATTTTCTTTCTAGTGTCCTTCGTTTGGGAGAAAAATGCAAAGGTACAAGACAGCTTTTCCTTGCCAATATCTCTCTATTGCAAAGAGCTGCGCATTGGAAAATTCAGGGCTATGTCGTGTAGATGATGGCCTAACAGGAGGCTTTAAAATTTTCTTTCTAGTGTCCTTCGTTTGGGAGAAAAATGCAAAGGTACAAGACAGCTTTTCCTTGCCAATATCTCTCTTTTGCAAAGAGCTGCGCATTGGAAAATTCAGGGCTATGTCGTGTAGATGATGGCCTAACAGGAGGCTTTAAAATTTTCTTTCTAGTGTCCTTCGTTTGGGAGAAAAATGCAAAGGTACAAGACAGCTTTTCCTTGCCAATATCTCTATTTTGCAAAGAGCTACGCATTGGAAAATTCAGGGCTATGTCATGTAGATGATGGCCTAACAGGAGGCTTTAAAATTTTCTTTCTAGTGACCTTCGTTTGGGAGAAAAATGCAAAGGTACAAGACAGCTTTTCCTTGCCAATATCTCTCTTTTGCAAAAGAGCTGCGCATTCGAAAATTCAGGGCTATGTCGTGTAGATGATGGCCTAACAGGAGGCTTTAAAATGTTCTTTCTAGTGTCCTTCGTTTGGGAGAAAAATGCAATGGTACAAGACAGCTTTTCCTTGCCAATATCTCTCTTTTGCAAAGAGCTGCGCATTGGAAAATTCAGGGCTATGTCGTGTAGATGATGGCCTAACAGGAGGCTTTAAAATTTTCTTTCTAGTGTCCTTCGTTTGGGAGAAAAATGCAAAGGTACAAGACAGCTTTTCCTTGCCAATATCTCTCTTTTGCAAAGAGCTACGCATTGGAAAATTCAGGGCTATGTCGTGTAGATGATGGCCTAACAGGTGGCTTTAAAATTTTCTTTCTAGTGTCCTTCGTTTGGGAGAAAAATGCAATGGTACAAGACAGCTTTTCCTTGCCAATATATCTCTTTTGCAAAGAGCTGCGCATTGGAAAATTCAGGGCTATGTCGTGTAGATGATGGCCTAACAGGAGGCTTTAAAATTTTCTTTCTAGTGTCCTTCGTTTGGGAGAAAAATGCAAAGGTACAAGACAGCTTTTACTTGCCAATATCTCTCTTTTGCAAAGAGCTACGGATTGGAAAATTCAGGGCTATGTCGTGTAGATGATGGCCTAACAGGAGGCTTTAAAATTTTCTTTCTAGTGTCCTTCGTTTGGGAGAAAAATGCAAAGGTACAAGACAGCTTTTCCTTGCCAATATCTCTCTTTTGCAAAGAGCTACGCATTGGAAAATTCAGGGCTATGTCGTGTAGATGATGGCCTAACAGGAGGCTTTAAAATTTTCTTTCTAGTGTCCTTCGTTTGGGAGAAAAATGCAAAGGTACAAGACAGCTTTTCCTTGCCAATATCTCTCTTTTGCAAAGAGCTGCGCATTGGAAAATTCAGGGCTATGTCGTGTAGATGATGGCCTAACAGGAGGCTTTAAAATGTTCTTTCTAGTGTCCTTCGTTTGGGAGAAAAATGCAATGGTACAAGACAGCTTTTCCTTGCCAATATCTCTCTTTTGCAAAGAGCTGCGCATTGGAAAATTCAGGACTATGTCGTGTAGATGATGGCCTAACAGGAGGCTTTAAAATTTTCTTTCTAGTGTCCTTCGTTTGGGAGAAAAATGCAAAGGTACAAGACAGCTTTTCCTTGCCAATATCTCTATTTTGCAAAGAGCTACTCATTGGAAAATTCAGGGCTATGTCGTGTAGATGATGGCCTAACAGGAGGCTTTAAAATTTTCTTTCTAGTGACCTTCGTTTGGGAGAAAAATGCAAAGGTACAAGACAGCTTTTCCTTGCCAATATCTCTCTTTTGCAAAGAGCTGCGCATTCGAAAATTCAGGGCTATGTCGTGTAGATGATGGCCTAACAGGAGGCTTTAAAATGTTCTTTCTAGTGTCCTTCGTTTGGGAGAAAAATGCAATGGTACAAGACAGCTTTTCCTTGCCAATATCTCTCTTTTGCAAAGAGCTGCGCATTGGAAAATTCAGGGCTATGTCGTGTAGATGATGGCCTAACAGGTGGCTTTAAAATTTTCTTTCTAGTGTCCTTCGTTTGGGAGAAAAATGCAATGGTACAAGACAGCTTTTCCTTGCCAATATATCTCTTTTGCAAAGAGCTGCGCATTGGAAAATTCAGGGCTATGTCGTGTAGATGATGGCCTAACAGGAGGCTTTAAAATGTTCTTTCTAGTGTCCTTCGTTTGGGAGAAAACTGCAATGGTACAAGACAGCTTTTCCTTGCCAATATCTCTCTTTTGCAAAGAGCTGCGCATTGGAAAATTCAGGGCTATGTCGTGTAGATGATGGCCTAACAGGAGGCTTTAAAATTTTCATTCTAGTGTCCTTCGTTTGGGAGAAAAATGCAAAGGTACAATACAGCTTTTCCTTGCCAATATCTCTCTTTTGCAAAGAGCTAGGCATTGGAAAATTCAGGGCTATACCGTGTAGATGAAGCACTAAACAGGAGGCTTTTAAATTTTCATTCTAGTGTCCTTCGTTTGGGAGAAAAATGCAAAGGTACAATACAGCTTTTCCTTGCCGATATCTCTCTTTTGCAAAGAGATAGGCATTGGAAAATTCAGGGCTATAACGTGTAGATGAAGCACTAACAGGAGGCTTTAAAATTTTCATTCTAGTGTCTTTCGTTTGGGAGAAAAATGCAAAGGTACAATACAGTTTTTCCTTGCCGATATCTCTCTTTTGCAAAGAGATAGGCATTGGAAAATTCAGGGCTATAACGTGTAGATGAAGCACTAACAGGAGGCTTTAAAATTTTCATTCTAGTGTCTTTCGTTTGGGAGAAAACTGCAAAGGTACAATACAGCTTTTCCTTGCCGATATCTCTCTTTTGCAAAGAGATAGGCATTGGAAAATTCAGGGCTATAACGTGTAGATGAAGCACTAATAGGAGGCTTTAAAATTTTCATTCTAGTGTCCTTCGTTTGGGAGAAAAATGCAAAGGTACAATACAGCTTTTCCTTGCCGATATCTCTCTTTTGCAAAGAGATAGGCATTGGAAAATTCAGGGCTATAACGTGTAGATGAAGCACTAACAGGAGGCTTTAAAATTTTCATTCTAGTGTATTTCGTTTGGGAGAAAAATGCAAAGGTACAATACCGCTTTTCCTTGCCGATATCTCTCTTTTGCAAAGAGCTAGGCATTGGAAAATTCAGGGCTATAACGTGTAGATGTAGCACTAATAGGAGGCTTCAAAATTTTCAATCTAGTGTCCTTCGTTTGGGAGAAAAATGCAAAGGTACAATACAGCTTTTCCTTGCCAATATATTTCTTTTGCAAAGAGTTAGGCATTGGAAAATTCAGGGCTATAACGTGTAGATGAAGCACTAACAAGAGGCTTTAAAATTTTCATTCTAGTGTCTTTCGTTTGGGAGAAAAATGCAAAAGTACAATGCTGCTTTTCCTTGCCGATATCTCTCTTTTGCAAAGAGATAAGCATTGGAAAATTCAGGGCTATAACGTGTAGATGAAGCACTAACAGGAGGCTTTAAAATTTTCATTCTAGTGTCTTTCGTTTGGGAGAAAAATGCAAAGGTACAATACAGCTTTTCCTTGCCGATATCTCTCTTTTGCAAAGAGCTAGGCATTGGAAAATTCAGGGCTATAACGTGTAGATGAAGCACTAACAGGAGGCTTTAAAATTTTCATTCTAGTGTCTTTCGTTTGGGAGAAAAATGCAAAGGTACAATACAGTTTTTCCTTGCCGATATCTCTCTTTTGCAAAGAGATAGGCATTGGAAAATTCAGGGCTATAACGTGTAGATGAAGCACTAACAGGAGGCTTTAAAATTTTCATTCTAGTGTCTTTCGTTTGGGAGAAAACTGCAAAGGTACAATACAGCTTTTCCTTGCCGATATCTCTCTTTTGCAAAGAGATAGGCATTGGAAAATTCAGGGCTATAACGTGTAGATGAAGCACTAATAGGAGGCTTTAAAATTTTCATTCTAGTGTCCTTCGTTTGGGAGAAAAATGCAAAGGTACAATACAGCTTTTCCTTGCCGATATCTCTCTTTTGCAAAGAGATAGGCATTGGAAAATTCAGGGCTATAACGTGTAGATGAAGCACTAACAGGAGGCTTTAAAATTTTCATTCTAGTGTATTTCGTTTGGGAGAAAAATGCAAAGGTACAATACAGCTTTTCCTTGCCGATATCTCTCTTTTGCAAAGAGCTAGGCATTGGAAAATTCAGGGCTATAACGTGTAGATGAAGCACTAATAGGAGGCTTTAAAATTTTCAATCTAGTGTCCTTCGTTTGGGAGAAAAATGCAAAGGTACAATACAGCTTTTCCTTGCCAATATCTTTCTTTTGCAAAGAGCTAGGCATTGGAAAATTCAGGGCTATAACGTGTAAATGAAGCACTAACAGGAGGCTTTAAAATTTTCATTCTAGTGTCTTTCGTTTGGGAGAAAAATGCAAAAGTACAATGCTGCTTTTCCTTGCCGATATCTCTCTTTTGCAAAGAGATAAGCATTGGAAAATTCAGAGCTATAACGTGTAGATGAAGCACTAACAGGAGGCTTTAAAATTTTCATTCTAGTGTCTTTCGTTTGGGAGAAAAATGCAAAGGTACAATACAGCTTTTCCTTGCCGATATCTCTCTTTTGCAAAGAGCTAGGCATTGGAAAATTCAGGGCTATAACGTGTAGATGAAGCACTAACAGGAGGCTTTAAAATTTTCATTCTAGTGTCTTTCGTTTGGGAGAAAAATGCAAAGGTACAATACAGTTTTTCCTTGCCGATATCTCTCTTTTGCAAAGAGATAGGCATTGGAAAATTCAGGGCTATAACGTGTAGATGAAGCACTAACAGGAGGCTTTAAAATTTTCATTCTAGTGTCTTTCGTTTGGGAGAAAACTGCAAAGGTACAATACAGCTTTTCCTTGCCGATATCTCTCTTTTGCAAAGAGATAGGCATTGGAAAATTCAGGGCTATAACGTGTAGATGAAGCACTAATAGGAGGCTTTAAAATTTTCATTCTAGTGTCCTTCGTTTGGGAGAAAAATGCAAAGGTACAATACAGCTTTTCCTTGCCGATATCTCTCTTTTGCAAAGAGATAGGCATTGGAAAATTCAGGGCTATAACGTGTAGATGAAGCACTAACAGGAGGCTTTAAAATTTTCATTCTAGTGTATTTCGTTTGGGAGAAAAATGCAAAGGTACAATACCGCTTTTCCTTGCCGATATCTCTCTTTTGCAAAGAGCTAGGCATTGGAAAATTCAGGGCTATAACGTGTAGATGAAGCACTAATAGGAGGCTTTAAAATTTTCAATCTAGTGTCCTTCGTTTGGGAGAAAAATGCAAAGGTACAATACAGCTTTTCCTTGCCAATATCTTTCTTTTGCAAAGAGCTAGGCATTGGAAAATTCAGGGCTATAACGTGTAAATGAAGCACTAAAAGGAGGCTTTAAAATTTTCATTCTAGTGTCTTTCGTTTGGGAGAAAAATGCAAAAGTACAATGCTGCTTTTCCTTGCCGATATCTCTCTTTTGCAAAGAGATAAGCATTGGAAAATTCAGGGCTATAACGTGTAGATGAAGCACTAACAGGAGGCTTTAAAATTTTCATTCTAGTGTCTTTCGTTTGGGAGAAAAATGCAAAGGTACAATACAGCTTTTCCTTGCCAATATCTCCCTTTTGCAAAGAGCTAGGCATTGGAAAATAAGAATTTACTCACCGGTAATTCTATTTCTCGTAGTCCGTAGTGGATGCTGGGAACTCCGTAAGGACCATGGGGAATAGCGGGCTCCGAAGGAGGCTGGGCACTCTAGAAAGATCTTAGACTACCTGGTGTGCACTGGCTCCTCCCACTATGACCCTCCTCCAAGCCTCAGTTAGGTACTGTGCCCGGACGAGCGTACACAATAAGGAAGGATTTTGAATCCCGGGTAAGACTCATACCAGCCACACCAATCACACCGTACAACTCGTGATATGAAACACAGTTAACAGTATGAAACAATAGAGCCTCTCAACAGATGGCTCAACAATAACCCGATTTAGTTAACAATAACTATGTACAAGTAATGCAGATAAACCGCACTTGGGATGGGCGCCCAGCATCCACTACGGACTACGAGAAATAGAATTACCGGTGAGTAAATTCTTATTTTCTCTAACGTCCTAGTGGATGCTGGGAACTCCGTAAGGACCATGGGGATTATACCAAAGCTCCCAAACGGGCGGGAGAGTGCGGATGACTCTGCAGCACCGAATGAGAGAACTCCAGGTCCTCCTCAGCCAGGGTATCAAATTTGTAGAATTTTGCAAACGTGTTTGCCCCTGACCAAGTAGCTGCTCGGCAAAGTTGTAAAGCCGAGACCCCTCGGGCAGCCGCCCAAGATGAGCCCACCTTCCTTGTGGAATGGGCATTGACAGATTTTGGCTGTGGCAGGCCTGCCACAGTATGTGCAAGCTGAATTGTACTACAAATCCAACGAGCAATAGTCTGCTTAGAAGCAGGAGCACCCAGCTTGTTGGGTGCATATAGGATAAACAGCGAGTCAGATTTTCTGACTCCAGCCGTCCTGGAAACATATATTTTCAGGGCCCTGACAACGTCTAGCAACTTGGAGTCCTCCAAATCCTTAGTAGCCGCAGGCACCACAATAGACTGGTTCAGGTGAAACGCTGACACCACCTTAGGGAGAAACTGGGGACGAGTCCTCAATTCTGCCCTATCCATATGGAAAATCAAATAAGGGCTTTTACAAGACAAAGCCGCCAATTCTGATACTCGCCTGGCAGAAGCCAAGGCCAATAACATAACCACCTTCCATGTGAGATATTTCAGATCCACGGTTTTTAGTGGTTCAAACCAAAGTGATTTTAAGAAAACTCAACACCACGTTGAGATCCCAAGGTGCCACAGGAGGCACAAACGGGGGCTGACTATGCAGCACTCCTTTTATAAATGTCTGAACTTCAGGTACTGAAGCTAGTTCTTTTTTGAAAGAAAATCGACAGAGCCGAGATCTGTACCTTAATGGAACCCAATTTAAGGCCCATAGTCACTCCTGCTTGCAGGAAATGCAGAAATCGACCTAGTTGAAATTCCTCTGTTGGGGCCCTTTCGGCCTCACACCATGTAACATATTTTCGCCATATGCGGTGATAATGAGTTGCTGTAACCTCTTTCCTGGCTTTAGTAAGCATAGGAATTACTTCCTCCGGAATACCCTTTTCCTTCAGGATCCGGCGTTCAACCGCCATGCCGTCAAACGCAGCCGCGGTAAGTCTTGGAACAGACAGGGCCCCTGCTGCCGCAGGTCCTGACTGAGTGGCAGAGGCCATGGGTCCTCTGATATAAATTCTTGAAGTTCTGGGTACCAAGCTCTTCTTGGCCATCCACGAGTATCGTTCTTACTCCTCGCCTTCTTATTATTCTCAGTACCTTTGGTATGAGAGGCAGAGGGGAGAACACCTAAACCGACTGGTACACCCACGGTGTTACCAGAGCGTCCATAGCTATCGCCTGAGGGTCCCTTGACCTGGAGCAATATCTTTTATAGCTTTTTGTTAAGGCGGGACGCCATCATGTCCACCTGTGGCCTTTCCCAATGGTGTACAATCCTATTGGAAGACTTCTGGAGGAAGTCCCCATTTTCCCGGGTGGAGGTCGTGTCTGTTGAGAAGATCTGCTTCCCAGTTGTCCACTCCGGGAATGAACACTGCTGACAGTGCTAACACATGATTTTCCGCCTATCGGAGAATCCTTGTGGCTTCTGCCATCGCCATCCTGCTTCTTGTGCCGCCCCGTTGATTACATGGGCGACTGCCGTGATGTTGTCTGATTGGATCAGTACCGGCTGGTTTTGAAGCAGAGGCCTTGCTGGCCTCAGGGCATTGTAAATGGCCCTCAGATCCAGAATATTTATGTGTAGGGAAATAACCTGACTTGACCAAAGTCCCTGGAAGTTTCTTCCCTATGTGACTGCCCCCCAGCCTCAAAGGCTGGAATCCATGGTCACTAGGACCTAGTCCTGTATGCCGAACCTGCGGCCCTCTTGAAGATGGGCACTCTGCAGCCACCACAGTAGAGATACCCTGGTCCTTGGAGACAGGGTTATCAGCCTATGCATCGGAAGATGCGATCCGGACCACTTGTCCAACAGGTCCCTCTGAAAAGTTCTTGTATGGAACCTGCCTAATGGGATTGCTTCGTAAGAAGCTACCATTTTTCCCAGGACTCGCGTGCAATGATGCACCGCTACCTATTTTGGTTTCAAGAGGTCTCTGACTAGAGATGACAACTCCTTGGCTTTCTCCTCCGGGAGAAACACTATTTCTGGTTTATGTCCAGAACCATCCCCAGGAACAGTAGACGTGTCATAGGAACCAGCTGTGACTTTGGACTGTTTAGAATCCACCTATGCTGTTGTAGCACTTTCCAAAATAGTGCTACCCCGACTACCAACTGCTCCTTGGACCTCGCCCTTATAACGAGATTGTCCAATTACGGGATAATTACAACTCCCTTTTTTTTGAAGGAGTATCATCATTTCGGCCATTACCTTGATAAAACACCCTCGGTGCCATGTACATTCCAAACGGCAGTGTCTGGACTTGGTAATGGTAATCCTGTACCACAAATCTGAGGTACTCCTGGCGAGGATGGTAAATGGGGACATGCAGGAAAGCATCCTTGATGTCCCGGGATACCATGTAATCCCCCTCGTCCAGGCTTGCAATAACCGCCCTGAGCGATTCCATCTTGAACTTGAATTTTTTTATGTTCAAGGATTTTAAATATAAAATGGGTCACACCGAACCATGCGGTTTCGGTACCCCAACCCGTGTGGAATAGTAACCCCGTCCTTGTTGAAGTAGGGGCACCTTGAGTATTACCTGCTGGGAATACCGCTTATTAATTGCCTCTAGCACAGCCTCCCTGCTTGAGGGAGTTGTCAGCAAGGCATATTTTAGGAAACGGCTGGGGGGAGACTTCTCTAATTCCAGCTTGTACCCCTGAAATTACTACTTGGAAGAAACAGGGATCCACCTGTGAGCGAGCCCACTAATTGCTGAAATTTTTGAGGCGGCCCCCCACCGTACCTGGCTACACCTGTGGAGCACCCGCGTCATGGTGTGTACTCACAGGAGGCGGGGGAAGAATCTTGATTCTGGGAACAGGCTGACTGGTGCAGCTTTTTCCCTCTACCCTTGTCTCTGTACAGAAAGGAAGCGCCATTTGACCCGCTTGCTTTTCTGAAGCCGAAAGGACTGTACCTTTTTCTGTGAGGAAACCTGAGGTAAAATTATTTCTTCCCAGCAGTTGCTGTGGATACGAGGTCCCAGAGACCATCCCCAAATAATTCCTCACTCTTATAAGGCTCTCTATGCGCTTTTTAAGTCCGCATCACCTGTCCAGTGACAGGTCTCTAATACCCTCCTGACAGAATGGACATTACATTTATTTTGGATGCCAGCCGGCAAAATATCCCTCTGTGCATCTCCCATATATAAGACAACGTCTTTAATATGTTTTTATGTTTGCCAACTATTATCCCTGTTTGACAGGGTCACCAACCACGCTGCAGCAGCACTATCTGCAGGTCTCAGTCTAGTACCTGAGTGTGTAAATACAGACTTCAGGATAGCCTCCTGTTTTTTTTATCAACAGGTACCTATTAAAGTGGCCGTATCCTAAGACGGCAGTGCCACCTTTTTTGACAAACGTGTGAGCGCCTTATCCACCCTAGGGGATATCTCCCAGCGTAACTTATCCTCCTGGCGGGAAAGGGTACGCCATCAGTAACTTTTTATAAATTACCAGTTTCTTAACGGGGGAACCCACGCTTTTCACACACTTCATTTATTCATCTGATGGGGGAACAAAACACTGCCTGTTTTTTCTCCCCAAACCTAAAACCCATTTATAGAGGTTAAAGTCAGAAATGTATAACACATTTTTTATTGCCGGGATCAAGTCACGGATTGGATTGTGTATATGTCTCCACCTTGTCGACACTGGAGTCAGACTCCGTGTCGACATCTGTGTCTGCCATCTGAGAGAGCGGGCGTTTTTGAGCCCCTGATGGCCTTTGAGACGCCTGGGCAGGCGCGGGCTGCGAAGCCGGCTGTCCCACAGCTGTTACGTCATCCACCCTTTTATGTAAGGAGTTGACACTGTCGGTTAATACCTTTTACCTCTCTATCCACTCTGGTGTCGGCCCCACAGGGGGCGACATCACATATATCGGCCTCTGTTCCGTCACCATATAAGCCTCCTCATTCAACATGTCGACACAGCCGTACCGACACACCGCAGACACACAGGGAATGCTCTAAACGAGGACAGGACCCACAAAAGCCCTTTTGGGGGGACAGAGTGAGAGTATGCCAGCACACACCAGAGCGCTATATACTGCAGGGACTAACTGAGTTATGTCCCCTATAGCTTTATATCTATATATATATAATGTATACTGCGCCTAAATTTAGTGCCCCCTCTCTCTTTTTTTAACCCTTGTAGACTGCAGGGGAGAGCCAGGGAGCTTCCCTCCAACGGAGCTGTGAGGGAAAATGGCGCCAGTGTGCTGAGGAGATAGGCTCCGCCCCTTTTTCGCGGCCTATTCTCCCGTTTTTTATGGACTTCTGGCAGGGGTATTTACCTCATATATAGCCCCTGGGGCTATATATTGAGGTATTTTTGCCAGCCAAGGTGTTTTTATTGCTGCCTCAGGGCGCCCCCCCCCAGCGCCCTGCACCCTCAGTGACCGGAGTATGAAGTGTGTGAGAGGAGCAATGGCGCACAGCTGCAGTGCTGTGCGCTACCTTGGTGAAGACTGATGTCTTCATGCCGCCGATTTTCCGGACCATCTTCTTGCTTCTGGCTCTGTAAGGGGGACGGCGGCGCGGCTCCGGGACCGAACATCAAGGCTGGGCCTGCGGTCGATCCCTCTGGAGCTAATGGTGTCCAGTAGCCTAAGAAGCCCAATCCGGCTGCAAGCAGGCGAGTTCGCTTCTTCTCCCCTTAGTCCCTCGCTGCAGTGAGCCTGTTGCCAGCAGGTCTCACTGAAAAGAACAAATTCTAAGACTATAACTTTCTAAGAGCTCAGGAGAGCCCCTAGTGTGCATCCAACCTCGGCCGGGCACGAAATCTAACTGAGGCTTGGAGGAGGGTCATAGTGGGAGGAGCCAGTGCACACCAGGTAGTCTAAGATCTTTCTAGAGTGCCCAGCCTCCTTCGGAGCCCGCTATTCCCCATGGTCCTTACGGAGTTCCCAGCATCCACTAGGACGTTAGAGAAAATGCAGGGCTATAACGTGTAGATGAAGCACTAACAGGAGGCTTTACAATTTTCATTCTAGTGTCTTTCGTTTGGGAGAAAAATGCAAAGGTACAATGCTGCTTTTCCTTGCCGATATCTCTCTTTTGCAAAGAGATAGGCATTGGAAAATGCAGGGCTATAACGTGTAGATGAAGCACTAACAGGAGGCTTTAAAATTTTCATTCTAGTGTCTTTCGTTTGGGAGAAAAATGCAAAGGTACAATACAGCATTTCCTTGCCGATATCTCTCTTTTGCAAAGAGATAGGCATTGGAAAATTCAGGGCTATAACGTGTAGATGAAGCACTAACAGGAGGCTTTAAAATTTTCATTCTAGTGTCCTTCGTTTGGGAGAAAACTGCAAAGGTACAATACAGCTTTTCCTTGCCGATATCTCTCTTTTGCAAAGAGATAGGCATTGGAAAATTCAGGGCTATAACGTGTAGATGAAGCACTAATAGGAGGCTTTAAAATTTTCATTCTAGTGTCCTTCGTTTGGGAGAAAAATGCAAAGGTACAATACAGCTTTTCCTTGCCGATATCTCTCTTTTGCAAAGAGATAGGCATTGGAAAATTCAGGGCTATAACGTGTAGATGAAGCACTAACAGGAGGCTTTAAAATTTTCATTCTAGTGTATTTCGTTTGGGAGAAAAATGCAAAGGTACAATACAGCATTTCCTTGCCGATATCTCTCTTTTGCAAAGAGATAGGCATTGGAAAATTCAGGGCTATAACGTGTAGATGAAGCACTAACAGGAGGCTTTAAAATTTTCATTCTAGTGTCCTTCGTTTGGGAGAAAACTGCAAAGGTACAATACAGCTTTTCCTTGCCGATATCTCTCTTTTGCAAAGAGATAGGCATTGGAAAATTCAGGGCTATAACGTGTAGATGAAGCACTAATAGGAGGCTTTAACATTTTCATTCTAGTGTCCTTCGTTTGGGAGAAAAATGCAAAGGTACAATACAGCTTTTCCTTGCCGATATCTCTCTTTTGCAAAGAGATAGGCATTGGAAAATTCAGGACTATAACGTGTAGATGAAGCACTAACAGGAGGCTTTAAAATTTTCATTCTAGTGTATTTCGTTTGGGAGAAAAATGCAAAGGTACAATACCGCTTTTCCTTGCCGATATCTCTCTTTTGCAAAGAGCTAGGCATTGGAAAATTCAGGGCTATAACGTGTAGATGAAGCACTAATAGGAGGCTTTAAAATTTTCAATCTAGTGTCCTTCGTTTGGGAGAAAAATGCAAAGGTACAATATAGCTTTTCCTTGCCAATATCTCTCTTTTGCAAAGAGCTAGGCATTGGAAAATTCAGGGCTATAACGTGTAGATGAAGCACTAACAGGAGGCTTTACAATTGTCATTCTAGTGTCTTTCGTTTGGGAGAAAAATGCAAAGGTACAATGCTACTTTTCCTTGCCGATATCTCTCTTTTGCAAAGAGATAGGCATTGGAAAATTCAGGGCTATAACGTGTAGATGAAGCACTAACAGGAGGCTTTTAAATTTTCATTCTAGTGTCTTTCGTTTGGGAGAAAAATGCAAAGGTACAATACAGCTTTTCCTTGCCAATATCTCTCTTTTGCAAAGAGCTAGGCATTGGAAAATGCAGTGATTAAATATGGTTGAAGGCTGCGCTCACATTGGGGGATGGTGGCTGAGTGTGCAGCTGACCTGGAGGTGTCCCACCTCCTGTTACAATTGCGTATTTCGTGGTGGTCAGCGCGCTCTAAAGGGTGTGCGAGGGATTGGATTGATTGGAGAGGTGGATGGTGGTGTGTGAAGTGATGTGTTCTCTGTGTATCTATTTGTAGGGGATGTGGTAATGATCACTCGATGTAAATGAAATATAGGATTTTATTTGGATGTAATAGGATTAATATTCCATAGTCAATAATGAATGTCCCAGGTTGGTTCACCACTTATCAGGTGTGTCTTGCAGACTACCCTTTCTCTGAGTATACCCTCCTATTGGTATACTGATGGAGCTACAGCTCAGGTAAATGTTAGGTATGCCCTAGGGGCCACCTTTACCATAGGTGTGGATGGTCCTATGTATCCTCTGATGCTGTGTCTATTGTTAGGTTTGTGGTTAAGTTTATGGTGTGACTAGTGCGGCGTCCCGCCTGTCAGACCCTTCCGTGTGTGGCAACGAGTGGCGTGGTCATATACTGTGTAATGAAACTTACCGCCGGGGGCAGGTGCTACCTGCCGCCGGTGACCAGTTCTTAGCCGTCCTCAAGCCTGTGTTCCTCGATGTATCCTCTCTGGGTGTCCTCCGTGTCTCAGAAGCCGCGCACCTTGTCTGTAAATGCCGGTCTCCTAAACTCCCGTCCCGTCCTCTGACTTCCTGGTTCGCGCGTCACGTGCCGGGTCACGTGAGCGCGATGTGTGCGGAAGCGTCTCCTTCTCCAGCCGGAGAGAGGAGAATGTATGTGGCAATGTCGGTAGTAAAGTCTGTGGGTCCCAACGCGTTTCAGCACTGATGCCTTTTTCTAGGGTTACCCATATGGTGTTCAGTGGCTTATTTATGCTGTGATCGCTTTCCTGATTGGTCCTTCCTCGGTGTCCCAATCTCTATTCTGATTGGGAGGCGGACATGTCAATCATCCAGATTAGGTGTCAGTGATTGGATGTGTGACTGTTTTGATTGTGTACATGAATTGGGTGTTAATCGGATATCCTTTACATAGGAAACCTTGTATTTATGTTAATGTGTGTTAACCTGCATGGTGGAAGAAGGTTGTGTACCAAAAAATGTACTGTTGGAGGGGAGATACTGAATGTTTTTTGTTGTGATATAAAGAAATTGTCACCGTTAGTGATACTGTGAATATTTTCTATATTGTGATAGAAGGAATTGTCACAGTTAATGGTACTGTGAACATGAATGAATATTTGTTAATATAATGCATGTGTGTTGTTATTGTGTGGTCGTAATTGTCACAGTTAATGGTACTGTGAACATGGTTGGATATTTGTTAATATATTGCATGTGTGTTGTTATTGTGTGGCCGTATATGTCCTTTACTGATGATTGCGGACCAGGGTGATATGGTGGTATGTGTCGATGACTGGCCCATATTGGGGAGGGAAGTGGTGCAGAAGGTCTCAAATGGGGGGATGTGGGATCAGCTTGTACTAAATGGCTGTCGCTGATTCTAGTAAATTGTTCTGGTGCGTGTATTGTATGCTGCACCAAAAGTGTCAGCAGTACCTAGCTAGATTTTGTTAATATGAACATTGAGGATGAGCGAGTGTGGGGGGGGGGATGAAAGGGCAGGTGGGGATAGGATTGCAGGTACATTATTTTTGCTGTAGCTGTGATTTACATGGCAGTGGTCGTGTTGTACTCTATATTAAGGCCTCGTGGTGCGAGTGTCTTTAGATTGAAGATCCACCTGAGTTCTTCTCTATTGATTTTTTTCACATAATCCCCCCCTCGCCAGTTGTTAGTAACCTGTTGTATTGCTATGAATTGTATTTTGGATGGGTCCTGCATGTGTGTCTCCTTGAAATGTTGTGAGACGCTGTGTTGTTCATAGCCTTTCTTTATGTTGTGGATGTGTTCAGAGATCCTGATCTTAAGTGTTCTAATGGTACGCCCGACATATTGTAGTCCGCACGGGCATGTGATCAGATATATAACCCCTTTTGTGTGGCAGGAGATTTCTTCCCTAATGGGTCAGAAATACACCATTAGGGAAGAAATCTCCTGCCACACAAAAGGGGTTATATATCTGATCACATGCCCGTGCGGACTACAATATGTCGGGCGTACCATTAGAACACTTAAGATCAGGATCTCTGAACACATCCACAACATAAAGAAAGGCTATGAACAACACAGCGTCTCACAACATTTCAAGGAGACACACATGCAGGACCCATCCAAAATACAATTCATAGCAATACAACAGGTTACTAACAACTGGCGAGGGGGGGATTATGTGAAAAAAATCAATAGAGAAGAACTCAGGTGGATCTTCAATCTAAAGACACTCGCACCACGAGGCCTTAATATAGAGTACAACACGACCACTGCCATGTAAATCACAGCTACAGCAAAAATAATGTACCTGCAATCCTATCCCCACCTGCCCTTTCATCCCCCCCCCCACACTCGCTCATCCTCAATGTTCATATTAACAAAATCTAGCTAGGTACTGCTGACACTTTTGGTGCAGCATACAATACACGCACCAGAACAATTTACTAGAATCAGCGACAGCCATTTAGTACAAGCTGATCCCACATCCCCCCATTTGAGACCTTCTGCACCACTTCCCTCCCCAATATGGGCCAGTCATCGACACATACCACCATATCACCCTGGTCCGCAATCATCAGTAAAGGACATATACGGCCACACAATAACAACACACATGCAATATATTAACAAATATCCAACCATGTTCACAGTACCATTAACTGTGACAATTACGACCACACAATAACAACACACATGCATTATATTAACAAATATTCATTCATGTTCACAGTACCATTAACTGTGACAATTCCTTCTATCACAATATAGAAAATATTCACAGTATCACTAACGGTGACAATTTCTTTATATCACAACAAAAAACATTCAGTATCTCCCCTCCAACAGTACATTTTTTGGTACACAACCTTCTTCCACCATGCAGGTTAACACACATTAACATAAATACAAGGTTTCCTATGTAAAGGATATCCGATTAACACCCAATTCATGTACACAATCAAAACAGTCACACATCCAATCACTGACACCTAATCTGGATGATTGACATGTCCGCCTCCCAATCAGAATAGAGATTGGGACACCGAGGAAGGACCAATCAGGAAAGCGATCACAGCATAAATAAGCCACTGAACACCATATGGGTAACCCTAGAAAAAGGCATCAGTGCTGAAACGCGTTGGGACCCACAGACTTTACTACCGACATTGCCACATACATTCTCCTCTCTCCGGCTGGAGAAGGAGACGCTTCCGCACACATCGCGCTCACGTGACCCGGCACGTGACGCGCGAACCAGGAAGTCAGAGGACGGGACGGGAGTTTAGGAGACCGGCATTTACAGACAAGGTGCGCGGCTTCTGAGACACGGAGGACACCCAGAGAGGATACATCGAGGAACACAGGCTTGAGGACGGCTAAGAACTGGTCACCGGCGGCAGGTAGCACCTGCCCCCGGCGGTAAGTTTCATTACACAGTATATGACCACGCCACTCGTTGCCACACACGGAAGGGTCTGACAGGCGGGACGCCGCACTAGTCACACCATAAACTTAACCACAAACCTAACAATAGACACAGCATCAGAGGATACATAGGACCATCCACACCTATGGTAAAGGTGGCCCCTAGGGCATACCTAACATTTACCTGAGCTGTAGCTCCATCAGTATACCAATAGGAGGGTATACTCAGAGAAAGGGTAGTCTGCAAGACACACCTGATAAGTGGTGAACCAACCTGGGACATTCATTATTGACTATGGAATATTAATCCTATTACATCCAAATAAAATCCTATATTTCATTTACATCGAGTGATCATTACCACATCCCCTACAAATAGATACACAGAGAACACATCACTTCACACACCACCATCCACCTCTCCAATCAATCCAATCCCTCGCACACCCTTTAGAGCGCGCTGACCACCACGAAATACGCAATTGGAAAATGCAGGGCTATAACGTGTAGATGAAGCACTAACAGGAGGCTTTACAATTGTCATTCTAGTGTCTTTCGTTTGGGAGAAAAATGCAAAGGTACAATGCTACTTTTCCTTGCCGATATCTCTCTTTTGCAAAGAGATAGGCATTGGAAAATTCAGGGCTATAACGTGTAGATGAAGCACTAACAGGAGGCTTTAAAATTTTCATTCTAGTGTCTTTCGTTTGGGAGAAAAATGCAAAGGTACAATACAGTTTTTCCTTGCCGATATCTCTCTTTTGCAAAGAGATAGGCATTGGAAAATTCAGGGCTATAACGTGTAGATGAAGCACTAACAGGAGGCTTTAAAATTTTCATTCTAGTGTCCTTCGTTTGGGAGAAAAATGCAAAGGTACAATACAGCTTTTCCTTGCCAATATCTCTCTTTTGCAAAGAGCTAGGCATTGGAAAATTCAGGGCTATACCGTGTAGATGAAGCACTAACAGGAGGCTTTTAAATTTTCATTCTAGTGTCCTTCGTTTGGTAGAAAAATGCAAAGGTACAATACAGCTTTTCCTTGCCGATATCTCTCTTTTGCAAAGAGATAGGCATTGGAAAATTCAGGGCTATAACGTGTAGATGAAGCACTAACAGGAGGCTTTAAAATTTTCATTCTAGTGTCTTTCGTTTGGGAGAAAAATGCAAAGGTACAATACAGCTTTTACTTGCCGATATCTCTCTTTTGCAAAGAGATAGGCATTGGAAAATTCTGGGCTATAACGTGTAGATGAAGCACTAACAGGAGGCTTTAAAATTTTCATTCTAGTGTCCTTCGTTTGGGAGAAAAATGCAAAGGTACAATACAGCTTTTCCTTGCCGATATCTCTCTTTTGCAAAGAGATAGGCATTGGAAAATTCAGGGCTATAACGTGTAGATGAAGCACTAATAGGAGGCTTTAAAATTTTCATTCTAGTGTCCTTCGTTTGGGAGAAAAATGCAAAGGTACAATAAAGCTTTTCCTTGCCGATATCTCTGTTTTGCAAAGAGATAGGCATTGGAAAATTCAGGGCTATAACGTGTAGATGAAGCACTAACAGGAGGCTTTAAAATTTTCATTCTAGTGTCTTTCGTTTGGGAGAAAAATGCAAAGGTACAATACAGCTTTTCCTTGCCGATATCTCTCTTTTGCAAAGAGCTAGGCTTTGGAAAATTCAGGGCTATAACGTGTAGATGAAGCACTAACAGTAGGCTTTAAAATTTTCATTCTAGTGTCTTTAGTTTGGGAGAAAAATGCAAAGGTACAATACAGCTTTTCCTTGCCAATATCTCTCTTTTGCAAAGAGCTAGGCATTGGAAAATTCAGGGCTATACCGTGTAGATGAAGCACTAACAGGAGGCTTTTAAATTTTCATTCTAGTGTCCTTCGTTTGGTAGAAAAATGCAAAGGTACATTACAGCTTTTCCTTGCCGATATCTCTCTTTTGCAAAGAGATAGGCATTGGAAAATTCAGGGCTATAACGTGTAGATGAAGCACTAACAGGAGGCTTTAAAATGTTCATTCTAGTGTCTTTCGTTTGGGAGAAAAATGCAAAGGTACAATACAGCTTTTCCTTGCCGATATCTCTCTTTTGCAAAGAGATAGGCATTGGAAAATTCTGGGCTATAACGTGTAGATGAAGCACTAACAGGAGGCTTTAAAATTTTCATTCTAGTGTCTTTCGTTTGGGAGAAAACTGCAAAGGTACAATACAGCTTTTCCTTGCCGATATCTCTCTTTTGCAAAGAGATAGGCATTGGAAAATTCTGGGCTATAACGTGTAGATGAAGCACTAACAGGAGGCTTTAAAATTTTCATTCTAGTGTCCTTCGTTTGGGAGAAAAATGCAAAGGTACAATACCGCTTTTCCTTGCCGATATCTCTCTTTTGCAAAGAGCTAGGCATTGGAAAATTCAGGGCTATAACGTGTAGATGAAGCACTAATAGGAGGCTTTAAAATTTTCAATCTAGTGTCCTTCGTTTGGGAGAAAAATGCAAAGGTACAATATAGCTTTTCCTTGCCAATATCTCTCTTTTGCAAAGAGCTAGGCATTGGAAAATGCAGGGCTATAACGTGTAGATGAAGCACTAACAGGAGGCTTTAAAATTTTCATTCTAGTGTCTTTCGTTTGGGAGAAAAATGCAAAGGTACAATACAGTTTTTCCTTGCCGATATCTCTCTTTTGCAAAGAGATAGGCATTGGAAAATTCAGGGCTATAACGTGTAGATGAAGCACTAACAGGAGGCTTTAAAATTTTCATTCTAGTGTCCTTCGTTTGGGAGAAAAATGCAAAGGTACAATACAGCTTTTCCTTGCCAATATCTCTCTTTTGCAAAGAGCTAGGCATTGGAAAATTCAGGGCTATACCGTGTAGATGAAGCACTAACAGGAGGCTTTTAAATTTTCATTCTAGTGTCCTTCGTTTGGTAGAAAAATGCAAAGGTACAATACAGCTTTTCCTTGCCGATATCTCTCTTTTGCAAAGAGATAGGCATTGGAAAATTCAGGGCTATAACGTGTAGATGAAGCACTAACAGGAGGCTTTAAAATTTTCATTCTAGTGTCTTTCGTTTGGGAGAAAAATGCAAAGGTACAATACAGCTTTTCCTTGCCGATATCTCTCTTTTGCAAAGAGATAGGCATTGGAAAATTCTGGGCTATAACGTGTAGATGAAGCACTAACAGGAGGCTTTAAAATTTTCATTCTAGTGTCTTTCGTTTGGGAGAAAAATGCAAAGGTACAATACAGCTTTTCCTTGCCGATATCTCTCTTTTGCAAAGAGATAGGCATTGGAAAATTCTGGGCTATAACGTGTAGATGAAGCACTAACAGGAGGCTTTAAAATTTTCATTCTAGTGTCCTTCGTTTGGGAGAAAAATGCAAAGATACAATACAGCTTTTCCTTGCCGATATCTCTCTTTTGCAAAGAGATAGGCATTGGAAAATTCAGGGCTATAACGTGTAGATGAAGCACTAATAGGAGGCTTTAAAATTTTCTTTCTAGTGTCCTTCGTTTGGGAGAAAAATGCAAAGGTACAATAAAGCTTTTCCTTGCCGATATCTCTGTTTTGCAAAGAGATAGGCATTGGAAAATTCAGGGCTATAACGTGTAGATGAAGCACTAACAGGAGGCTTTAAAATTTTCATTCTAGTGTCTTTCGTTTGGGAGAAAAATGCAAAGGTACAATACAGCTTTTCCTTGCCGATATCTCTCTTTTGCAAAGAGCTAGGCTTTGGAAAATTCAGGGCTATAACGTGTAGATGAAGCACTAACAGTAGGCTTTAAAATTTTCATTCTAGTGTCTTTAGTTTGGGAGAAAAATGCAAAGGTACAATACAGCTTTTCCTTGCCAATATCTCTCTTTTGCAAAGAGCTAGGCATTGGAAAATTCAGGGCTATACCGTGTAGATGAAGCACTAACAGGAGGCTTTTAAATTTTCATTCTAGTGTCCTTCGTTTGGTAGAAAAATGCAAAGGTACAATACAGCTTTTCCTTGCCGATATCTCTCTTTTGCAAAGAGATAGGCATTGGAAAATTCAGGGCTATAACGTGTAGATGAAGCACTAACAGGAGGCTTTAAAATTTTCATTCTAGTGTCTTTCGTTTGGGAGAAAAATGCAAAGGTACAATACAGCTTTTCCTTGCCGATATCTCTCTTTTGCAAAGAGATAGGCATTGGAAAATTCAGGGCTATAACGTGTAGATGAAGCACTAATAGGAGGCTTTAAAATTTTCATTCTAGTGTCCTTCGTTTGGGAGAAAAATGCAAAGGTACAATACAGCTTTTCCTTGCCGATATCTCTCTTTTGCAAAGAGATAGGCATTGGAAAATTCAGGGCTATAACGTGTAGATGAAGCACTAATAGGAGGCTTTAAAATTTTCATTCTAGTGTCCTTCGTTTGGGAGAAAAATGCAAAGGTACAATAAAGCTTTTCCTTGCCGATATCTCTCTTTTGCAAAGAGATAGGCATTGGAAAATTCAGGGCTATAACGTGTAGATGAAGCACTAACAGGAGGCTTTAAAATTTTCATTCTAGAGTCCTTCGTTTGGGAGAAAAATGCAAAGGTACAATACAGCTTTTCCTTGCCAATATCTCTCTTTTGCAAAGAGCTAGGCATTGGAAAATTCAGGGCTATACCGTGTAGATGAAGCACTAAACAGGAGGCTTTTAAATTTTCATTCTAGTGTCCTTCGTTTGGGAGAAAAATGCAAAGGTACAATACAGCTTTTCCTTGCCGATATCTCTCTTTTGCAAAGAGATAGGCATTGGAAAATTCAGGGCTATAACGTGTAGATGAAGCACTAATAGGAGGCTTTAACATTTTCATTCTAGTGTCCTTCGTTTGGGAGAAAAACGCAAAGGTACAATAAAGCTTTTCCTTGCCGATATCTCTCTTTTGCAAAGAGATAGGCATTGGAAAATTCAGGGCTATAACGTGTAGATGAAGCACTAACAGGAGGCTTTAAAATTTTCATTCTAGTGTCTTTCGTTTGGGAGAAAAATGCAAAGGTACAATACAGCTTTTCCTTGCCGATATCTCTCTTTTGCAAAGAGCTAGGCATTGGAAAATTCAGGGCTATAACGTGTAGATGAAGCACTAACAGTAGGCTTTAACATTTTCATTCTAGTGTCTTTAGTTTGGGAGAAAAATGCAAAGGTACAATACAGCTTTTCCTTGCCAATATCTCTCTTTTGCAAAGAGCTAGGCATTGGAAAATTCAGGGCTATAACGTGTAGATGAAGCACTAACAGGAGGCTTTAAAATTTTCATTCTAGTGTCTTTCGTTTGGGAGAAAAATGCAAAGGTACAATACAGTTTTTCCTTGCCGATATCTCTCTTTTGCAAAGCGATAGGCATTGGAAAATTCAGGGCTATAACGTGTAGATGAAGCACTAACAGGAGGCTTTAAAATTTTCATTCTAGTGTCCTTCGTTTGGGAGAAAAATGCAAAGGTACAATACAGCTTTTCCTTGCCAATATCTCTCTTTTGCAAAGAGCTAGGCATTGGAAAATTCAGGGCTATACCGTGTAGATGAAGCACTAAACAGGAGGCTTTTAAATTTTCATTCTAGTGTCCTTCGTTTGGGAGAAAAATGCAAAGGTACAATACAGCTTTTCCTTGCCGATATCTCTCTTTTACAAAGAGATAGGCATTGGAAAATTCAGGGCTATAACGTGTAGATGAAGCACTAACAGGAGGCTTTAAAATTTTCATTCTAGTGTCTTTCGTTTGGGAGAAAAATGCAAAGGTACAATACAGTTTTTCCTTGCCGATATCTCTCTTTTGCAAAGAGATAGGCATTGGAAAATTCAGGGCTATAACGTGTAGATGAAGCACTAACAGGAGGCTTTAAAATTTTCATTCTAGTGTCTTTCGTTTGGGAGAAAAATGCAAAGGTACAATACAGCTTTTCCTTGCCAATATCTCTCTTTTGCAAAGAGCTAGGCATTGGAAAATTCAGGGCTATAACGTGTAGATGAAGAACTAACAGGAGGCTTTAAAATTTTCATTCTAGTGTCTTTCGTTTGGGAGAAAAATGCAAAGGTACAATACAGCATTTCCTTGCCGATATCTCTCTTTTGCAAAGAGATAGGCATTGGAAAATTAAGGGCTATAACGTGTAGATGAAGCACTAACAGGAGGCTTTAAAATTTTCATTCTAGTGTCTTTCGTTTGGGAGAAAAATGCAAAGGTACAATACCGCTTTTCCTTGCCGATATCTCTCTTTTGCAAAGAGCTAGGCATTGGAAAATTCAGGGCTATAACGTGTAGATGAAGCACTAACAGGAGGCTTTAAAATTTTCATTCTAGTGTCTTTCGTTTGGGAGAAAAATGCAAAGGTACAATACCGCTTTTCCTTGCCGATATCTCTCTTTTGCAAAGAGCTAGGCATTGGAAAATTCAGGGCTATAACGTGTAGATGAAGCACTAATAGGAGGCTTTAAAATTTTCATTCTAGTGTCTTTCGTTTGGGAGAAAAATGCAAAGGTACAATACAGCTTTTCCTTGCCAATATCTCTCTTTTGCAAAGAGCTAGGCATTGGAAAATTCAGGGCTATAACGTGTAGATGAAGCACTAACAGGAGGCTTTAAAATTTTCATTCTAGTGTCTTTCGTTTGGGAGAAAAATGCAAAAGTACAATGCAGCTTTTCCTTGCCGATATCTCTCTTATGCAAAGAGATAGGCATTGGAAAATGCAGGACTATAACGTGTAGATGAAGCACTAACAGTAGGCTTTAAAATTTTCATTCTAGTGTCTTTCGTTTGGGAGAAAAATGCAAAGGTACAATACAGCATTTCCTTGCCGATATCTCTCTTTTGCAAAGAGCTAGGCATTGGAAAATTCAGGGCTATACCGTGTAGATGAAGCACTAACAGTAGGCTTTAAAATTTTCATTCTAGTGTCTTTCGTTTGGGAGAAAAATGCAAAGGTACAATACAGCTTTTCCTTGCCAATATCTCTCTTTTGCAAAGAGCTAGGCATTGGAAAATTCAGGGCTATAACGTGTAGATGAAGCATATCCTACCATCTTTTACTTGTACAACTACTGGAGCTACGTTTGCCATTAATCCAGTGTCCTGTCCATCTTTTGTCCAAAGTGACTCTGGTATCTGAGATGTCATTTCTTCTACTTGGGATGGAGTCCTATTTGTCATAATGGTATGTGACATTAATTTTGATGGGGAATCTAACATGTCTCGCACTTCCTGAGCGTGATTCTCAGGTATGTCCAAGAATACACCTTCAGGAGTACAATAAATGACGCACCCCATTTTACACAGTAAGTCTCTACCCAGGAGATTGGTCGGTGCCGATGCAGCCAGCAAAAAGGAATGCTTGGTATGTAACGGCCCTATTGTAATCTCTGCTGGTTTGCTAACAGGGTAATGCTGGACTACTCCTGTTACTCCTATGGCTGGAATTGTCCTACCAGTGGTTCTCATGCCCACTGTCGAATTTATCACTGATTTGGCCGCCCCTGTGTCTACAAGAAAGTTTAATGATTTACCAGCTACATTGATTGCAATTTTGGGTTCACTCCCAAGGCTTGCAATCAATTTTACTGGCTGCAGATTACAGGTATGGCCACACCCCTGAAGTATTCAAGATGATTTCTTGCAGCAGCTGGGCACTGTAACAGCTCCAGAGCTGCTCTGTAAGGCAAGTAAAAGGGTGTGGGCCCTGCAGCACTACCTGTAGTTCGCATTGTGCGTTGGAAGGCACAAAGTAAGCAGACGGGAGAAGTCAGGATAGTGCGCAAGGGCATAGAAGGGAGCGGCTCAAGAAAAGAGAAGTGGAAACAGGCAGCAAACTAGGCTGGAGAGAGACCTGAGACAAAGAGATCTAAATTATACGAGAGCCGACCAGGGGAAACACAAATTATGCAGTCAAGTGTCCCACATTTGGGGAAATCGCAGGAGCAGCACACCCAGAGTGCAATGGGTGAGCCTTGCCCTGGGAGAAGCACCTTCATGATCATAGTATCTCACCTGGCAGGTAAGTAGGAGTTGGGCTAGAGCTGGGGAGGGTTGCTGCTCGGGTACCCCCCTGTCAAGTGAAGGAGATCCAACTGAGGCAGCACAAGGGAACTCTCGAAAGAAGAACAAGGCTAGAGGAAAATCTGAGACAAAGAAATCTGACTTTTACCAGAGCTGACCAGAGGAAAGCACAAACACAGTCCCCCACTACCACAAATAATGCTGTCGAGTTTCCCACATTTGGGGAAATCACAGGGGTCAGCATACCCAAAATGCAATGAATGAACCTCACCCTCGGAGAACAATCTTCATGACCATGGTATCTCCTATGCAAAATAAGTATGATTTGGGATAGGGCTGGGGAGGGCCGCTGCTCAGGCACATCTCCGTCAAGTAAAGGAGATTCAACAGAGGCAGCACAAGGGAACTCCCATCTGGGGACAACAACTGCAGGGAGAACACATATTTTCAGATGAACATGGGAGGGCAGAAGGCTGCCTAATACTGAAGCACCCCCAAACAACAAACCAAATGCAACAACTAGTACAAGCATTCCTGGGGGAAGTTCTGCAGAAGACGGATTTGCACACGGTGATGTCATCCAAGCAGTGGGCCAAAGTTTGCTGGAACCCTCATCTGCATATGAAAAGAGAAAAGGGGTATGCAGGGCATGGCGGCCTTTTGCGGCGCTTGGATGACCCTTAGTTCGCATTAAACACCCCCACCCTCCTTCGGTGTGGGGCTCATGTTGGCTATGCCCCAGCCCCTGAAGCATTCAAGCTGATTTCTTGCAGCAGCTGGGCACTGTAACAGCTCCAGAGCTGCTCTGTACGGCAAGTAAAAGGGTGTGGGCCCTGCAGCACTACCTGTAGTTTGCATTGTGCATTGGAAGGCACTTAAGAAAAGAGAAGTGGAAACAGACAGCAAACTAGGCTGGAGAGAGACCTGAGACAAAGAGATCTGAATTATACGAGAGCCGACCAGGGGAAACACAAATTATGCAGTCAAGTTTCCCACATTTGGGGAAATCGCAGGAGCAGCACACCCAGAGTGCAATGGGTGAGCCTTGCCCTGGGAGAAGCACCTACGTGATCATAGTTTCTCACCTGGCAGGTAAGTAGGAGTTGGGCTAGAGCTGGGGAGGGTCGCTGCTCGAGTACCCCCCTGTCAAGTGAAGGAGATCCAACTGAGGCAGCACAAGGGAATTCTCGAAAGAAGAACAAGGCTAGAGGAAGATCTGAGACAAAGAAATCTGACTTTTACCAGAGCTGACCAGAGGAAAACACAAACACAGTCCCCCACTACCACAAATAATGCTGTCGAGTTTCACACATTTGGGGAAATCACAGGGGTCAGCATACCCAGAATGCAATGAATGAACCTCACACTGGGAGAATAATCTTCATGACCATGGTATCTCCTATGCAAAATAAGTATGATTTGGGATAGGGCTGGGGAGGGCCGTTGCTCAGGCACATCTCTGTCAAGTAAAGGAGATTCAACTGAGGCAGCATAAGGGAACTCTCATCTGGGGACAACAACTGCAGGGAGAACACATATTTTCAGATGAACATGGGAGGGCAGAAGGCTGCCTAATACTGAAGCACCCCCAAACAACAAACCAAATGCAACAACTAGTGCAAGCATTCCTGGGGGAAGGCCTGCAGCAGATGGATTTGCATATGGTGATGTCATCCAAGCAGTGGGTCAAAGTTGGCTTCAACCCTCGTCTGCATATGAAAAGAGAAAAGGGGCGTGCAGGGCATGGCGGCCTTTTGCGGCCCTTGGATGACCCCTAGTTCGCATTAAACACCTCCACCCTCCTTCGGTGTGGGGCTCATGTTGGCTATGCCCCAGCCCCTGAAGCATTCAAGCTGATTTCTTGCAGTAGCTGGGCACTGTAACAGCTCCAGAGCTGCTCTGTACGGCAAGTAAAAGGGTGTGGGCCCTGCAGCACTACCTGTAGTTTGCATTGTGCATTGGAAGGCACAAAGTAAGCAGACGGGAGAAGTAAGGATAGTGCGCAAGGCCATAGAATGGAGCGGCTTAAGAAAAGAGAAGTGGAAACAGACAGCAAACTAGGCTGGAGAGAGACCTGAGACAAAGAGATCTGAATTATACGAGAGCCGACCAGGGGAAACACAAATTATGCAGTCAAGTTTCCCACATTTGGGGAAATCGCAGGGGCAGCACATCCAGAGTGCAATGGGTGAGCCTTGCCCTGGGAGAAGCACCTTCATGATTATAGTATCTCACCTGGCAGGTAAGTAGAAGTTGGGCTAGAGCTGGGGAGGGTCGCTGCTCGGGCACCCCCCTGTCAAGTGAAGGAGATCCAACTGAGGCAGCACAAGGGAACTCTCGAAAGAACAAGGCTAGAGGAAGAACTGAAACAAAGAAATCTGACTTTTACCAGAGCTGACCAGAGGAAAGCACAAACACAGTCCCCCACTACCACAAATAATGCAGTTGAGTTTCCCACATTTGGGGAAATCACAGGGGTCAGCATACCCAGAATGCAATGAATGAAACTCATCCTGGGAGAACAATCTTCAACACCATGGTCTCTCCTATGCAAAATAAGTATGATTTGGGATAGGGCTGGGGAGGGCCGCTGCTCAGGCACATCTCTGTCAAGTAAAGGAGATTCAACTGAGGCAGCACAAGGGAACTCTCATCTGGGGACAACAACTGCAGGGAGAACACATATTTTCAGATGAACATGGGAGGGCAGAAGGCTGCCTAATACTGAAGCACCCCCAAACAACAAACCAAATGCAACAACTAGTGCAAGCATTCCTGGGGGAAGGCCTGCAGCAGATGGATTTGCATATGGTGATGCCATCCAAGCAGTGGGTCAAAGTTGGCTTCAACCCTCGTCTGCATATGAAAAGAGAAAAGGGGCGTGCAGGGCATGGCGGCCTTTTGCGGCGCTTGGATGACCCCTAGTTCGCATTACACACCTCCACCCTCCTTCGGTGTGGGGCTCATGTTGGCTATGCCCCAGCCCCTGAAGCATTCAAGCTGATTTCTTGCAGCAGCTGGGCACTGTAACTGCTCCAGAGCTGCTCTGTAAGGCAAGTAAAAGGGTGTGGGCCCTGCAGCACTACCTGTAGTTTGCATTGTGCGTTGGAAGGCACGAAGTAAGCAGACGGGAGAAGTCAGGATAGTGCGCAAGGGCATAGAAGGGAGCGGCTCAAGAAAAGAGAAGTGGAAACAGACAGCAAACTAGGCTGGAGAGAGACCTGAGACAAAGAGATCTGAATTATACGAGAGCCGACCAAGGGAAACACAAATTATGCAGTCAAGTTTCCCACATTTGGGGAAATCGCAGGGGCAGCACAACCAGAGTGCAATGGGTGAGCCTTGCCCTGGGAGAAGCACCTTCATGATCATAGTATCTCACCTGGCAGGTAAGTATGAGTTGGGCTAGAGCTGGGGAGGGTCGCTGCTCGGGCACCCCCCCTGTTAAGTGAAAGAGATCCAACTGAGGCAGCACAAGGGAACTCTCGAAAGAAGAACAAGGCTAGAGGAAGATCTGAGATAAAGAAATCTGATTTTTACCAGAGCTGACCAGAGGAAAGCACAAACACAGTCCCCCACTACCACAAATAATGCAGTCGAGTTTCCCACATTTGGGGAAATCACAGGGGTCAGCATACCCAGAATGCAATGAATGAACCTCACCCTGGGAGAACAATCTTCATGACCATGGTATCGCCTATGCAAAATAAGTATGATTTGGGACAGGGCAGGGGAGGGCCGCTGCTCAGGCACATCTCTGTCAAGTAAAGGAGATTCAACTGAGGCAGCACAAGGGAACTCTCATCTGGGGACAACAACTGCAGGGAGAACACATATTTTCAGATGAACATGGGAGGGCAGAAGGCTGCCTAATACTGAAGCACCCCCAAACAACAAACCAAATGCAACAACTAGTGCAAGCATTCCTGGGGGAAGGCCTGCAGCAGATGGATTTGCATATGGTGATGTCATCCAAACAGTGGGTCAAAAATGGCTTCAACCCTCGTCTGCATATGAAAAGAGACAAGGGGCGTGCAGGGCATGGCGGCCTTTTGCGGCGCTTGGATGACCCCTAGTTCGCATTACACACCTCCACCCTCCTTCGGTGTGGGGCTCATGTTGGCTATTCCCCAGCCCCTGAAGCATTCAAGCTGATTTCTTGCAGCAGCTGGGCACTGTAACTGCTCCAGAGACGCTCTGTAAGGCAAGTAAAAGGGTGTGGGTCCTGCAGCACTACCTGTAGTTTGCATTGTGCGTTGGAAGGCACGAAGTAAGCAGACGGGAGAAGTCAGGATAGTGCGCAAGGGCATAGAAGGGAGCGGCTCAAGAAAAGAGAAGTGGAAACAGACAGCAAACTAGGCTGGAGAGAGACCTGAGACAAAGAGATCTGAATTATACAAGAGCCGACCAGGGGAAACACAAATTATGCAGTCAAGTTTCCCACATTTGGGGAAATCGCAGAAGCAGCACACCCAGAGTGCAATGGGTGAGCCTTGCCCTGGGAGAAGCACCTTCATGATCATAGTATCTCACCTGGCAGGTAAGTAGGAGTTGGGCTAGAGCTGGGGAGGGTCGCTGCTCGAGCATCCCCCTGTCAAGTAAAGGAGATTCAACTGAGGCAGCACAAGGGAACTCTCATCTGGGGACAACAACTGCAGGGAGAACACATATTTTCAGATAAAAATCTTGGTCATGCTCTGGTTTCTCTTCAGAACGAACAAATCTTTCGCCTTTTACTAAAGATTTCCGTGGAGAGGAGCAAAACCGAGTTTTATCTCAATTTTTGCATGCCCCATCTTTTTGGGGTTTCTTTTATCGGTTTAAAGATAGAATGAGTGTGCTTTAATGTAAGCTCATTTGCATAGAAATGACAGTAAATGTTTGTTTCTTTTCAAACAGAACTTTCTTGAGCATGCTACTTGCTTGAAAGATCTGGGAGCACATGGAATACAGTACAAACCATGCTTATAGCAAGGAGAAGACAGGTGAGAAATCTGCTTTCTTTCAAATTGGGCGCTCACTTTGATCTGAATGAGGACTGCTGGCACGGCACTCAGGCGACAGGTGGAATCTTGGTCATGCTCTGGTTTCTCTTCAGAACGAACAAATCTTTCGCCTTTTACTAAAGATTTCCGTGGAGAGGAGCAAAACTGAGTTTTATCTCAATTTTTGCATGCCCCATATTATTGGGGTTTCTTTTATCGGATTAAAGACAGAACGAGTGTGCTTTCTTGTTAGCTTTAATGTAAGTTTATTTGCATAACAATGACAATAAATGTCTGTTTCTTTTCAAGCAGAACTTTCTTGACCATACTAATTGCTTGAAAGATCTGGGAGCACGTGGAAAAGAGTACAAACCATGCTTATAGCAAGGGGAAGCCTGGTGAGAAATCTGCTTTCTTTCTTTCAAATTGGGTGCTCACTTTGAGCTGAATGAGGACTGCTGGCATGGCACTCAGGCGACAGGTGGAATCTTGGTCATGCTCTGGTTTCTCTTCAGAACGAACAAATCTTTCGCCTTTTACTAAAGATTTCCGTGGAGAGGAGCAAAACTGAGTTTTATCTCAATTTTTGCATGCCCCGTCTTATTGGGGTTTCTTTTATCAGTTTAAAGATAGAACGAGTGTGCTTTAATGTAAGCTCATTTGCATAGAAATGACAGTAAATGTTAGTTTCTTTTCAAACAGAACTTTCTTGACTATACTAATTGCTTGAAAGATCTGGGAGCACATGGAAAAGAGTACAAACCATGTTTATAGCAAGGGGAAGCCTGGTGAGAAATCTGCTTTCTTTCTTTCAAATTGGGTGCTCACTTTGAGCTGAATGAGGACTGCTGGCATGGCACTCAGGCGACAGGTAGAATCTTGGTCATGCTGTGGTTTCTCTTCAGAACGAACAAATCTTTCGCCTTTTACTAAAGATTTCCGTGGAGAGGAACAAAACGGAGTTTTATCTCAATTTTTGCATGCCCCATCTTATTGGGGTTTTATTTTATCGGTTTAAAGATAGAACGAGTGTGCTTTAATGTAAGCTCATTTGCATAGAAATGACAGTAAATGTTTGTTTCTTTTCAAACAGAACTTTCTTGACCACACTAATTGTTTGAAAGATCTGGGAGCACATGGAAAAGAGTACAAACGATGTTTATAGCAAGGGGAAGCCTGGTGAGAAATCTGCTTTCTTTCATTCAAATTGGGTGCTTACTTTGAGCTGAATGAGAACTGCTGGCATGGCACTCAGGCGACAGGTGGAATCTTGGTCATGCTCTGGTTTCTCTTCAGAACTAACAAATATTTCGCCTTTTATTAAAGATTTCCGTGGAGAGGAGCAAAACTGAGTTTTATCTCAATTTTTGCATGCCCCATATTATTGGGGTTTCTTTTATCAGTTTAAAGACAGAACGAGTGTGCTTTCTTGTTAGCTTTAATGTAAGTTTATTTGCATAACAATGACAGTAAATGTTTGTTTCTTTTCAAACAGAACTTTCTTGACCATGCTACTTGCTTGAAAGATCTGGGAGCACATGGAAAACAGTACAAACCATGCAGTATCACAAGAGCCTTTATTTGATCTTTCATGAAGATAGAGCAGAATTGAGGACACGTCAACAATTTCTGCCAAAGGTGGTTCATCTTTCCACATGGTGCCTTTGGCCACTGACACCTTCGTTGAGTCAAAGTCTCTGGCTGTGGTCAGAACTTTGAAAATTTATGTCACCAGAACGGTACAGATTAGGAAAACAGAGGCTCTGTTTGTCCTGTATGCTCCCAACAGGATTGGGTGTCCTGCTTCCATGCAGACCATTATGCGCTGGATCTGTGGTAAGATTCAGCATGCTCATTCCACGGCAGGATTGCCGTTACTGAATTAGGTGAAGACCCATTCTACTAGAAAGGTGGGTTCATCCTGGGCAGCTGGTCGGGGAGTCTCGGCATTGCAACTTTGCCGAGCAGCTATTTAGTAAACACTTTTGCTAAGTTTTACAAGTTTGATACCTTGGCTGATGATAACCTCAAGTTGGGTCATTCGGTGCTGCAGAGTCGTTCGCACTCTCCCACCCGTTCAAGAGCTTTGGTATAACCCCATGGTTCTTAATGTGACCCCAGCATCCTCTAGGTCATATGAGAAAATAGGATTTTAATACCTACCGGTAAATCCTTTTCTCTTAGTACGTAGAAGATGCTGGGCACCCGTCCCAGTCCATACTGTGTCTGCAGTAATTACTTGTGGTTATACACATGTTGTGTTACGGTTCTGCTCAGCTTTTTGCTGCAATTGTTCATGCCGTTGGCTTGTGTTCTGTTGAATGCCACGTTCTGCGGCATGCTTAAGGTGTGAGCTGGTAAGATGCTCACCTTAGTTTAACAATAAATCCTTTCCTCGAAATGTCCGTCTCCCTGGGCACAGTTCCTATAACTGGAGTCTGGAGGAGGGGCATAGAGGGAGGAGCCAGTTCACACCCTTTGAAAGTCTTAAAGTGCCCATGTCTCTTGCGGATCCTGTCTATACCCCATGGTTCTTAATGTGACCCCAGCATCCTCTACGGACTAAGAGAAAAGGATGCCCTTGTGTACTATCCTGACTTCTCCTCCCGTCTGCTTACTTTGTGCCTTCCAACGCACAATGCGAACTACATGTGGTGCTGCAGGGCCCACACCCTTTTACTTGCCTTACAGAGCAGCTCTGGAGCTGTTACAGTGCCCAGCTGCTGCAAGAAATCAGCATGAATGCTTCAGGGGATGGGGCATGGCCAACATGAGCCCCACACCAAAGGAGGGTGGGGGTGTTTAATGCGAACTAGGGGTCATCCAAGCACTGCAAAAGGCCGCCATGCCCTGCATGCCCCTTTTCTCTTTTTATATGCAGATGAGTGTTCCAGCCAACTTTGGCCCACTGCTTGGATGACATCACCGTATGCAAATCCGTCTGCTGCAGACCTTCCCCCAGGAATGCTTGTACTAGTTGTTGGATATGGTTTGATATTTGATGGTGCTTCAGTATTAGGCAGCCTTCCGCCCTCCCATGTTCATCTGAAAAGATGTGGTCTCCCTGCAGTTGTTGTCCCCAGACGAGAGTTCCCTTGTGCTTCCTCAGTTGAATCTCCTTAACTTGACGGGGGAGGGGCTGCCCGAGCTGCCACCCTCCCCAGCCCTATCCCAATTCATACTTATTTTACATATTAGATATCTTGATCATGAAGATTGTTCTCACAGGGTGAGGTTCATCCATTATATTTTAAAATAGGAAGGTACAAATTACATATTTGAATTGCATCTATGTGCTGGATTCAAATGCCCCCCCCCCCCCTTCCTTTCTCAATTGTGCCCGTCAGCAGCTATTCTAAGGTTGCTGCCAATGGGTGTGACACATTAATTTCTTCTGTGGGGTACACTGGACTCCACAAGGATTCACATTGGGGTGTAGAGTAGGATCTTGATCTGAGGCACCAACCGGCTCAAAGCTTTTGACTGTTCCCAAGATGCTCAGCGCATCCTCCTCTATAACCCCGCTTCCATGAACAGGGAGCTCAGTTTGTAGTTGGTGCCTTCAGTAGCAGGCCACTTAACAGGGGCCTGCCTCAGGCAGCCTATTCTTAGCTATTAATTTTGACAAGAAAAGAAGAACTTGTTTTATGAGAATCTACAAGGGCTGCAGCAGGCTAGGTCTAATAGACATCTTTACTGCAGCTTCATCACTCCCAGCGGCGCTGTATACTCCCGTGCCCTGGTTGCTGGGTCACTGCAGCGGAGGCTCCGGTTTCTTCCTAAGGTCAGTCACACACACACCGCCCTTCCGGATCACGAGGCCGCTGATTAAGGGGAGCGTGGCCGTAGGGGGTGGGCCGTGTGCGCACTTGGGTGGACACTGATTACTGGGCAGCCGCTCCACTAGCCACCAGGTACAGTTAAGGAGCACAGGTCTGGGGGTTTTTCTCCTATATTAACCCAATTTTGTACTGCCCGCAGCGCATTGTGATAGGTAATAGGGCCTGATTCAGGTTGGATTGCAATCACAATAAGCGATCCAACTGCAAAAATTGCTAAGATCATACGCATGTGCCTGCATGCGATCGCCTCTGCCTGTCAATCGGGGCAGGGGGGGAGAGTGGGGTCAGCAACACTCCATTTCCAAGTCAGGGATGGAGCAGTGCGGGGGCAAGGCTTCAAAATGGGGTCTGCAATGGAGGAGACACAGGGGGCGTGGTCACAGCGGCTGTATGACATCACATTCAGCCGCTGTGATCACAAAAATGGTGGCGGCTTCCTGCGCGCACATACAGTCTGCACCAGCAGGAGGCTACACCATTGTTTATGATCACGCTGAACTGCAGTGCGACTGCAATTACAGCATGGTCAAGAAGGGAGGTGTCATACTGGGTGGCCATGCCCTGTCACTGTGCAGGAGCCAGCACCGCTTACACACTAGTCCCCGGGTGCAGCCCCCAACCCCCGGGACACCCGGAGCAATAAAATGTAGATTCAGGCCACCAGGCCACGCCCCTACCTATGAAATCATGCCTCCTTTTTACCATTGCGCTGCTTATTTGCACGTACTGCATTACAATCTCCCTCGCCACCTCTCTTGGTGTCACCAGTGATAGTGACACCTCTGCCATGCTTGTAGCAGCTGGTCCAAAGATCTATGCCTCAAGCCCTGAGTGTTTGGCCCTTGTGACTTGTTGATCATCATAGCGAAGCAGATGCTTACAGAAAACTGCAGGGGCTTAGATTGAAAATAAAAAAAAATGATGGGTATAAGGTAGAGAGGAGCGGGTTCGGTTCTCCGAGAACCGAATTCCCCACGAACTCCACGTGGTTTACACTGGTCTGAGGCAGGCTCGGTTGTTCCCGCCTGACTCGGAAAACCTGAACAAGGGAAAATGTCATCATCCCGCTGTCGGATTCTCGCGAGATTCGGATATTATAATTAGAGCTGCGCGTTGCCGCCATTTTTACTCGTGCATTGAAGAGAGAGCGGAGAGGACGTGGCTATGTTCTCTCAGTGGAAATCTCAATATCAGTGCTCAGTATCAGTGGTTACCTATTGCTGCTCAGTAATACTAGTAGTGTGTCTCTCTTGCTCAGTGTCAGTTCTCAGTAGTATCCTCATCAGTGCTCAGTATCACTGCTCATTGTCTTGTGCTGCATTGTGGTGCTCAGCATACTACAGTACATTACTAATAGTCCAGTGCTGCATCTTGCTGCTCAGTGTCAGTTCTAGTATCCTCATCAGTGCTCACTATCACTGCTCATTGCATTGTGGTGTTCTATATACTACAGTAATATAGTAACATATAGTAACATAGTTTTTGAGGTTGAATAGAGGCAAATTGCCCATCGTGTTCAACCTGTTTTAAGTTGTGATGATTCTACATACTTGCTGAATAATGTTTTATGACTAGTTAGCTACTAAAACTCATGTTACCCCCGGATTAACCATGTTGATATTTTAAGTATTATAACCTTGGATAGCTTTTTCATTCAGAAATGTATCCATTCCTTTTTTAAATCCAATTACAGAGTCCGCCATTACCACCTTCCCTGGCAGGGAATTCCACATCCTGATTGCCCTAACAGTGAAGAACCCTTTCCTCCATTGCGTTCTGAACTTTCCTCCAGTCGCAGCGAGTGACCACGTGTTCTTTTAATAAATAATTCCTCTGATAACTCTTTGTTATGTATCTTTACATATTTGAAGATATTAATAATATCTCCTCTTAGGCACCTCTTTTCTAGTGTATACATATTCAGCCTAGTAAGTCTTTCCTTATAGTCCAGTACTTTTAGGCCTTTAATCAATTTAGTCTTCAGGATCTCTCAGACTTCCATGAGCAGCAGAGTAGTGCAATGGAAGGATGCTGGGCCCATAACCCAGAGGTCGATTGATCGAAACTATCCTCTGCTATGTGCATTTTTTTTTTATAATTAAAGTAATCAAAAACTGGGATTGATATTTTGGCTCTTTTATTTTTACTTAAAGTACAATAACTTTTATCATTTTAATTTGTTTTAATAGTATATTGACAGCATTGTTTTCTTTAAAAAATCCACTTAATTTTCTTTACCCTATTACTGAAATGGTAATTGACAAAAACAAACTACATTGTCATCAGAAGAGCAATGCAAAATGTACAAGTGATATATTAAAATCATCTTCCATCTTGAATTTCAATGATGCATTCGGACAACAATTTTGTGAGAAACATCTTCACCCATAAAGAAAGATTTTCTTAATTCCTTACCTGTGTGCTGATTAGATATTACCTTGTTTTCACATTAAACAGACTTCCACATGAGAAAGCAGCAAGGATGCAGTAACGTTTATGTTTCCTGGTTTCCTGTATTATTTCAGTAGACATTGAAATGAGGATGCATCTTGCTGCCTTTCCAATGAAGCAAGTTTAATTCAGTAATAGGTGAAAAAACATTCCTACAAAGGTGTTAATCAGAGACTTGGCTTTGTGGACACTTTTCAGAGAGCAAATTTGTTAGCATAAAAATAAAGTCAGAAAATGAAGAGCTGTTTAATCACTCAATTGGACTTTTCTGCCAGCATAATTTTTTTTTCTCTGCAATCCACTGCTAAATTGTGCTTCCTAGCTGTTTTTTATAAAATCACTTAATTAAATCTAACTCTGATTACATCAGAGAAGGCCAGGTACCCTACACCATAAGAGGGGGTTTGAAATTTTGACTTGTCTACTTAAAGATCACCAAAATCTGATCACAAGGTTAATTACATCCCTGGGTGGAATTGAACCACCAACCTTTTGGTTAATAGCCAAACATGCTAACCGATTGCACCACAGAGACACCTCGTAAAAGTCCATTCTGACAAAGGCTAATAAGCATTCATCTAGAACGTTTCCTAGAAAAACTTTAAAAAGTCAATAATCTGGAGAGTTTTGGTAAGAAACACATTGCTACTTTCCCATGATGAGTGAGTGCTTCAGGATCTCTTGCACTTACATGAGCAGCAAAGTACTGCAACGGAAGCATGCTGGGCCCATAACCCAGAGGTAGGCAGATTGAAACTATCTTCTGCTATATGCATTGTTTTTTGTTAATTATAGTAATCCAAAACTGGGATTGATATTTTGGCTCTTTTATTTTTACTTAAAGTAAAATAACTTTTACCATTTTAATTTGTTTTAATAGTATATTGACAGTATTGTTTTCTATCAAAAATCCACTTAATTTTCTTTACCCTATTATTAAAATGGTAATTGACAAAAACAAACTACATTGTCACCAGAAGAGCAGTACAAAATGTACAAGTGATATATTAAAATCATCTTTCCAGCTTGAATTTCAATGATGCTTTGGTGCAACAATTTTGTGAGAAACATCTTCACCCATAAAGAAAGATTTTCTTAATTCCTTACCTGTGTGCTGATTAGATATCACCTTGTTTTCACATTAAACAGACTTCCCCATGAGGAAGCAGCAAGGATGCAGTGACGTTTATGTTTCCTGGTGTCAACCTGTATTATTTCAGTAGACATTGAAATGAGGATGCATCTTGCTGCCTTTCCAATGAAGCAAGTTTAATTCAGTAATAGGTGAAAAACCATTCCTACAAAGGTGTTAATCAGAGACTTGGCTTTGTGGACACTTTTCAGAGAGCAAATTTGTTAGCATAAACATAAAATCAGAAAATGAAGAGCTGTTTCGTCACTCAATTGGACTTTTCTGCCAGCATAATTTTTTTTCTCTGCAACCCACTGCTAAATTGTGCTTCCTAGCTGTTTTTTTTATAAAATCACTTAATTAAATCTAACTCTGATTACATCAGAGAAGGCCAGGTACCCTACACCATAAGAGGGGGTTTGAAATTTTGACTTGTCTACTTAAAGATCACCAAAATCTGATTACAAGGTCAATTACATCCCTGGGTGGGATTGAACCACCAACCTTTTGGTTAATAGCCAAACATGCTAACCGATTGCGCCACATAGACACCTTGCAAAAGTAAATACTGACAAAGGCTAATAAGCATTCATCTAGAACGTTTCCTAGAAAAACTTTAAAAAGTCAATAATCTGGAGAATTTTTGTAAGAAACACATTGGTACTTTCCCATGATGAGTGAGTGCTTCAGGATCTCTTTCACTTACATGGGCTATTAATCAAAAGGTTGGTGGTTCAATCCCACCCAGGGATGTAATTGACCTTGTGATCAGATTTTGGTGATCTTTAAGTAGACAAGTCAAAATTTCAAACCCCCTTTTATGGTGTAGGGTACCTGGCCTTCTCTGACGTAATCAGAGTTAGATTTAATTAAGTGATTTTATAAAAAACAGCTAGGAAGCACAATTTAGCAGTGGGTTGCAGAGAAAAAAATAACATTTTAAACCTACCGGTAAATTTTTTTCTCTCGTAGTCCGTAGAGGATGATGGGGACTCCGTAAGGACCATGGGGGATAGACGGGCTCCGCAGCAGACATGGGCACTTTAAGAAAGACTTTAGATCTGGGTGTGCACTGGCTCCTCCCTCTATGCCCCTCCTCCATACCTCAGTTAGAGAAACTGTGCCCAGAGGAGACGGACAGTACGAGGAAAGGATTTTTGTTAATCCAAGGTCAAGATTCATACCAGCCACACCAATCACACCGTATAACTTGTGATATACTACCCAGTTAACAGTATGAAAACAACATAGCATCAGTCCAAGACCGATGAAAACTAACATATAACCCTTATGTAAGCAATAACTATATACAAGTCTTGCAGAAGTAGTCCGCACTTGGGACGGGCACCCAGCATCCTCTACGGACTACGAGAAAAAGATTTACCGGTAGGTTTAAAATCTTATTTTCTCTTACGTCCTAGAGGATGCTGGGGATTCCGTAAGGACCATGGGGATTATACCAAAGCTCCCAAACGGGCTCCTGCGGATGACTCTGCAGCACCGATTGAGCAAACAGGAGGTCCTCCTCAGCCAGGGTATCAAACTTATAGAACTTTGCAAAGGTGTTTGAACCCGACCAAGTAGCAGCTCGGCACAGCTGTAGTGCCGAGACCCCTCGGGCAGCTGCCCAAGAAGAGCCCACCTTCCTAGTGGAATGGGCCTTGACTGAATTAAGCAACGGCAATCCCGCCATAGAATGCGCCTGCTGAATCGTGTTACAGATCCAGAGAGCAATAGTCTGCTTTGAAGCAGGGGTGCCAATCTTGTTGGCTGCATACAGGACAAACAGTGCTTCTGTTTTTCTGACTCTAGCCGTTCTGGCCACGTAAATTTTCAAAGCCCTGACCACATCAAGGGACTCGGAATCCTCCAAGTCACGCGTAGCCACAGGCACCACAATAGGTTGGTTCATATGAAAGGATGAGTCCACTTTTAGCAGGAATTGAGGACGGGTCTGCAATTCCGCTCTATCCATATGGAAAACCAGATAGGGGATTTTATGTGATAAAGCTGCTAATTCCGACACTCGCCTAGCGGAAGCCAAGGCTAATAACATGACCACCTTCCAAGTGAGATATTTAAACTCCACCATTTTAAGTGGTTCAAACCATAACCTTAACACCACGTTAAGGTCCCAAGGGACCACCGGAGGTACAAAAGGAGGCTGAATATGCAGTACTCCCTTCACAAAAGTTTGTACTTACTTCAGGAAGAGAGGCCAATTCCTTTTGAAAGAAAATGGATAAGGCCAAAATCTGAACCTTAATAGAGCCTAATTTTAGGCCCAAATTCACTCCAGTTTGTAGGAAGTGAAGGAAGTGGCCCAGGTGGAATTCTTCCGTATGAGCATTCCTGGCCTCACACCAAGAAACATATTTTCGCCATATACAGTGATAATGTTTAGATGTCACGTCCTTCCTAGCCTTTATTAGCGTAGGAATGACCTCATCTGGAATACCCATTTCCGCTAGGATCCGGCGTTCAACCGCCATGCCGTCAAACGCAGCTGCGGTAAGTCTTGGAACAGACAGGGCCCCTGTTGCAACAGGTCCTGTCTTAGAGGAAGTGGCCACGGATCTTCTGTGAGCATTTCCTGCAGATCTGGATACCAGGTCCTTCGCGGCCAATCTGGAACAATGAGAATTGTTCTTACTCCTCTTTTTCTTACTATTATCAACACCTTGGGTATGAGAGGTAGAGGAGGAAATACATAGACCGACCGGAACACCCACGGTGTCACTAGGGCGTCTACAGCTACTGCCTGAGGGTCTCTTGACCTGGTGCAATACCTCTGTAGCTTTTTGTTGAGGCGGGACGCCATCATGTCTATCTGGAACAGTCCCCACCGACTTGCAATCTGTGCGAAGACTTCCTGATGGAGTCCCCACTCTCCTGGATGTAGGTCGTGTCTGCTGAGGAAGTCTGCTTCCCAGTTGTCCACTCCCGGAATGAACACTGCTGACAGTGCGCTTACATGATTCTCCGCCCAGCGAAGAATTCTGGTTGCTTCCGCCATCGCCACTCTGCTCCTTGTGCCGCCTTGGCGGTTTACATGAACTACTGCGGTGACGTTGTCTGACTGGATCAGAACTGGTTGGTCGCGAAGTAAGGTCTCCGCTTGACATAGGGCGTTGTATATGGCCCTTAGCTCCAGGATGTTGATGTGAAGACAAGTCTCCTGACTTGACCAAAGACCTTGGAAATTTCTTCCCTGTGTGGCTGCTCCCCAACCTCGGAGGCTCGCGTTCGTGGTCACCAGGATCCAGTCCTGAATGCCGAACCTGCGGCCCTCTAGAAGGTGAGCACTCTGCAGCCACCACAGGAGAGATACCCTGGACCTGGGGGACAGGGTGATCAACTGATGAATCTGTAGATGTGACCCAGACCATTTGTCCAGTAGGTCCCATTGCAAGATCCTCGCATGGAACCTGCCGAAGGGAATGGCCTCGTATGATGCCACCATCATTCCCAGGACTCGAGTGCAGTGATGCACTGACACCTGTTTTGGTTTCAATAGGTTCCTGACCAGAGTCATGAGTTCCTGGGCCTTTTCTATCGGAAGATAAACCCTTTTCTGGTCCGTATCCAGAATAATGCCCAAGCAAAGTCAGACGAGTCGTAGGAACCAACTGCGACTTCGGGATATTGAGAATCCAGCCGTGTTGCTGTAACACCTTCAGTGAAAGTTATACGCTGTTCAGCAACTGCTCTCTTGATCTCGCTTTTATGAGGAGATCGTTCAAGTACGGGATAATTGTGACACCTTGCTTTCGCAGGAGCACCATAATTTCCGTCATTACCTTGGTGAAAATTCTCGGAGAAAATTCTGGAGAGACCAAACGGCAACGTCTGAAATTGGTAATGACAATACTGTACCGCAAATCTTAGGTACACCTGATGAGGTGGATAAATGAGTACATGAAGGTATGCATCCTTTATGTCCAGAGATATCATAAAATCCCCCCCTTCTAGGCTGGCGATGACCGCTCTTAGCGATTCCATCTTGAACTTGAACCTTTTCAAGTATAGGTTCAGGGATTTTAAATTTAATATGGGTCTGACCAAACCGTCCGGTTTTGGGACTACAAACAGGGTCGAATAATTTCCCTTTCCTTGTTGAAGCAGGGGAACCTTGACCACCACCTGTTGAAGATACAATTTGTGAATTGCATTTAACACTATCTCCCTTTCCTGGGGAGAAGATGGTAGGGCCGATTTGAAAAACCGGCGAGGAGGCACTTCTTCGAATTTCAGCTTGTAACCCTGAGAAACAATTTCTATTGCCTAGGTATCCACCTGCGAATGAACCCAGATGTGGCTGAAAACTCGAAGACGTGCCCCCAACTGGGCGGACTCCTTTAGCGGAGCCCCAGCGTCATGCGGTGGATTTTGTAGAGGCCAGGGAGGACTTCTGTTCCTGGGAACTAGCTGTGTTGTGCAGCTTCTTCCCTCTGCCCTTACCTCTGGCAAGAAAGGACGCACCTCGTACTTTCTTGTTTCTCTGTGATCGAAAGGACTGCATTTGATAATGTGGTGCTTTCTTAGGCTGTGAGGGAATATAAGGCAAAAAATTTGATTTACCAGCTGTAGCTGTGGAGACTAGGTCCGAGAGACCTTCCCCAAACAATTCCTCACCCCTGTAAGGTAAAACCTCCATATGCCTTTTTGAGTCGGCATCACCTGTCCATTGCCGGGTCCATAGGACTCGTCTAGCAGAAATCGACATAGCGTTTATTCTAGAACCCAGTAGACTAATGTCACTTTGAGCATCTCTCATATATAGGACAGCATCTTTTATATGCCCTATGGTCAATAACATAGCATCCTTATCTAGGGTCTCAATCTCTGCTGATAAGGTATCTGTCCATGCTGCCACCGCGCTACAACCCCGGCCGACGCAATCGCCGGTCTGAGTAAGGTACCAGAATGTGTGTAAATGGACTTTAGGGTAACCTCCTGCTTGCGGTCAGCAGGGTCCCTGATGGTAGCCGTATCCTGGGATGGCAGCGCTACCTTTTTGGATAAGCGTGTCAATGCTTTATCCACCCTAGGGGAGGATTCCCACCGTATCCTGTCCATTGGCGGGAAAGGATACGCCATAAGAATCCTTTTGGGAATCTGCAGCTTTTTGTCTGGAGATTCCCAAGCTTTTTCACATAATTCGTTCAACTCATGTGAGGGGGGAAAGGTTATCTCAGGTTTCTTTCCCTTATACATGTGTACCCTCGTGTCAGGGACAGGGGACTCTGTGATGTGCAAAACATCTTTTATTGCAATAATCATATATCGAATACATTTAGCCAATTTTGGCTGTAACTTTGCATCATCGTAGTCGACACTGGAGTCAGAATCCGTGTCGGTATCTGTGTCAACTATTTGGGATAGTGGGCGCTTTTGAGACCCCGAAGGTCCCTGCGACATAGGGACAGGCATGGGTTGACTCCCTGACTGTTCCCTAGCTTCAGCTTTGTCTAATCTCTTGTGTAATAAGTTTACATTAGCACTTAAAACATTCCACATATCCATCCAGTCAGGTGTCGGCGTTGTCGATGGAGACACCACATTAATTTGCTCCTGCTCCTCTCTAGGAGAGCCTTCTACCTCAGACATGTCGACACACGTGTACCGACACACCATACACTCAGGGAATCCTCTTATCTGAGGACAGTTCCCCAACAAGGCCCTTTGGAGAGACAGAGAGAGAGAGTATGCCAGCACACACCCCAGCGCTATATGACCCAGGAAAAAAACACAATAATTTTATGTTTACCCAGTAGCGCTGTATTTCCATATATATATGCGCCTAATTATGTGCCCCCCTCTTCTTTAAGACCCTCTTTCTACCGTGGTATAAGCAGGGGAGAGTCCGTGGAGCTTCCCCTCAGCGGTGCTGTGGAGAAAATGGCGCTGGTGAGTGCTGAGGGAGAAGCCCCACCCCCTCAGCGACGGGCTTCTGTCCCGCTCAAATATAGTAAAAAAATGGCGGGGGCTCTTATATATATATACAGTGCCTAGCTGCATATATATTTATTTTGCCAAAGAGAGGTCTATATTGCTGCCCAGGGCGTCCCCCCTGCGCCCTTCACCCTTACACTGACTGCCGTGTGTGAGGTGTATGGGAGCAATGGAGCACAGCTTTACTGCTGTGCGTTACCTCAGTGAAGATCATGAAGTCTTCCGCCGCCTCTGAAGTCTTCTTTTCTTCTCATACTCACCCGGCTTCTATCTTCCGGCTCTGCGAGGGGGACGGCGGCGCGGCTCTGGGACGGACGGCGAGGGTGAGACCTGCGTACCGATCCCTCTGGAGCTAATGCTGTACAGTAGCCTAAGAAGCAGAGCCTATCAACTCACAGAAGTATGTGTGCATCTCTCCCCTCCGCCCCTCGATGCAGGGAGTCTGTTGCCAGCAGGCTCCCTGAAAATAAAAAAATCTAACAAATATACTTTCTGTCAGGAAACTCAGGAGAGCTCCCTGAAAAGCACCCAGTCTCCTCTGGGCACAGTAGTAAACTGAGGTCTGGAGGAGGGGCATAGAGGGAGGAGCCAGTGCACACCCAGATCTAAAGTCTTTCTTAAAGTGCCCATGTCTCCTGCGGAGCCCGTCTATCCCCCATGGTCCTTACGGAGTCCCCAGCATCCTCTAGGACGTAAGAGAAAAATTATGCTGGCAGAAAAATCCAATTGAGTGATTAAACAGCTCCAGAGCTGCTCTGTAAGGCAAGTAAAAGGGTGTGGGCCCTGCAGCACTACCTGTAGTTTGCATTGTGCATTGGAAGCCTAGTTTGCTGTCTGTTTCCACTTCTTTTTTCTTGAGCCCCTCCCGTCTATACCCTTGTGCACTATCCTGACTTCTCCTCCCGTCTGCTTACTTTGTGCCTTCCAATGCACAATGCAAACTACAAGTAGTGCTGCAGGGCCCACACCCTTTTACTTGCCTTACAGAGCAGCTCTTGAGCTGTTACAGTGCCCAGCTGCTGCAAGAAATCAGCGTGAATGCTTCAGGGGCTGGGGCATGGCCAACATGAGCCCCACACTGAAGGAGGGTGGGGGTGTTTAATGCGAACTAGGGGTCTCGCACAATGCGAACTACAGGTAGTGCTGCAGGGCCCACACCCTTTTACTTGCCTTACAGAGCAGCTCTGGAGCTGTTACAGTGCCCAGCTGCTGCAAGAAATCAGCTTGAATGCTTCAGGGGCTGGGGCATAGCCAACATGAGCCCCACACCGACGGAGGGTGGAGGTGTTTAATGCGAACTAGGGGTCATCCAAGTGCCGCAAAAGGCCGCCATGCCCTGCACGCATCTTTTCTCTTTTCATATGCAGACGAGGGTTGAAGCCAACTTTGACCCTCTGCTTGGATGACATCGCCATATGCAAATCCATCTGCTGCAGGCCTTCCCCCAGGAATGCTTGCACTAGTTGTTGCATTTGGTTTGTTGTTTGGGGGTGCTTCAGTATTAGGCAGCCTTCTGCCCTCCCATGTTCATCTGAAAATATGTGTTCTCCCTGCAGTTGTTGTCCCCAGATAAGAGTTCCCTTGTGCTGCCTCAGTTGAATCTCCTTTACTTGACAGAGATGTGCCTGAGCAGCGGCCCTCCCCAGCCCTATCCCAAATCATACTTATTTTGCATAGGAGATACCATGGTCATGAAGACTGTTCTCCCAGGGTGCGGTTCATTCATTGCATTCTGGGTATGCTGACCCCTGTGATTTCCCCAAATGTGGGAAACTCGACTGCATTATTTAATGCGAACTAGGGGTCATCCAAGCACCGCAAAAGGCCGCCATGCCCTGCATACCCCTTTTCTCTTTTCATAAGCAGACGAGGTTTGAAGCCAACTTTGACCCACTGCTTGGATGACATCACTTGCTGCCTTTCCAATGAAGCAAGTTTAATTTAATAATAGGTGAAAAACCATCCCTACAAAGGTGTTAATCAGATACTTGGCTTTGTGGACACTTTTCAGAGCACAAATTTGTTAGCATAAAAATAAAGCCAGAAAATGAAGAGCTGTTTAATCACTCAATTGGATTTTTCTGCCAGCATATTTCTTTTTCTCTGCAACCCACTGCTAAATTGTGCTTCGTGGCAGTTTTTTTTATAAAATCACTTAATCAAATCTAACTCTGATTACATCAGAGAAGGCCAGGTACCCTACACCATAAGATGTGGTTTGAAATTTTTACTTGTCTACTTAAAGATCACCAAAATCTGATAACAAGGTCAATTACGTCCCTAGGTGGGATTGAACCACCAACCTTTTGGTTAACAACTGAACACGCTAACTATTTGCGCCTCAGAGACACTTTGCGAAAGTACATACTGACAAAGGCTAATAAGCATTCATCTAGAACGTTTCCTAGAAAAACTTTAAAAAGTCAATAATCTGGAGAGTTTTTGTAAGATGTTCCTTCCATCAACCAATGAAGAAACACATTGGTACTTTCCCATGATGAGTGAGTACTTCAGGATCTCTTGCACTTACATGTGCAGCAGAGGACTACAATGGAAGCATGCTGGGCCTATAACCCAGAGGTAGGCAGATTGCAACTGTCCTCTGCTATATGCATTTTTTTTGTTAATTAAAGTAATCCAAAACTGGGATTGATATTTTGGCTCTTTTATTTTTACTTAAAGTACAATAACTTTTACTGTTTTAATTTGTTTTAATAGTATATTGACAGTATTGTTTTCTTTCAAAAATCCACTTAATTTTCTTTACCCTATTATTAAAATGGTAAGTGACAAAAACAAACTACATTGTCACCAGAAGAGCAATACAAAATGTACAAGTGATATATTAAAATCATCTTTTCAGCTTGAATTTCAATGATGCATTGAGGTAACGATTTTGTGAGAAACATCTTCACCCTTAAATAAAGATTTTCTTAATTCCCTACCTGTGTGCTAATTAGATATCACCTTGTTTTCACATTTAACAGACTTCCACATGAGAAAGCAGCAAAGATGCAGTGGCGTTAATGTTTCCTGGTGTCAACCTGTATTATTTCAGTAGACATTGAAATGAGGATGCATCTTGCTGCCTTTCCAATGAAGCAAGTTTAATTTAGTAATAGGTTAAAAACCATCCCTACAAAGGTGTTAATCAGAGACTTGGCTTCGTGGACACTTTTCAGAGAACAAATTTGTTAGCATAAAAATAAAGCCAGAAAATGAAGAGCTGTTTAATCACTCAATTGGATTTTTCTGCCAGCATTTTTCTTTTTCTCTGCAACCCACTGCTAAATTGTGCTTCCTAGCTGTTTTTTTTATAAAATCACTTAATCAAATCTAACTCTGATTACATCAGAGAAGGCCATGTATCCTACACCATAAGATGGGGTTTGAAATTTTGACTTGTCTACTTAAAGATCACCAAAATCTGATAACAAGGTCAATTACGTCCCTGGGTGGGATTGAACCACCAACCTTTTGGTTAATAGCCTTATACACTAACTGATTGCGCCACAGCGACACTTTTCAAAAGTACATACTGACAAAGGCTAATAAGCATTCATCTAGAATGTTTCCTAGTAACATTTTAAAAAGTCAATAATGTGGAGAGTTTTTGTAAGATGTTTCTTCCATCAACCAATGAAGAAACACATTGGTACTTTCCCATGATGAGTGAGTGCTTCAGGATCTCTTGCACTTACATGTGCAGCAGAGTACTGTAATGGAAGCATGCTGGGTCCATAACCCAGAGGTAGGCAGATTGAAACTATCCTCTGCTATATGCATTGTTTTTTGTTAATTAAAGTAATCCAAAACTGGGATTGATATTTTTGCTCTTTTATTTTTACTTAAAGTACAATAACTTTTACCATTTTAATTTGTTTTAATAGTATATTGACAGTATTGTTTTCTTTCAAAAATCCACTTAATTTTCTTTACCCTATTATTAAAATGGTAATTGACAAAAACAAACTACATTGTCACCAGAAGAGCAGTACAAAATGTACAAGTGATATATTAAAATCATCTTTCCAGCTTGAATTTCAATGATGCCTTGGTGCAACAATTTTGTGAGAAACATCTTCACCCATAAAGAAAGATTTTCTTAATTCCTTACCTGTGTGATGATTAGATATCACCTTGTTTTCACATTAAACAGACTTCCCCATGAGGAAGCAGCAAGGATGCAGTGACGTTTATGTTTCCTGGTGTCAACCTGTATTATTTCAGTAGACATTGAAATGAGGATGCATCTTGCTGCCTTTCCAATGAAGCAAGTTTAATTTAATAATAGGTGAAAAACCATCCCTACAAAGCTGTTAATCAGATACTTGGCTTTGTGGACACTTTTCAGAGCACAAATTTGTTAGCATAAAAATAAAGCCAGAAAATGAAGAGCTGTTTAATCACTCAATTGGATTTTTCTGCCAGCATATTTCTTTTTCTCTGCAACCCACTGCTAAATTGTGCTTCGTGGCTGTTTTTTTTATAAAATCACTTAATCAAATCTAACTCTGATTACATCAGAGAAGGCCAGGTACCCTACACCATAAGATGTGGTTTGAAATCTTTACTTGTCTACTTAAAGATCACCAAAATCTGATAACAAGGTCAATTACGTCCCTAGGTGGGATTGAACCACCAACCTTTTGGTTAACAACTGAACACGCTAACTATTTGCGCCTCAGAGACACTTTGCGAAAGTACATACTGACAAAGGCTAATAAGCATTCATCTAGAACGTTTCCTAGAAAAACTTTAAAAAGTCAATAATCTGGAGAGTTTTTGTAAGATGTTCCTTCCATCAACCAATGAAGAAACACATTGGTACTTTCCCATGATGAGTGAGTGCTTCAGGATCTCTTGCACTTACATGTGCAGCAGAGGACTACAATGGAAGCATGCTGGGCCTATAACCCAGAGGTAGGCAGATTGCAACTGTCCTCTGCTATATGCATTTTTTTTGTTAATTAAAGTAATCCAAAACTGGGATTGATATTTTGGCTCTTTTATTTTTACTTAAAGTACAATAACTTTTACTGTTTTAATTTGTTTTAATAGTATATTGACAGTATTGTTTTCTTTCAAAAATCCACTTAATTTTCTTTACCCTATTATTAAAATGGTAATTGACAAAAACAAACTACATTGTCACCAGAAGAGCAATACAAAGGGGTATATGCAATAGCGGGCGAATCGCGTCATTAGATCCGCCTCTGTATGATTCGCCCGCTATCGCCAGCCGCAGCCCTGTCGCCGGGACCCTGGATTCGCAATATGCAATGAAAAAATGATTCGCCCCTCCTGCAGGCGGATTCCGGCCAATCGGCGATCAGTGGGCGTACTGAATTCGCCTTCCCGCCCAAAGCAGCACTATATTAGGGCTTGTTTGTTGCATGTGCTCTGCAGCCATTTTGTGAACCTGCAGAGAGGTGTGAGGAGGTGCAGAGCTAGCAATTTGGTTGTTTGCTGTGGATATCTTTGGACACCCCAGCAGGCTTTATTCCAGGACAGTCAGGAGGATTCCTGTTACCCCGGAGCAGAGCCATTTTAGGAGCTTTTACTACAGTTGTAGGTAAGTACCACATGTGTGTCTGGTGTTGCATGTATGTGTTTGTGTAGTGGGGGTTGCCATGAGGTGTACATGGGGTGTTTGTGCATGTGTGCATGTGTGCAGGTATGTGTATAGCCCCTTGCTTGTGTTGCTGCATTTTTGGGGGGAGACTTGTGTTTTGGGGTAGTTTTTCACGTTTTTTTTTTCTTTAATTGACTTTTTTGGGTCTTCTATTAGCATTGGTGTACCCCCTGAGTGTGTTGGGATGCTTTCTGGCCATTTTGGGGTGATTTGGAGCAAGTTTAGTCGACAGCCAGGTTGACATGTGCTGCTGATTGTTTTTCAAACATGTGTTTTCCTGCCTAATTTTGATGTGGGGTGCCTCCTGAGTGTGCAGGGATGCTTTCTGGTCATTTTGGGGTGATTTGGAGCAAGTTGAGTCGACAGCCAGGTTGACATGTGATGCTGATTGTTTTTCAAACATGTGTTTTCCCGCCTAATTTTGCTGTGGGGTGCCTCCTGAGTGTGCAGGGATGCTTTCTGGCCATTTTGGGGTGATTTGGAGCAAGTTGAGTCGACAGCCAGGTTGACATGTGCTGCTGATTGTTTTTCAAACATGTGTTTTCCCGCCTAATTTTGCTGTGGGGTGCCTCCTGAGTGTGCAGGGATGCTTTCTGGCCATTTTGGGGTGATTTGGAGCAAGTTGAGTCGACAGCCAGGTTGACATGTGCTGCTGATTGTTTTTCAAACATGTGTTTTCCCGCCTAATTTTGCTGTGGGGTGCCTCCTGAGTGTGCAGGGATGCTTTCTGGCCATTTTGGGGTGATTTGGAGCAAGTTGAGTCGACAGCCAGGTTGACATGTGCTGCTGATTGTTTTTCAAACATGTGTTTTCCCGCCTAATTTTGCTGTGGGGTGCCTCCTGAGTGTGCAGGGATGCTTTCTGGCCATTTTGGGGTGATTTGGAGCAAGTTTAGTCGACAGCCAGGTTGACATGTGCTGCTGATTGTTTTTCAAACATGTGTTTTCCCACCTAATTTTGCTGTGGGGTGCCTCCTGAGTGTGCAGGGATGCTTTCTGGCCATTTTGGGGTGATTTGGAGCAAGTTGAGTCGACAGCCAGGTTGACATGTGCTGCTGATTGTTTTTCAAACATGTGTTTTCCCGCCTAATTTTGCTGTGGGGTGCCTCCTGAGTGTGCAGGGATGCTTTCTGGCCATTTTGGGGTGATTTGGAGCAAGTTTAGTCGACAGCCTGGTCGACATTTTGTAAGGGGCAGCCATTTTGTAAGGGGCAGCCATTTTGTGAGGGTCAGCCATTTATACATGTATGTTTTTTTTTTTTATAACAGAGATGTCAAGGGACAAACCAACCCGATCCGCCCCTTCCCCCACCCCCTCGGATCTATCCCTGCAAAGCAATGAGGAGTGGGAGCCAACCCAGGAGGCGGATGCGACCGACCAGGCATCTAGTGACCAGCCGCGGTCGTCAAGGGCCCATGAGAAGTCCAAGAAAAAGCCTAGTAAAAAGGTACTTAACCACACATGCAGACACAAATAGCATCAAACTTTACCCACTGTAGTTTGTGCAATGCCATGCACACCTACTGTAATAGGTGCGCAATGCCAGGGATACTGACACTCACAGGTACATACCGATCTTAATAAAAATTTTTTTTTTTTTTTAATCCCTAAAGGCAAGAAGCCAGCCAGAGGAGCAGTCGGAGGAGGAAGCCTCTGGTGAAGAAGCAGGACAGAAAAAGCCGCGTGGACCCAGATACACTGAGGCGGAAAACTGTGTCCTAGTGGATTGCGTCGACAGGTCCTACGACGTTTTGTATGGATCAAGGGCACAGAAAACAGCATTTAAGGTAAAGCGGAACATCTGGGAATCCATCGCCAGTCAAGTAACTGCAATTTCTGGAAACCGTCGGAGCACCCGAAATTGCTTGAAGCGGTACAGTGATTGCCGCAGACAGACCAAGAAGAAGATGGGGATTCAGCGCCGACATGAGACAGCTACGGGAGGTGGCCCGGCTCTCAATTTGAAGTGGCTATCCTGGGAGAACGTTATTAGAAGGCGCTTGAACCCTGTCATGGTCGAAGGAGTTCGCGGAGGTGTGGACTCCAGCCGTCCTGCTGGCTTTCTCGAGGAGGAAGAACCGCCCAGAAGACGGAGGAAGGCGGGAGACCAGCCGTCCAAAAGGAGGTCTGATGGTAAGAATACATTCACATGAGCTGTATTTCCTTTTAAATTTTTTGTATGTGCTAATGTTTTTTTTTTTTTTTCAGACAGACCTGCCCAGAGGACATCACCTGCGCACAGGACATCGCCAGCGCACGGACCGTTACCTGTGCAGCAGGCATCGGCAGCAGCGCGCGGACCATCAACTGCGCCGCAAGCATCGCGAGCACACAGATCGTCACCTGTGCGCCACAGTTCGTCATCGCGCAGTTGGTCACTTGTGCACCAGACGACATCAGTGCACAGACTATCACCTGTGCACCAGACACCGTCGGCGACCACACCACAAGATGGGCGCCAAACTACAGCTCCTGCGCGCAGGCCATCACCAGATCGTCGTCTCTCCAGGAGCTCTGGGACTGTGACTGAAGAGCCTCAAGACACAACCCTTGTGGACCCATCACTCGATCTGTTTGAGTCTACAGGGTTAAACTTTTCTTGGGTTTGAGGACAGCCGTGCAGATGTATCCAGCCAGACCCTTGAAAAGTCTTCCGAAACGAGGACAAGTGGAGCTCCTGGAGCAGCGGCATCACAGGATGGAGAAGGTTTGTTTGTTTTTTTTGTGGGGGGGGGGGGGGGGCAGTAGTTGTGTAAAGTTTATCAACTTTTCCAAAATTTATTTTGCAAACAGTGGTGCCACGAACCAGCAGCGGACTAGCTTCGGGGATTGGTTCGTACTTCAGGCCGGATCTCCTACAGGGGTCGTCAGAGGATGACGAGGTGGAAGTGCAGGATGATCCAGTTGCTACATCCCTGCGTGAGTAAATTGAATTGTGAACCTTCCAAAAAATGTATGATGAATGTGGATAATATTGTCTAATTTTCTTTTCAGCTGCCCAAATGAATGTGGTGGCAGACATCCAGGAAGGGCAGAATCCCTCAACTGTTCAGAGGGTTCACACCCTGGCATCAGAGATTGGGACACGCCAGGATACATACACAAATGTTGTGGGAAGCAGACTGGACAACATTGAGAGGACAATGGAGAAAATGTCCAACAATCTGCATGAACTGCAGAAGACTATTTCCGACAGCACGGCCACAATACTACAGATCATAATTGAAGATCGTAGGGAGAATAGGAACATACTTAACATCATGTCCGATTCCTTGGTCAAGCTTGTGGAAAAAAACACATGTTTGGCAGAAAGCAATAAGAACATGTCGGATAGTCATCGACACTCCGCTTCCAGCCAACAGGTCATGGCAACCACACTGCAGATGATCTATGATAAGCTCCCAGTACCAGCTCATCAACACGCTGGTGATCCACCATATCCGCCGTCTCAAGCCACAAGGACGCATCGTACCCTTCCTCAAGTCCCATCCCAGTACAGTCAGTCACAGATGTACCAGGGATATACAGGGATGTACCCCACCCCCCAGATGCCTCCACCACCAGCCGCACATTCTTCAACAGCATGGGCACCGAGGGCCAGTCGACATACTCCCCAGCCTCCCAGGACATCCACGCCCTATCAGGGGGAAGAAGAGGATCCGGACAGACTTCCACCATAAACCCGGTCGTATTATTTTATTTTAAATGTTTTTCATGTATCCCTGTCTTCCCCTCCCATTAGTTTGTTGTTTTTCTTACTATTGTTTATTATTTGTTGGGCTTCCCCACCCGTGACCGGGTACTACCAAGGAGCTTTGTGTAGGCATACATGCGCGGGCATGTATGCGGGCGCGTGTGGTAACGGATGAAAGCTCCTTGCGGCTACATGTATGATGGGCCAAAGAGCTATTCTGATACCCCCTTTTTCTTCAAAAAATCCTTTTTGTAATGATGTACAGTAGACTTTCATTGTGTGAATTTACTATTCACTAGTCTGTGTTTTTGACTTATTCATAGGATTGTTGAGGAAAAATGAAGTGGACGGCATAAGATTGTGTTGAGCGTACCAAGGTGAGTAGAACCATGTTTAATTCAAGAAACTTTGAACCGCATGCCTTTGTAGAACAACACCGCCCAGCAATGGCTCATGCTGGGCTGTGTTGTTCCACAAATGTTAGCATGTCAAAGTACTGACCACTGACGACACTCTTTCACTTTGAACCGCATGCCTTTGTAGAACAACACCGCCCAGCAATGGCTCATGCTGGGCTGTGTTGTTCCACAAATGTTAGCATGTCAAAGTACTGACCACTGACGACACTCTTTCACTTTGAACCGCATGCCTTTGTAGAACAACACCGCCCAGCAATGGCTCATGCTGGGCTGTGTTGTTCCACAAATGTTAGCATGTCAAAGTACTGACCACTGACGACACTCTTTCACTTTGAACCGCATGCCTTTGTAGAACAACACCGCCCAGCAATGGCTCATGCTGGGCTGTGTTGTTCCACAAATGTTAGCATGTCAAAGTACTGACCACTGACGACACTCTTTCACTTTGAACCGCATGCCTTTGTAGAACAACACCGCCCAGCAATGGCTCATGCTGGGCTGTGTTGTTCCACAAATGTTAGCATGTCAAAGTACTGACCACTGACGACACTCTTTCACTTTGAACCGCATGCCTTTGTAGAACAACACCGCCCAGCAATGGCTCATGCTGGGCTGTGTTGTTCCACAAATGTTAGCATGTCAAAGTACTGACCACTGACGACACTCTTTCACTTTGAACCGCATGCCTTTGTAGAACAACACCGCCCAGCAATGGCTCATGCTGGGCTGTGTTGTTCCACAAATGTTAGCATGTCAAAGTACTGACCACTGACGACACTCTTTCACTTTGAACCGCATGCCTTTGTAGAACAACACCGCCCATCAATGGCTCATGCTGGGCTGTGTTGTTCCACAAATTTTCATTGGAAAAAATGAACATGAATTTAGTGTGTTTTTACTTTAATATACTTTTTTTTTCTTTTCCCCACAGATATCTATATACACAAGAAAAGAATGTAAAGAAGAACAAACTACTTTTTTGTTTTAATTAACTTTCAAACTTTATTAAAAAAAAATTTTCTTCAATAAACTTTTAAAAATAGAAGTTTCCTGTGGTTTTTATTAAAATTTGTAATGCAGTTGAATTGTATGTAAGTAGATTTCCCAGGGAACATCAGGGGATCTGTCTCCTCACATCCACGCCACTTGGGAAGATACAACGCAGGACCTGTGGAAGAGAACAGTATGAGCTACCAGATGTGGGTAATAGTGTCACCCTGGGACTGGAAGGAAGAGGTACATACAGTCCACACAACACAAGCGGGGAACAATGGGTCCAAATGCAAACCTCCAGCACTTGCGTCACTACACATCCAAACATTCCCTGACCAGCATTGCTGTTTCATGGAATGTTTGGATGTGTAGTGACGCAAGTGCCGGAGGGCTGCACTTTGGGCATGCCAGGGTGATTTTGGATAAGGGAGTTTTGGGCAATACATCTCACCTGAGGGGGTTGTCTGCTACATGGCGGAGGGTCAGGTCCACATCACCAGTAGGGTCTCCCATGGAACATCAGGTGAAATGCCGTGTCTCCTCACATCCACGCCACTTGGGAAGATACAACGCAGGACCTGTGGAAGAGAACAGTATGAGCTACCAGATGTGGGTAATAGTGTCACCCTGGGACTGGAAGGAAGAGGTACATACAGTCCACACAACACAAGCGGGGAACAATGGGTCCAAATGCAAACCTCCAGCACTTGCGTCACTACACATCCAAACATTCCCTGACCAGCATTGCTGTTTCATGGAATGTTTGGATGTGTAGTGACGCAAGTGCCGGAGGGCTGCACTTTGGACATGCCAGGGTGATTTTGGTCAAAGGGAGTTCTGGGCAATCCATCTCACCTATGTTGACACGCCGACTGCAACGATCTCCGACGAACCGAGGGTACCTGTCAAAAAATCATACTCACCTTCCAGCGTCCAGAGGTACATCCACGTCCAGAGAGATAATCCACGTACTTGGCAAAACAAAAAAACGCACACCGATCCAGCGGACTAATGAAAGGGGTCCAATGTTTTCACATCAAACCCCTTTGTCCCAAATGCCGGGACAAATTTTAAAAATGTTTTTATTGGTGTTTTTTTTTTTTGGGAATAGCAGATCTATTTATATTAGAAGGGATTAGGTACTTTTTTTTTGGGGGGGGGAGGCACAAATATTATTTATATATTTTTTAAAATAATTTTTTTTTTTTTATTGCTGGAACGGTAAAATCAGAAAAAAAAATGGCGTGGGGTCCCCCCTCCAAAGCATAACCAGCCTCGGGCTCATTGAGCTGGTCCTGGTTCTAAAAATGCGGGGAAAAAATTGACAGGGGATCCCCCGTATTTTTAAAACCAGCACCGGGCTCTGCGCCTGATGCTGGTGCCAAAAATACGGGGGACAAAACGAGTAGGGGTCCCCCGTATTTTTAACACCAGCATCGGGCTCCACTAGCTGGACAGATAATGCCACAGCCGGGGGTCACTTTTATGCCGTGCCCTGCGGCCGTGGTATCAAATATCCAACTAGTCACCCCTGGCCGGGGTACCCTGGGGGAGTGGGGACCCCTTCAATCAAGGGGTCCCCCCCCAGCCACCCAAGGGCCAGGGGTGAAGCCCGAGGCTGTCCCCCCCCATCCAATGGGCTGCGGATGGGGGGGCTGATAGCCTTTGTTGTAAAAGAAAGATATTGTTTTTTCCAGTAGTACTACAAGTCCCAGCAAGCCTCCCCCGCAAGCTGGTACTTGGAGAACCACAAGTACCAGCATGCGGGAGAAAAACGGGCCCGCTGGTACCTGTAGTTCTAATGGAAAAAAAATACCCAAATAAAAACAGGACACAGACACCGTCGACAGTAAAACTTTATTACACACTGCCGACACACACATACTTACCTATGTTCACACGCCGACATCGGTCCTCTTCTCCATGTAGAATCCCGGGGTACCTGAAAAGCAAAGTTCAATATACTCACCTTAACCAGGGTCCAGAGATAAATCCACGTACTTGGCAAAAAAAGAAAACGCATTTACCCGCACCAAAAACGGACTGAAAGGGGTCCCATACTGACACATGGGACACCTTTCTACGATTAAGATCTGTCAGTGACAGCTGTTACTGACAGGTCTCTAAGCCAATCAGGAAGCGCAACTTCGTTGCGCTCACCTGATTGGCTGATCGCTGTGACAGCGCATCGCACAGCTCCCTCCATTATATTCAATGGTGGGAACTTAGCGGCTAGCGGTGAGGTCACCCGCCGGTCAGCGGCTGACCGGCGGGTGACCCCACCGCTAACCGCTAAGTTCCCACCATTGAAAGTAATGGAGCGGCTTTGCGAGGCGCTGTCAGAGTACAGACGGCGTCCAGCCAATCAGGTGAGCGCCACGGCAGTAGCGCTTCCTGATTGGCTGAAGGGACATCAGTGACAGGAGTCACGTGATGTCCCGGCATTCGGGGAGAGGGGTCCCATGTGTCAGCATGGGACCCCTTTCGGTCCGCAGGTCCGGTTGTTCGTTTTCTTTTTTTGCCAAGTACGTGGATTTATCTCTGGAGCCTGGTTGAGGTGAGTATATTGATCTTTTATTTTCAGGTACCCCGGGATTCTACATGGAGAAGAGGACCGATGTCGGCGTGTGAACATAGGTAAGTATGTGTGTGTCGGCAGTGTGTAATAAAGTTTTACTGTCGACGGTGTCTGTGTCCTGTTTTTATTTGGGTATTTTTTTTCCATTAGAACTACAGGTACCAGCGGGCCCGTTTTTCTCCCGCATGCTGGTACTTGTGGTTCTCCAAGTACCAGCTTGCGGGGGAGGCTTGCTGGGACTTGTAGTACTACTGGAAAAAACAATATCTTTCTTTTACAACAAAGGCTATCAGCCCCCCCATCCGCAGCCCATTGGATGGGGGGGGGGACAGCCTCGGGCTTCACCCCTGGCCCTTGGGTGGCTGGGGGGGGGGACCCCTTGATTGAAGGGGTCCCCACTCCCCCAGGGTACCCCGGCCAGGGGTGACTAGTTGGATATTTGATGCCACGGCCGCAGGGCACGGCATAAAAGTGACCCCCGGCTGTGGCATTATCTGTCCAGCTAGTGGAGCCCGATGCTGGTGTTAAAAATACGGGGGACCCCTACTCGTTTTGTCCCCCGTATTTTTGGCACCAGCATCAGGCGCAGAGCCCGGTGCTGGTTTTAAAAATACGGGGGATCCCCTGTCAATTTTTTCCCCGCATTTTTAGAACCAGGACCAGCTCAATGAGCCCGAGGCTGGTTATGCTTTGGAGGGGGGACCCCACGCCATTTTTTTTTCTGATTTTACCGTTCCAGCAATAAAAAAAAAATAATAAAAAAAAAATAATATTTAAAAAAATATATAAATAATATTTGTGCCTCCCCCAAAAAAAAAAAAAAAACCTAATCCCTTCTAATATAAATAGATCTGCTATTCCCCAAAAAAAAACACAAAAAAAACCATGTTTAAAATTTTTTTATTTGTTTTCACCCTCCAAAGTGTGGCGGATTGAAAATCGCGAATTTGCTGTCTAAAAGCACTGCAGGCGAATTTCCAAACTTGAATTGAATATGCTGGAGGCGAATTGCAGCATCTGTACCATTGCAGAAAAGGCGAATGCGGAAAAAGGCGAATTGAGAAAAGGCGAATTTTGACGGTCCGTTTTTTTGCGAAAAAGTACTGCACTGCATAGGCGAATTGATTTTTTGAGGCGAAAACGTTCCGGAATTCGCCTTTTTCTGAAATTCGCCCGCTATTGCATATACCCCTATATGTACAAGTGATATATTAAAATCATCTTTTCAGCTTGAATTTCAATGATGCATTGAGGTAACGATTTTGTGAGAAACATCTTCACCCTTAAATAAAGATTTTCTTAATTCCCTACCTGTGTGCTAATTAGATATCACCTTGTTTTCACATTTAACAGACTTCCACATGAGAAAGCAGCAAGGATGCAGTGGCGTTAATGTTTCCTGGTGTCAACCTGTATTATTTCAGTAGACATTGAAATGAGGATGCATCTTGCTGCCTTTCCAATGAAGCAAGTTTAATTTAGTAATAGGTTAAAAACCATCCCTACAAAGGTGTTAATCAGAGACTTGGCTTTGTGGACACTTTTCAGAGAACAAATTTGTTAGCATAAAAATAAAGCCAGAAAATGAAGAGCTGTTTAATCACTCAATTTGATTTTTCTGCCAGCATTTTTCTTTTTCTCTGCAACCCACTGCTAAATTGTGCTTCCTAGCTGTTTTTTTATAAAATCACTTAATCAAATCTAACTCTGATTACATCAGAGAAGGCCAGGTATCCTACACCATAAGAGGGGGTTTGAAATTTTGACTTGTCTACTTAAAGATCACCAAAATCTGATAACAAGGTCAATTACGTCCCTGGGTGGGATTGAACCGCCAACCTTTTGGTTAATAGCCTTATACACTAACTGATTGCGCCACAGCGACACTTTTCAAAAGTACATACTGACAAAGGCTAATAAGCATTCATCTAGAATGTTTCCTAGAAACATTTTAAAAAGTCAATAATGTGGAGAGTTTTTGTAAGATGTTTCTTCCATCAACCAATGAAGAAACACATTGGTACTTTCCCATGATGAGTGAGTGCTTCAGGATCTCTTGCACTTACATGTGCAGCAGAGTACTGTAATGGAAGCATGCTGGGTCCATAACCCAGAGGTAGGCAGATTGAAACTATCCTCTGCTATATGCATTGTTTTTTTGTTAATTAAAGTAATCCAAAACTGGGATTGATATTTTTGCTCTTTTATTTTTACTTAAAGTACAATAACTTTTACCATTTTAATTTGTTTTAATAGTATATTGACAGTATTGTTTTCTTTCAAAAATCCACTTAATTTTCTTTACCCTATTATTAAAATGGTAATTGACAAAAACAAACTACATTGTCACCAGAAGAGCAGTACAAAATGTACAAGTGATATATTAAAATCATCTTTCCAGCTTGAATTTCAATGATGCCTTGGTGCAACAATTTTGTGAGAAACATCTTCACCCATAAAGAAAGATTTTCTTAATTCCTTACCTGTGTGCTGATTAGATATCACCTTGTTTTCACATTAAACAGACTTCCCCATGAGGAAGCAGCAAGGATGCAGTGACGTTTATGTTTCCTGGTGTCAACCTGTATTATTTCAGTAGACATTGAAATGAGGATGCATCTTGCTGCCTTTCCAATGAAGCAAGTTTAATTCAGTAATAGGTGAAAAACCATTCCTAAAAAGGTGTTAATCAAAGACTTGGCTTTGTGGACACTTTTCAGAGAGCAAATTTGTTAGCATAAACATAAAATCAGAAAATGAAGAGCTGTTTAATCACTCAATTGGACTTCTCTGCCAGCATAATTTTTTTTCTATGCAACCCACTGCTAAATTGTGCTTCCTAGCTGTTTTTTTATAAAATCACTTAATCAAATCTAACTCTGATTACATCAGAGAAGGCCGGGTACCCTACACCATAAGAGGGGGTTTGAAATTTTGACTTGTCTACTTAAAGATCACCAAAATCTGATAACAAGGTCAATTACGTCCCTGGGTGGGATTGAATCACCAACCTTTAGGTTAATAGCCATACACACTAACTGATTGCGGCACAGCGACACTTTGCAAAAGTACATACTGACAAAGGCTAATAAGCATTCATCTAGAACGTTTCCTAGAAAAACTTTAAAAAGTCAATAATCTGGAGAATTTTTGTAAGAAACACATTGGTACTTTCCCATGATGAGTGAGTGCTTCAGGATCTCTTGCACTTACATGGGCTATTAACCAAAAGGTTCCCACCCAGTGATGTAATTGACCTTGTGATCATATTTTGGTGATCTTTAAGCAGACAAGTCAAAATTTCAAACCCCCTCTTATGGTGTAGGGTACCTGGCCTTCTCTGACGTAATCAGAGTTAGATTTAATTAAGGTGCGCAAGGGCATAGAAGGGAGCGGTTTAAGAAAAGAGAAGTGGAAACAGACAGCAAACTAGGCTGGAGAGAGACCTGAGACAAAGAGATCTGAATTATACGAGAGCCGACCAGGGGAAACAAATTATGCAGTCAAGTTTCCCACATTTGGGGAAATCGCAGGAGCAGCACACCCAGAGTGCAATGGGTGAGCCTTGCCCTGGGAGAAGCACCTTCATGATCATAGTATCTCACCTGGCAGGTAAGTAGGAGTTGGGCTAGTGCTGGGGAGGGTCGCTGCTCGGGTACCCCCCTGTCAAGTGAAGGAGATCCAACTGAGGCAGCACAAGGGAACTCTCGAAATAAGAACAAGGCTAGAGGAAGATCTAAGACAAAGAAATCTGACTTTTACCAGAGCTGACCAGAGGAAAGCACAAACACAGTCCCCCACTACCACCAGGAAACATTAACGCCACTGCATCCTTGCTGCTTTCTCATGTGGAAGTCTATTTAATGTGAAAACAAGGTGATATCTAATTAGCACAAAGAAAAGAAAATTAAGTGAATTTTTGAAAGAAAACAATACTGTCAATATACTATTAAAACAAATTAAAATGGTAAAAGTTATTGTTCTTTAAGTAAAAATAAAAGAGCAAAAATATCAATCCCAGTTTTGGATTACTTTAACAAAAAAAATGCATATAGCAGAGGATAGTTTCAATCTGTCTACCTCTGGGTTATGGGGCCAGCATGCTTCCATTGCAGTACTCTGCTGCACATGTAAGTGCAAGAGATCCTGAAGCATTCACTCATCATGGGAAAGTACCAATATGTTTCTTCATTGGTTGATGGCAGAAACATCTTACAAAAACACTCCAGATTATTGACTTTTTAAAGTTTTTCTAGGAAACGTTCTAGATGATTGTTTATTAGCCTTTGTCAGTATGTACTTTTACAAAGTGTCGCTGTGGCGCAATCAGTTAGTGTGTATGGCTATTAACCAAAAGGTTGGTGGTTCAATCCCACCCAGGGATGTAATTGACCTTGTTATCAGATTTTGGTGATCTTTAAGTAGACAAGTCAAAATTTCAAACCCCCTGTTATGGTGTTAGGTATTTAGACTTCTCTGATGTAATCAGAGTTAGATTTGATTCAGTGATTTTATAAAAACAGCTAGGAAGCACAATTTAGCAGTGGGTTGCAGAGAAAAAGAAATATGCTGGCAAAAAAATCCAATTGAGTGATTAAACAGCTCTTGGATGGTTTTTCACCTATTACTAAATTAAACTTGCTACATTGGAAAGGCAGCAAGATGCATCCTCATTTCAATATCTACTGAAATAATACAGGTTGACACCAGGAAACATTAACGCCACTGCATCCTTGCTGCTTTCTCATGTGGAAGTCTGTTTAATGTGAAAACAAGGTGATATCTAATTAGCACACAGGTAAGGAATTAAGAAAATCTTTATTTAAGGGTGAAGATGTTTCTCACAAAATCGTTGCCCCAATGCATCATTGAAATTCAAGCTGGAAAGATGATTTTAATATATCACTTGTACATTTTGTATTGCTCTTCTGGTGACAATGTAGTTTGTTTTTGTCAATTACCATTTTAATAATCGGGTAAAGAAAATTAAGTGGATTTTTGAAAGAAAACAATACTGTCAATATACTAAAAAAACAAATTAAAATGGTAAAAGTTATTGTACTTTAAGTAAAAATAAAAGAGCAAAAATGTCAATCCCAGTTTTGGATTACTTTAATTAACAAAAAAAAATGCATATAGCAGAGGATAGTTTCAATCTGCCTACCTCTGGGTTATGGACCCAGCATGCTTCCATTACAGTACTCTGCTGCACATGTAAGTGCAAGAGATCCTGAAGCACTCACTCATCATGGGAAAGTACCAATGTGTTTCTTCATTGGTTGATGGAAGAAACATCTTACAAAAACTCTCCACTTTATTGACTTTTTAAAATGTTTCTAGGAAACGTTCTAGATGAATGCTTATTAGCGTTTTTCAGTATATGCTTTTGCAAAGTGTCGCTGTGCCGCAATCAGTTAGTGTGTAAGGCTATTAACCAAAAGGTTGGTGGTTCAATCCCACCCAGGGACGTAATTGACCTTGTTATCAGATTTTGGTGATCTTTATGTAGACAAGTCAAAATTTCAAACCCCCTCTTATGGTGTAGGGTACCTGGCCTTCTCTGATGTAATCAGAGTTAGATTTGATTCAGTGATTTTATAAAAACAGCTAGGAAGCACAATTTAGCAGTGGGTTGCAGAGAAAAAGAAATATGCTGGCAAAAAAATCCAATTGAGTGATTAAACAGCTCTTGGATGGTTTTTCACCTATTACTAAATTAAACTTGCTACATTGGAAAGGCAGCAAGATGCATCCTCATTTCAATATCTACTGAAATAATACAGGTTGACACCAGGAAACATTAACGCCACTGCATCCTTGCTGCTTTCTCATGTGGAAGTCTGTTTAATGTGAAAACAAGGTGATATCTAATTAGCACACAGGTAAGGAATTAAGAAAATCTTTATTTAAGGGTGAAGATGTTTCTCACAAAATCGTTGCCCCAATGCATCATTGAAATTCAAGCTGGAAAGATGATTTTAATATATCACTTGTACATTTTGTATTGCTCTTCTGGTGACAATGTAGTTTGTTTTTGTCAATTACCATTTTAATAATCGGGTAAAGAAAATTAAGTGGATTTTTGAAAGAAAACAATACTGTCAATATACTAAAAAAACAAATTAAAATGGTAAAAGTTATTGTACTTTAAGTAAAAATAAAAGAGCAAAAATGTCAATCCCAGTTTTGGATTACTTTAATTAACCAAAAAAAAATGCATATAGCAGAGGATAGTTTCAATCTGCCTACCTCTGGGTTATGGACCCAGCATGCTTCCATTACAGTACTCTGCTGCACATGTAAGTGCAAGAGATCCTGAAGCACTCACTTATCATGGGAAAGTACCAATGTGTTTCTTCATTGGTTGATGGAAGAAACATCTTACAAAAACTCTCCAGATTATTGACTATTTAAAGTTTTTATAGGAAACGTTCTAGATGAATGCTTATTAGCCTTTGTCAGTATGTACTTTTGCAAAGTGTCGCTGTGGCGCAATCAGTTAGTGTGTACGGCTAATAACCAAAAGGTTGGTGGTTTAATCCCACCCAGGGACGTAATTGACCTTGTTATCAGATTTTGTTGATCTTTAAGTAGACAAGTCAAAATTTCGAAAACCCCTGTTATGGTGTAGGGTACCTGGCCTTCTCTGATGTAATCAGAGTTAGATTTGATTCAGTGATTTTATAAAAACAGCTAGGAAGCACAATTTAGCAGTGGGTTGCAGAGAAAAAGAAATATGCTGGCAAAAAAATCCAATTGAGTGATTAAACAGCTCTTCATTTTCTGGCTTTATTTTTATGCTAACAAATTTGTTCTCTGAAAAGTGTCCACAAAGCCAAGTATCTGATTAACATCTTTGTAGGGATGGTTTTTCACCTATTACTAAATTAAACTTGCTTCATTGGAAAGGCAGCAAGATGCATCCTCATTTCAATATCTACTGAAATAATACAGGTTGACACCAGGAAACATTAACGCCACTGCATCCTTGCTGCTTTCTCATGTGGAAGTCTGTTTAATGTGAAAACAAGGTGATATCTAATTAGCACACAGGTAAGGAATTAAGAAAATCTTTATTTAAGGGTGAAGATGTTTCTCACAAAATCGTTGCCCCAATGCATCATTGAAATTCAAGCTGGAAAGATGATTTTAATATATCACTTGTACATTTTGTATTGCTCTTCTGGTGACAATGTAGTTTGCTTTTGTCAATTACCATTTTAATAATCGGGTAAAGAAAATTAATTGGATTTTTGAAAGAAAACAATACTGTCAATATACTATTAAAACAAATTAAAATGGTAAAAGTTATTGTACTTTAAGTAAAAATAAAAGAGCAAAAATATCAATCCCAGTTTTGGATTACTTTAATTAACAAAAAAAAATGCATATAGCAGAGGATAGTTTCAATCTGCCTACCTCTGGGTTATGGACCCAGCATGCTTCCATTACAGTACTCTGCTGCACATGTAAGTGCCAGAGATCCCGAAGCACTCACTCATCATGGGAAAGTACCAGTGTGTTTCTTCATTGGTTGATGGAAGAAACATCTTACAAAAACTCTCCACATTATTGACTTTTTAAAATGTTTCTAGGAATCGTTCTAGATGAATGCTTATTAGCCTTTGTCAGTAAGTACTTTTGCAAAGTGTCGCTGTGGCGCAATCAGTTAGTGTGTAAGGCTATTAACCAAAAGGTTGGTGGTTCAATCCCACACAGGGACTTAATTGACCTTGTTATCAGATTTTGGTGATCTTTAAGTAGACAAGTCAAAATTTCAAACCCACTGTTATGGTGTAGGGTACCTGGCCTTCTCTGATGTAATCAGAGTTAGATTTGATTCAGTGATTTTAGAAAAACAGCTAGGAAGCACAATTTAGCAGTGGGTTGCAGAGAAAAAGAAATATGCTGGTAAAAAAATCCAATTGAGTGATTAAACAGCTCTTCATTTTCTGGCTTTATTTTTATGCTAACAAATTTGTTCTCTGAAAAGTGTCCACAAAGCCAAGTCTCTGATTAACACCTTTGTAGGGATGGTTTTTCACCTATTACTAAATTAAACTTGCTTCATTGGAAAGGCAGCAAGATGCATCTTCATTTCAATGTCTACTGAAATAATACAGGTTGACACCAGGAAACATTAACGCCACTGCATCCTTGCTGCTTTCGCATGTAATAGTCTGTTTAATGTGAAAACAAGGTGATATCTAATTAGCACACAGGTAAGGAATTAAGAAAATCTTTATTTAAGGGTGAAGATGTTTCTCACAAAATCGTTGCCCCAATGCATCATTGAAATTCAAGCTGGAAAGATGATTTTAATATATCACTTGTACATTTTGTATTGCTCTTCTGGTGACAATGTAGTTTGTTTTTGTCAATTACCATTTTAATAATCGGGTAAAGAAAATAATTGGATTTTTGAAAGAAAACAATACTGTCAATATACTATTAAAACAAATTAAAATGGTAAAAGTTATTGTACTTTAAGTAAAAATAAAAGAGCAAAAATATCAATCCCAGTTTTGGATTACTTTAATTAACAAAAAAAAATGCATATAGCAGAGGATAGTTTCAATCTGCCTACCTCTGGGTTATGGACCCAGCATGCTTCCATTACAGTACTCTGCTGCACATGTAAGTGCAAGAGATCCTGAAGCACTCACTCATCATGGGAAAGTACCAATGTGTTTCTTCATTGGTTGATGGAAGAAACATCTTACAAAAACTCTCCACATTATTGACTTTTTAAAATGTTTCTAGGAATCGTTCTAGATGAATGCTTATTAGCCTTTGTCAGTAAGCACTTCTGCAAAGTGTCGCTGTGGCGCAATCAGTTAGTGTGTAAGGCTATTAACCAAAAGGTTGGTGGTTCAATCCCACCCAGGGACGTAATTGACCTTGTTATCAGATTTTGTTGATCTTTAAGTAGACAAGTCAAAATTTCAAACCCCCTGTTATGGTGTAGGGTACCAGGCCTTCTCTGATGTAATCAGAGTTAGATTTGATTCAGTGATTTTATAAAAACAGCTAGGAAGCACAATTTAGCAGTGGGTTGCAGAGAAAAAGAAATATGCTGGCAAAAAATCCAATTGAGTGATTAAACAGCTCTTCATTTTCTGGCTTTATTTTTATGCTAACAAATTTGTTCTCTGAAAAGTGTCCACAAAGCCAAGTCTCTGATTAACACCTTTGTAGGGATGGTTTTTCACCTATTACTAAATTAAACTTGCTTCATTGGAAAGGCAGCAAGATGCATCTTCATTTCAATGTCTACTGAAATAATACAGGTTGACACCAGGAAACATTAACGCCACTGCATCCTTGCTGCTTTCGCATGTAATAGTCTGTTTAATGTGAAAACAAGGTGATATCTAATTAGCACACAGGTAAGGAATTAAGAAAATCTTTATTTAAGGGTGAAGATGTTTCTCACAAAATCGTTGCCCCAATGCATCATTGAAATTCAAGCTGGAAAGATGATTTTAATATATCACTTGTACATTTTGCATTGCTCTTCTGGTGACAATGTAGTTTGTTTTTGTCAATTACCATTTTAATAATCGGGTAAAGAAAATTAATTGGATTTTTGAAAGAAAACAATACTGTCAATATACTATTAAAACAAATTAAAATGGTAAAAGTTATTGTACTTTAAGTAAAAATAAAAGAGCAAAAATATCAATCCCAGTTTTGGATTACTTTAATTAACAAAAAAAAATGCATATAGCAGAGGATAGTTTCAATCTGCCTACCTCTGGGTTATGGACCCAGCATGCTTCCATTACAGTACTCTGCTGCACATGTAAGTGCAAGAGGTCCTGAAGCACTCACTTATCATGGGAAAGTACCAATGTGTTTCTTCATTGGTTGATGGAAGAAACATCTTACAAAAACTCTCCACATTATTGACTTTTTAAAATGTTTCTAGGAGACGTTCTAGATGAATGCTTATTAGCCTTTGTCAGTATGTACTTCTGCAAAGTGTCGCTGTGGCGCAATCAGTTAGTGTGTATGGTTATTAACCAAAAGGTTGGTTGTTCAATCCCACCCAGGGACGTAATTGACCTTGTTATCAGATTTCGGTGATCTTTAAGTAGACAAGTCAAAATTTCAAACCCCCTGTTATGGTGTAGGGTACCTGGCCTTCTCTGATGTAATCAGAGTTAGATTTGATTCAGTGATTTTATAAAAACAGCTAGGAAGCACAATTTAGCAGTGGGTTGCAGAGAAAAAGAAATATGCTGGCAAAAAAATCCAATTGAGTGATTAAACAGCTCTTCATTTTCTGGCTTTATTTTTATGCTAACAAATTTGTTCTCTGAAAAGTGTCCACAAAGCCAAGTCTCTGATTGACACCTTTGTAGGGATGGTTTTTCACCTATTACTAAATTAAACTTGCTTCATTGGAAAGGCAGCAAGATGCATCCTCATTTCAATGTCTACTGAAATAATACAGGTTGACACCAGGAAACATTAACGCCACTGCATCCTTGCTGCTTTCGCATGTGGAAGTCTGTTTAATGTGAAAACAAGGTGATATCTAATTAGCACACAGGTAAGGAATTAAAAAAATCTTTATTTAAGGGTGAAGGTGTTTCTCACAAAATCGTTGCCCCAATGCATCATTGAAATTCAAGCTGGAAAGATGATTTTAATATATCACTTGTACATTTTGTATTGCTCTTCTGGTGACAATGTGTTTGTTTTTGTCAATTACCATTTTAATAATAGGGTAAAGAAAATTAAGTGGATTTTTGAAAGAAAACAATACTGTCAATATACTATTAAAACAAATTAAAATGGTAAAAGTTATTGTACTTTAAGTAAAAATAAAAGAGCAAAAATATCAATCCCAGTTTTGGATTACTTTAATTAACAAAAAAAAATGCATATAGCAGAGGATAGTTTCAATCTGCCTACCTCTGGGTTATGGGCCCAGCATGTTTCCATTGCAGTACTCTGCTGCACATGTAAGTGCAAGAGATCCTGAAGCACTCACTCATCATGGGAAAGTACCAATGTGTTTCTTCGTTGGTTGATGGAAGAAACATCTTACAAAAACTCTCCAGATTATTGACTTTTTAAAGTTTTTCTAGGAAACGTTCTAGATGAATGCTTATTAGCCTTTGTCAGTATGTACGTTTGCAAAGTGTCTCTGTGGCGCAATCGGTTAGTGTGTTTGGTTATTAATCAAAGGGTTGGTGGTTCAATCCCACCAGGGGATGTAATTGACCTTGTTATCAGATTTTGGTGATCTTTAAGTAGACAAGTCAAAATTTCAAACCCCCTTCTTATGGTGTAGGGTACCTGGCCTACTCTGATGTAATCAGAGTTAGATTTGAATCAGTGATTTTATAAAAAAACAGCTAGGAAGCACAATTTAGCAGTGGGTTGCAGAGAAAAAGAAATATGCTGGCAAAAAAATCCAATTGAGTGATTAAACAGCTCTTGGATGGTTTTTCACCTATTACTAAATTAAACTCGCTTCATTGGAAAGGCAGCAAGATGCATCCTCATTTCAATATCTACTGAAATAATACAGGTTGACACCAGGAAACATTAACGCCACTGCATCCTTGCTGCTTTGTCATGTGGAAGTCTGTTTAATGTGAAAACAAGGTGATATCTAATTAGCACACAGGTAAGGAATTAAGAAAATCTTTATTTAAGGGTGAAGATGTTTCTCACAAAATCGTTGCCCCAATGCATCATTGAAATTCAAGCTGGAAAGATGATTTTAATATATCACTTGTACATTTTGTATTGCTCTTCTGGTGACAATGTAGTTTGTTTTTGTCAATTACCATTTTAATAATCGGGTAAAGAAAATTAAGTGGATTTTTGAAAGAAAACAATACTGTCAATATACTAGTAAAACAAATTAAAATGGTAAAAGTTATTGTACTTTAAGTAAAAATAAAAGAGCAAAAATGTCAATCCCAGTTTTGGATTACTTTAATTAACAAAAAAAATGCATATAGCAGAGGATAGTTTCAATCTGCCTACCTCTGGGTTATGGACCCAGCATGCTTCCATTACAGTACTCTGCTGCACATGTAAGTGCAAGAGATCCTGAAGCACTCACTCATCATGGGAAAGTACCAATGTGTTTCTTCATTGGTTGATGGAAGAAACATCTTACAAAAACTCTCCACTTTATTGACTTTTTAAAATGTTTCTAGGAAACGTTCTAGATGAATGCTTATTAGCGTTTTTCAGTATATGCTTTTGCAAAGTGTCGCTGTGGCGCAATCAGTTAGTGTGTAAGGCTATTAACCAAAAGGTTGGTGGTTCAATCCCACCGAGGGACGTAATTGACCTTGTTATCAGATTTTGGTGATCTTTATGTAGACAAGTCAAAATTTCAAACCCCCTCTTATGGTGTAGGGTACCTGGCCTTCTCTGATGTAATCAGAGTTAGATTTGATTCAGTGATTTTATAAAAACAGCTAGGAAGCACAATTTAGCAGTGGGTTGCAGAGAAAAAGAAATATGCTGGCAAAAAAATCCAATTGAGTGATTAAACAGCTCTTCATTTTCTGGCTTTATTTTTACGCTAACAAATTTGTTCTCTGAAAAGTGTCCACAAAGCCAAGTCTCTGATTAACACCTTTGTAGGGATGGTTTTTCACCTATTACTAAATTAAACTTGCTTCATTGGAAAGGCAGCAAGATGCATCCTCATTTCAATATCTACAGAAATAATACAGGTTGACACCAGGAAACATTAACGCCACTGCATCCTTGCTGCTTTCTCATGTGGAAGTTTGTTTAATGTGAAAACAAGGTGATATCTAATTAGCACACAGGTAAGGAATTAAGAAAATCTTTATTTAAGGGTGAAGATGTTTCTCACAAAATCGTTGCCCCAATGCATCATTGAAATTCAAGCTGGAAAGGTGATTTTAATATATCACTTGTACATTTTGTATTGCTCTTCTGGTGACAATGTAGTTTGTTTTTGTCAATTACCATTTTAATAATCGGGTAAAGAAAATTAATTGGATTTTTGAAAGAAAACAATACTGTCAATATACTATTAAAGCAAATTAAAATGGTAAAAGTTATTGTACTTTAAGTAAAAATAAAAGAGCAAAAATATCAATCCCAGTTTTGGATTACTTTAATTAACAAAAAAAAAATGCATATAGCAGAGGATAGTTTCAATCTGCCTACCTCTGGGTTATGGACCCAGCATGCTTCCATTACAGTACTCTGCTGCACATGTAAGTGCAAGAGGTCCTGAAGCACTCACTTATCATGGGAAAGTACCAATGTGTTTCTTCATTGGTTGATGGAAGAAACATCTTACAAAAACTCTCCAGATTATTGACTATTTAAAGTTTTTATAGGAAACGTTCTAGATGAATGCTTATTAGCCTTTGTCAGTATGTTCTTTTGCAAAGTGTCGCTGTGGCGCAATCAGTTAGTGTGTACGGCTATTAACCAAAAGGTTGGTGGTTCAATCCCACCCAGGGACGTAATTGACCTTGTTATCAGATTTTGTTGATCTTTAAGTAGACAAGTCAAAATTTCGAAAACCCCTGTTATGGTGTAGGGTACCTGGCCTTCTCTGATGTAATCAGAGTTAGATTTGATTCAGTGATTTTATAAAAACAGCTAGGAAGCACAATTTAGCAGTGGGTTGCAGAGAAAAAGAAATATGCTGGCAAAAAAATCCAATTGAGTGATTAAACAGCTCTTCATTTTCTGGCTTTATTTTTATGCTAACAAATTTGTTCTCTGAAAAGTGTCCACAAAGCCAAGTATCTGATTAACATCTTTGTAGGGATGGTTTTTCACCTATTACTAAATTAAACTTGCTTCATTGGAAAGGCAGCAAGATGCATCCTCATTTCAATATCTACTGAAATAATACAGGTTGACACCAGGAAACATTAACGCCACTGCATCCTTGCTGCTTTCTCATGTAGAAGTCTGTTTAATGTGAAAACAAGGTGATATCTAATTAGCACACAGGTAAGGAATTAAGAAAATCTTTATTTAAGGGTGAAGATGTTTCTCACAAAATCGTTGCCCCAATGCATCATTGAAATTCAAGCTGGAAAGATGATTTTAATATATCACTTGTACATTTTGTATTGCTCTTCTGGTGACAATGTAGTTTGCTTTTGTCAATTACCATTTTAATAATCGGGTAAAGAAAATTAATTGGATTTTTGAAAGAAAACAATACTGTCAATATACTATTAAAACAAATTAAAATGGTAAAAGTTATTGTACTTTAAGTAAAAATAAAAGAGCAAAAATATCAATCCCAGTTTTGGATTACTTTAATGAACAAAAAAAAATGCATATAGCAGAGGATAGTTTCAATCTGCCTACCTCTGGGTTATGGACCCAGCATGCTTCCATTACAGTACTCTGCTGCACATGTAAGTGCCAGAGATCCCGAAGCACTCACTCATCATGGGAAAGTACCAGTGTGTTTCTTCATTGGTTGATGGAAGAAACATCTTACAAAAACTCTCCACATTATTGACTTTTTAAAATGTTTCTAGGAATCGTTCTAGATGAATGCTTATTAGCCTTTGTCAGTAAGGACTTTTGCAAAGTGTCGCTGTGGCGCAATCAGTTAGTGTGTAAGGCTATTAACCAAAAGGTTGGTGGTTCAATCCCACCCAGGGACTTAATGGACCTTGTTATCAGATTTTGGTGATCTTTAAGTAGACAAGTCAACATTTCAAACCCCCTGTTATGGTGTAGGGTACCTGGCCTTCTCTGATGTAATCAGAGTTAGATTTGATTAAGTGATTTTATAAAAACAGCTAGGAAGCACAATTTAGCAGTGGGTTGCAGAGAAAAAGAAATATGCTGGCAACAAAATCCAATTGAGTGATTAAACAGCTCTTCATTTTCTGGCTTTATTTTTATGCTAACAAATTTGTTCTCTGAAAAGTGTCCACAAAGCCAAGTCTCTGATTAACACCTTTGTAGGGATGGTTTTTCACCTATTACTATATTAAACTTGCTTCATTGGAAAGGCAGCAAGATGCATCTTCATTTCAATGTCTACTGTAATAATACAGGTTGACACCAGGAAACATTAACGCCACTGCATCCTTGCTGCTTTCGCATGTAATAGTCTGTTTAATGTGAAAACAAGGTGATATCTAATTAGCACACAGGTAAGGAATTAAGAAAATCTTTATTTAAGGGTGAAGATGTTTCTCACAAAATCGTTGCCCCAATGCATCATTGAAATTCAAGCTGGAAAGATGATTTTAATATATCACTTGTACATTTTGTATTGCTCTTCTGGTGACAATGTAGTTTGTTTTTGTCAATTACCATTTTAATAATCGGGTAAAGAAAATTAATTGGATTTTTGAAAGAAAACAATACTGTCAATATACTATTAAAACAAATTAAAATGGTAAAAGTTATTGTACTTTAAGTAAAAATAAAAGAGCAAAAATATCAATCCCAGTTTTGGATTACTTTAATTAACAAAAAAAAATGCATATAGCAGAGGATAGTTTCAATCTGCCTACCTCTGGGTTATGGACCCAGCATGCTTCCATTACAGTACTCTGCTGCACATGTAAGTGCAAGAGATCCTGAAGCACTCACTCATCATGGGAAAGTACCAATGTGTTTCTTCATTGGTTGATGGAAGAAACATCTTACAAAAACTCTCCACATTATTGACTTTTTAAAATGTTTCTAGGAATCGTTCTAGATGAATGCTTATTAGCCTTTGTCAGTAAGTACTTCTGCAAAGTGTCGCTGTGGCGCAATCAGTTAGTGTGTAAGGCTATTAACCAAAAGGTTGGTGGTTCAATCCCACCCAGGGACTTAATTGACCTTGTTATCAGATTTTGGTGATCTTTAAGTAGACAAGTCAAAATTTCAAACCCCCTGTTATGGTGTAGGGTACCTGGCCTTCTCTGATGTAATCAGAGTTAGATTTGATTCAGTGATTTTATAAAAACAGCTAGGAAGCACAATTTAGCAGTGGGTTGCAGAGAAAAAGAAATATGCTGGTAAAAAAATCCAATTGAGTGATTAAACAGCTCTTCATTTTCTGGCTTTATTTTTATGCTAACAAATTTGTTCTCTGAAAAGTGTCCACAAAGCCAAGTCTCTGATTAACACCTTTGTAGGGATGGTTTTTCACCTATTACTAAATTAAACTTGCTTCATTGGAAAGGCAGCAAGATGCATCTTCATTTCAATGTCTACTGAAATAATACAGGTTGACACCAGGAAACATTAACGCCACTGCATCCTTGCTGCTTTCTCATGTGGAAATCTGTTTAATGTGAAAACAAGGTGATATCTAATTAGCACACAGGTAAGGAATTAAGAAAATCTTTATTTAAGGGTGAAGATGTTTCTCACAAAATCGTTGCCCCAATGCATCATTGAAATTCAAGCTGGAAAGATGATTTTAATATATCACTTGTACATTTTGTATTGCTCTTCTGGTGACAATGTAGTTTGCTTTTGTCAATTACCATTTTAATAATCGGGTAAAGAAAATTAATTGGATTTTTGAAAGAAAACAATACTGTCAATATACTATTAAAGCAAATTAAAATGGTAAAAGTTATTGTACTTTAAGTAAAAATAAAAGAGCAAAAATATCAATCCCAGTTTTGGATTACTTTAATTAACAAAAAAAAATGCATATAGCAGAGGATAGTTTCAATCTGCCTACCTCTGGGTTATGGACCCAGCATGCTTCCATTACAGTACTCTGCTGCACATGTAAGTGCAAGAGGTCCTGAAGCACTCACTTATCATGGGAAAGTACCAATGTGTTTCTTCATTGGTTGATGGAAGAAACATCTCACAAAAACTCTCCAGATTATTGACTATTTAAAGTTTTTATAGGAAACGTTCTAGATGAATGCTTATTAGCCTTTGTCAGTATGTTCTTTTGCAAAGTGTCGCTGTGGCGCAATCAGTTAGTGTGTACGGCTATTAACCAAAAGGTTGGTGGTTCAATCCCACCCAGGGACGTAATTGACCTTGTTATCAGATTTTGTTGATCTTTAAGTAGACAAGTCCAAATTTTGAAAACCCCTGTTATGGTGTAGGGTACCTGGCCTTCTCTGATGTAATCAGAGTTAGATTTGATTCAGTGATTTTATAAAAACAGCTAGGAAGCACAATTTAGCAGTGGGTTGCAGAGAAAAAGAAATATGCTGGCAAAAAAATCCAATTGAGTGATTAAACAGCTCTTCATTTTCTGGCTTTATTTTTATGCTAACAAATTTGTTCTCTGAAAAGTGTCCACAAAGCCAAGTATCTGATTAACATCTTTGTAGGGATGGTTTTTCACCTATTACTAAATTAAACTTGCTTCATTGGAAAGGCAGCAAGATGCATCCTCATTTCAATATCTACTGAAATAATACAGGTTGACACCAGGAAACATTAACGCCACTGCATCCTTGCTGCTTTCTCATGTAGAAGTCTGTTTAATGTGAAAACAAGGTGATATCTAATTAGCACACAGGTAAGGAATTAAGAAAATCTTTATTTAAGGGTGAAGATGTTTCTCACAAAATCGTTGCCCCAATGCATCATTGAAATTCAAGCTGGAAAGATGATTTTAATATATCACTTGTACATTTTGTATTGCTCTTCTGGTGACAATGTAGTTTGCTTTTGTCAATTACCATTTTAATAATCGGGTAAAGAAAATTAATTGGATTTTTGAAAGAAAACAATACTGTCAATATACTATTAAAACAAATTAAAATGGTAAAAGTTATTGTACTTTAAGTAAAAATAAAAGAGCAAAAATATCAATCCCAGTTTTGGATTACTTTAATGAACAAAAAAAATGCATATAGCAGAGGATAGTTTCAATCTGCCTACCTCTGGGTTATGGACCCAGCATGCTTCCATTACAGTACTCTGCTGCACATGTAAGTGCCAGAGATCCCGAAGCACTCACTCATCATGGGAAAGTACCAGTGTGTTTCTTCATTGGTTGATGGAAGAAACATCTTACAAAAACTCTCCACATTATTGACTTTTTAAAATGTTTCTAGGAATCGTTCTAGATGAATGCTTATTAGCCTTTGTCAGTAAGGACTTTTGCAAAGTGTCGCTGTGGCGCAATCAGTTAGTGTGTAAGGCTATTAACCAAAAGGTTGGTGGTTCAATCCCACCCAGGGACTTAATGGACCTTGTTATCAGATTTTGGTGATCTTTAAGTAGACAAGTCAACATTTCAAACCCCCTGTTATGGTGTAGGGTACCTGGCCTTCTCTGATGTAATCAGAGTTAGATTTGATTAAGTGATTTTATAAAAACAGCTAGGAAGCACAATTTAGCAGTGGGTTGCAGAGAAAAAGAAATATGCTGGCAAAAAAATCTAATTGAGTGATTAAACAGCTCTTCATTTTCTGGTTTTATTTTTATGCTAACAAATTTGTTCTCTGAAAAGTGTCCACAAAGCCAAGTCTCTGATTAACACCTTTGTAGGGATGGTTTTTCACCTATTACTATATTAAACTTGCTTCATTGGAAAGGCAGCAAGATGCATCTTCATTTCAATGTCTACTGTAATAATACAGGTTGACACCAGGAAACATTAATGCCACTGCATCCTTGCTGCTTTCGCATGTAATAGTCTGTTTAATGTGAAAAAAAGGTGATATCTAATTAGCACACAGGTAAGGAATTAAGAAAATCTTTATTTAAGGGTGAAGATGTTTCTCACAAAATCGTTGCCCCAATGCATCATTGAAATTCAAGCTGGAAAGATGATTTTAATATATCACTTGTACATTTTGTATTGCTCTTCTGGTGACAATGTAGTTTGTTTTTGTCAATTACCATTTTAATAATCGGGTAAAGAAAATTAATTGGATTTTTGAAAGAAAACAATACTGTCAATATACTATTAAAACAAATTAAAATGGTAAAAGTTATTGTACTTTAAGTAAAAATAAAAGAGCAAAAATATCAATCCCAGTTTTGGATTACTTTAATTAACAAAAAAAAATGCATATAGCAGAGGATAGTTTCAATCTGCCTACCTCTGGGTTATGGACCCAGCATGCTTCCATTACAGTACTCTGCTGCACATGTAAGTGCAAGAGGTCCTGAAGCACTCACTCATCATGGGAAAGTACCAATGTGTTTCTTCATTGGTTGATGGAAGAAACATCTTACAAAAACTCTCCACATTATTGACTTTTTAAAATGTTTCTAGGAATCGTTCTAGATGAATGCTTATTAGCCTTTGTCAGTAAGTACTTCTGCAAAGTGTCGCTGTGGCGCAAACAGTTAGTGTGTAAGGCTGTTAACCAAAAGGTTGGTGGTTCAATCCCACCCAGGGACTTAATTGACCTTGTTATCAGATTTTGGTGATCTTTAAGTAGACAAGTCAAAATTTCAAACCCCCTGTTATGGTGTAGGGTACCTGGCCTTCTCTGATGTAATCAGAGTTAGATTTGATTAAGTGATTTTATAAAAACAGCTAGGAAGCACAATTTAGCAGTGGGTTGCAGAGAAAAAGAAATATGCTGGTAAAAAAATCCAATTGAGTGATTAAACAGCTCTTCATTTTCTGGCTTTATTTTTATGCTAACAAATTTGTTCTCTGAAAAGTGTCCACAAAGCCAAGTCTCTGATTAACACCTTTGTAGGGATGGTTTTTCACCTATTACTAAATTAAACTTGCTTCATTGGAAAGGCAGCAAGATGCATCTTCATTTCAATGTCTACTGAAATAATACAGGTTGACACCAGGAAACATTAACGCCACTGCATCCTTGCTGCTTTCTCATGTGGAAATCTGTTTAATGTGAAAACAAGGTGATATCTAATTAGCACACAGGTAAGGAATTAAGAAAATCTTTATTTAAGGGTGAAGATGTTTCTCACAAAATCGTTGCCCCAATGCATCATTGAAATTCAAGCTGGAAAGATGATTTTAATATATCACTTGTACATTTTGTATTGCTCTTCTGGTGACAATGTAGTTTGCTTTTGTCAATTACCATTTTAATAATCGGGTAAAGAAAATTAATTGGATTTTTGAAAGAAAACAATACTGTCAATATACTATTAAAACAAATTAAAATGGTAAAAGTTATTGTACTTTAAGTAAAAATAAAAGAGCAAAAATATCAATCCCAGTTTTGGATTACTTTAATTAACAAAAAAAAATGCATATAGCAGAGGATAGTTTCAATCTGCCTACCTCTGGGTTATGGACCCAGCATGCTTCCATTACAGTACTCTGCTGCACATGTAAGTGCAAGAGGTCCTGAAGCACTCACTTATCATGGGAAAGTACCAATGTGTTTCTTCATTGGTTGATGGAAGAAACATCTTACAAAAACTCTCCACATTATTGACTTTTTAAAATGTTTCTAGGAAACGTTCTAGATGAATGCTTATTAGCCTTTGTCAGTATGTACTTTTGCAAAGTGTCGCTGTGGCGCAATCAGTTAGTGTGTATGGTTATTAACCAAAAGGTTGGTTGTTCAATCCCACCCAGGGACGTAATTGACCTTGTTATCAGATTTCGGTGATCTTTAAGTAGACAAGTCAAAATTTCAAACCCCCTGTTATGGTGTAGGGTACCTGGCCTTCTCTGATGTAATCAGAGTTAGATTTGATTCAGTGATTTTATAAAAACAGCTAGGAAGCACAATTTAGCAGTGGGTTGCAGAGAAAAAGAAATATGCTGGAAAAAAAATCCAATTGAGTGATTAAACAGCTCTTCATTTTCTGGCTTTATTTTTATGCTAACAAATTTGTTCTCTGAAAAGTGTCCACAAAGCCAAGTCTCTGATTAACACCTTTGTAGGGATGGTTTTTCACCTATTACTAAATTAAACTTGCTTCATTGGAAAGGCAGCAAGATGCATCCTCATTTCAATATCTACTGAAATAATACAGGTTGACACCAGGAAACTAACGCCACTGCATCCTTGCTGCTTTCTCATGTGGAAGTCTGTTTAATGTGAAAACAAGGTGATATCTAATTAGCACACAGGTAAGGAATTAAGAAAATCTTTATTTAAGGGTGAAGATGTTTCTCACAAAATCGTTGCCCCAATGCATCATTGAAATTCAAGCTGGAAAGATGATTTTAATATATCACTTGTACATTTTGTATTGCTCTTCTGGTGACAATGTAGTTTGTTTTTGTCAATTACCATTTTAATAATAGGGTAAAGAAAATTAAGTGGATTTTTGAAAGAAAACAATACTGTCAATATACTAAAAAAACAAATTAAAATGGTAAAAGTTATTGTACTTTAAGTAAAAATAAAAGCTAAAATATCAATCCCAGTTTTGGATTACTTTAATGAACAAAAAAAAATGCATATAGCAAAGGATAGTTTCAATCTGCCTACCTCTGGGTTATGGGCCCAGCATGCTTCCATTGCAGTACTCTGCTGCACATGTAAGTGCAAGAGATCCTGAAGCACTCACTCATCATGCGAAAGTACCAATGTGTTTCTTCATTGGTTGCTGGAAGAAACATCTTACAAAAACTCTCCAGATTATTGACTTTTTAAAGTTTTTCTAGGAAACGTTCTAGATGAATGCTTATTAGTCTTTGTCAGTATGTACTTTTTGCAAAGTGTCTCTGTGGCGCAATAGGTTAGTGTGTTCAGCTATTAATCAAAAGGTTGGTGGTTCAATCCCACCCAGGGACGTAATTGACCTTGTAATCAGATTTTGGTGATATTTAAGTAGACAAGTCAAAATTGCAAACCCCCTCTTATGGTGTAGGGTACCTGGCCTTCTCTGATGTAATCAGAGTTAGATTTGATTAAGTGATTTTATAAAAAAACAGCTAGGAAGCACAATTTAGCAGTGGGTTGCAGAGAAAAAGAAAAATGCTGGCAGAAAAACCCAATTGAGTGATTAAACAGCTCTTCATTTTCTGGCTTTATTTTTATGATAACAAATTTGTTCTCTGAAAAGTGTCCACAAAGCCAAGTATCTGATTAACATCTTTGTAGGGATGTTTTTTCACCTATTACTAAATTAAACTTGCTTCATTGGAAAGGCAGCAAGATGCATCCTCATTTCAATATCTACTGAAATAATACAGGTTGACACCAGGAAACATTAACGCCACTGCATCTTTGCTGTTTTCTCATGTGGAAGTCAGTTTAATGTGAAAACAAGGTGATATCTAATTAGCACACAGGTAAGGAATTAAGAAAATCTTTATTTAAGGGTGAAGATGTTTCTCACAAAATCGTTGCCCCAATGCATCATTGAAATTCAAGCTGGAAAGATGATTTTAATATATCACTTGTACATTTTGTATTGCTCTTCTGGTGACAATGTAGTTTGTTTTTGTCAATTACCATTTTAATAATCGGGTAAAGAAAATTAATTGGATTTTTGAAAGAAAACAATACTGTCAATATACTATTAAAACAAATTAAAATGGTAAAAGTTATTGTACTTTAAGTAAAAATAAAAGAGCAAAAATATCAATCCCAGTTTTGGATTACTTTAATTAACAAAAAAAAATGCATATAGCAGAGGATAGTTTCAATCTGCCTACCTCTGGGTTATGGACCCAGCATGCTTCCATTACAGTACTCTGCTGCACATGTAAGTGCAAGAGATCCTGAAGCACTCACTCATCATGGGAAAGTACCAATGTGTTTCTTCATTGGTTGATGGAAGAAACATCTAACAAAAACTCTCCACATTATTGACTTTTTAAAATGTTTCTAGGAATCGTTCTAGATGAATGCTTATTAGCCTTTGTCAGTATGTACTTTTGCAAAGTGTCGCTGTGGCGCAATCAGTTAGTGTGTAAGACTATTAACCAAAAGGTTGGTGGTTCAATCCCACCAAGAGACTTAATTGACCTTGTTATCAAATTTTGGTGATCTTTAAGTAGACAAGTCAAAATTTCAAACCCCCTGTTATGGTGTAGGGTTCCTGGCCTTCTCTGATGTAATCAGAGTTAGATTTGATTCAGTGATTTTATAAAAACAGCTAGGAAGCACAATTTAGCAGTGGGTTGCAGAGAAAAAGAAATATGCTGGCAGAAAAATCCAATTGAGTGATTAAACAGCTCTTCATTTTCTGGCTTTATTTTTATGCTAACTAATTTGTTCTCTGAAAAGTGTCCACAAAGCCAAGTATCTGATTAACATCTTTGTAGGGATGGTTTTTCACCTATTACTAAATTAAACTTGCTTCATTGGAAAGGCAGCAAGATGCATCCTCATTTCAATGTCTACTGAAATAATACAGGTTGACACCAGGAAACATTAACACCACTGCATCCTTGCTGCTTTCTCATGTGGAAGTCTGTTTAATGTGAAAACAAGGTGATATCTAATTAGCACACAGGTAAGGAATTAAGAAAATCTTTATTTAAGGGTGAAGATGTTTCTCACAAAATCGTTGCCCCAATGCATCATTGAAATTCAAGCTGGAAAGATGATTTTAATATATCACTTGTACATTTTGTATTGCTCTTCTGGTGACAATGTAGTTTGCTTTTGTCAATTACCATTTTAATAATCGGGTAAAGAAAATTAATTGGATTTTTGAAAGAAAACAATACTGTCAATATACTATTAAAACAAATTAAAATGGTAAAAGTTATTGTACTTTAAGTAAAAATAAAAGAGCAAAAATATCAATCCCAGTTTTGGATTACTTTAATTAACAAAAAAAAATGCATATAGCAGAGGATAGTTTCAATCTGCCTACCTCTGGGTTATGGACCCAGCATGCTTCCATTACAGTACTCTGCTGCACATGTAAGTGCAAGAGATCCTGAAGCACTCACTCATCATGGGAAAGTACCAATGTGTTTCTTCATTGGTTGATGGAAGAAACATCTTACAAAAACTCTCCACATTATTGACTTTTTAAAATGTTTCTAGGAATCGTTCTAGATGAATGCTTATTAGCCTTTGTCAGTAAGTACTTTTGCAAAGTGTCGCTGTGGCGCAATCAGTTAGTGTGTAAGGCTATTAACCAAAAGGTTGGTGGTTCAATCCCACCCAGGGACTTAATGGACCTTGTTATCAGATTTTGGTGATCTTTAAGTAGACAAGTCAAAATTTCAAACCCCCTGTTATGGTGTAGGGTACCTGGCCTTCTCTGATGTAATCAGAGTTAGATTTGATTAAGTGATTTTATAAAAACAGCTAGGAAGCACAATTTAGCAGTGGGTTGCAGAGAAAAAGAAATATGCTGGAAAAAAAATCCAATTGAGTGATTAAACAGCTCTTCATTTTCTGGCTTTATTTTTATGCTAACAAATTTGTTCTCTGAAAAGTGTCCACAAAGCCAAGTCTCTGATTAACACCTTTGTAGGGATGGTTTTTCACCTATTACTAAATTAAACTTGCTTCATTGGAAAGGCAGCAAGATGCATCCTCATTTCAATATCTACTGAAATAATACAGGTTGACACCAGGAAACATTAACGCCACTGCATCCTTGCTGCTTTCTCATGTGGAAGTCTGTTTAATGTGAAAACAAGGTGATATCTAATTAGCACACAGGTAAGGAATTAAGAAAATCTTTATTTAAGGGTGAAGATGTTTCTCACAAAATCGTTGCCCCAATGCATCATTGAAATTCAAGCTGGAAAGATGATTTTAATATATCACTTGTACATTTTGTATTGCTCTTCTGGTGACAATGTAGTTTGTTTTTGTCAATTACCATTTTAATAATAGGGTAAAGAAAATTAAGTGGATTTTTGAAAGAAAACATTACTGTCAATATACTATTAAAACAAATTAAAATGGTAAAAGTTATTGTACTTTAAGTAAAAATAAAAGCTAAAATATCAATCCCAGTTTTGGATTACTTTAATGAACAAAAAAAAATGCATATAGCAAAGGATAGTTTCAATCTGCCTACCTCTGGGTTATGGGCCCAGCATGCTTCCATTGCAGTACTCTGCTGCACATGTAAGTGCAAGAGATCCTGAAGCACTCACTCATCATGCGAAAGTACCAATGTGTTTCTTCATTGGTTGCTGGAAGAAACATCTTACAAAAACTCTCCAGATTATTGACTTTTTAAAGTTTTTCTAGGAAACGTTCTAGATGAATGCTTATTAGTCTTTGTCAGTATGTACTTTTTGCAAAGTGTCTCTGTGGCGCAATAGGTTAGTGTGTTCAGCTATTAATCAAAAGGTTGGTGGTTCAATCCCACCCAGGGACGTAATTGACCTTGTAATCAGATTTTGGTGATATTTAAGTAGACAAGTCAAAATTGCAAACCCCCTCTTATGGTGTAGGGTACCTGGCCTTCTCTGATGTAATCAGAGTTAGATTTGATTAAGTGATTTTATAAAAAAACAGCTAGGAAGCACAATTTAGCAGTGGGTTGCAGAGAAAAAGAAAAATGCTGGCAGAAAAACCCAATTGAGTGATTAAACAGCTCTTCATTTTCTGGCTTTATTTTTATGATAACAAATTTGTTCTCTGAAAAGTGTCCACAAAGCCAAGTATCTGATTAACATCTTTGTAGGGATGTTTTTTCACCTATTACTAAATTAAACTTGCTTCATTGGAAAGGCAGCAAGATGCATCCTCATTTCAATATCTACTGAAATAATACAGGTTGACACCAGGAAACATTAACGCCACTGCATCTTTGCTGTTTTCTCATGTGGAAGTCAGTTTAATGTGAAAACAAGGTGATATCTAATTAGCACACAGGTAAGGAATTAAGAAAATCTTTATTTAAGGGTGAAGATGTTTCTCACAAAATCGTTGCCCCAATGCATCATTGAAATTCAAGCTGGAAAGATGATTTTAATATATCACTTGTACATTTTGTATTGCTCTTCTGGTGACAATGTAGTTTGTTTTTGTCAATTACCATTTTAATAATCGGGTAAAGAAAATTAATTGGATTTTTGAAAGAAAACAATACTGTCAATATACTATTAAAACAAATTAAAATGGTAAAAGTTATTGTACTTTAAGTAAAAATAAAAGAGCAAAAATATCAATCCCAGTTTTGGATTACTTTAATTAACAAAAAAAATGCATATAGCAGAGGATAGTTTCAATCTGCCTACCTCTGGGTTATGGACCCAGCATGCTTCCATTACAGTACTCTGCTGCACATGTAAGTGCAAGAGATCCTGAAGCACTCACTCATCATGGGAAAGTACCAATGTGTTTCTTCATTGGTTGATGGAAGAAACATCTAACAAAAACTCTCCACATTATTGACTTTTTAAAATGTTTCTAGGAATCGTTCTAGATGAATGCTTATTAGCCTTTGTCAGTATGTACTTTTGCAAAGTGTCGCTGTGGCGCAATCAGTTAGTGTGTAAGGCTATTAACCAAAAGGTTGGTGGTTCAATCCCACCAAGAGACTTAATTGACCTTGTTATCAGATTTTGGTGATCTTTAAGTAGACAAGTCAAAATTTCAAACCCCCTGTTATGGTGTAGGGTTCCTGGCCTTCTCTGATGTAATCAGAGTTAGATTTGATTCAGTGATTTTATAAAAACAGCTAGGAAGCACAATTTAGCAGTGGGTTGCAGAGAAAAAGAAATATGCTGGCAGAAAAATCCAATTGAGTGATTAAACAGCTCTTCATTTTCTGGCTTTATTTTTATGCTAACTAATTTGTTCTCTGAAAAGTGTCCACAAAGCCAAGTATCTGATTAACATCTTTGTAGGGATGGTTTTTCACCTATTACTAAATTAAACTTGCTTCATTGGAAAGGCAGCAAGATGCATCCTCATTTCAATGTCTACTGAAATAATACAGGTTGACACCAGGAAACATTAACGCCACTGCATCCTTGCTGCTTTCTCATGTGGAAGTCTGTTTAATGTGAAAACAAGGTGATATCTAATTAGCACACAGGTAAGGAATTAAGAAAATCTTTATTTAAGGGTGAAGATGTTTCTCACAAAATCGTTGCCCCAATGCATCATTGAAATTCAAGCTGGAAAGATGATTTTAATATATCACTTGTACATTTTGTATTGCTCTTCTGGTGACAATGTAGTTTGCTTTTGTCAATTACCATTTTAATAATCGGGTAAAGAAAATTAATTGGATTTTTGAAAGAAAACAATACTGTCAATATACTATTAAAACAAATTAAAATGGTAAAAGTTATTGTACTTTAAGTAAAAATAAAAGAGCAAAAATATCAATCCCAGTTTTGGATTACTTTAATTAACAAAAAAAAATGCATATAGCAGAGGATAGTTTCAATCTGCCTACCTCTGGGTTATGGACCCAGCATGCTTCCATTACAGTACTCTGCTGCACATGTAAGTGCAAGAGATCCTGAAGCACTCACTCATCATGGGAAAGTACCAATGTGTTTCTTCATTGGTTGATGGAAGAAACATCATACAAAAACTCTCCACATTATTTACTTTTTAAAATGTTTCTAGGAATCGTTCTAGATGAGTGCTTATTAGCCTTTGTCAGTATGTACTTTTGCAAAGTGTCGCTGTGGCGCAATCAGTTAGTGTGTAAGGCTATTAACCAAAAGGTTGGTGGTTCAATCCCACCCAGGGACTTAATTGACTTTGTTATCAGATTTTGGTGATCTTTAAGTAGACAAGTCAAAATTTCAAACCCCCTGTTATGGTGTAGGGTACCTGGCCTTCTCTGATGTAATCAGTGTTAGATTTGATTCAGTGATTTTATAAAAACAGCTAGGAAGCACAATTTAGCAGTGGGTTGCAGAGAAAAAGAAATATGCTGGCAGAAAAATCCAATTGAGTGATTAAACAGCTCTTCATTTTCTGGCTTTATTTTTATGCTAACTAATTTGTTCTCTGAAAAGTGTCCACAAAGCCAAGTATCTGATTAACATATTTGTAGGGATGGTTTTTCACCTATTACTAAATTAAACTTGCTTCATTGGAAAGGCAGCAAGATGCATCCTCATTTCAATATCTACTGAAATAATACAGGTTGACACCAGGAAACATTAATGCCACTGCATCCTTGCTGCTTTCTCATGTGGAAGTCTGTTTAATGTGAAAACAAGGTGATATCTAATTAGCACACAGGTAAGGAATTAAGAAAATCTTTATTTAAGGGTGAAGATGTTTCTCACAAAATCGTTGCCCCAATGCATCATTGAAATTCAAGCTGGAAAGATGATTTTAATATATCACTTGTACATTTTGTATTGCTCTTCTGGTGACAATGTAGTTTGCTTTTGTCAATTACCATTTTAATAATCGGGTAAAGAAAATTAATTGGATTTTTGAAAGAAAACAATACTGTCAATATACTATTAAAACAAATTAAAATGGTAAAAGTTATTGTACTTTAAGTAAAAATAAAAGAGCAAAAATATCAATCCCAGTTTTGGATTACTTTAACAAAAAAAAATGCATATAGCAGAGGATAGTTTCAATCTGCCTACCTCTGGGTTATGGACCCAGCATGCTTCCATTACAGTACTCTGCTGCACATGTAAGTGCAAGAGATCCTGAAGCACTCACTCATCATGGGAAAGTACCAATGTGTTTCTTCATTGGTTGATGGAAGAAACATCATACAAAAACTCTCCACATTATTGACTTTTTAAAATGTTTCTAGGAATCGTTCTAGATGAATGCTTATTAGCCTTTCTCAGTATGTACTTTTGCAAAGTGTCGCTGTGGCGCAATCAGTTAGTGTGTAAGGCTATTAACCAAAAGGTTGGTGGTTCAATCCCACCCAGGGACTTAATTGACCTTGTCATCAGATTTTGGTGATCTTTAAGTAGACAAGTCAAAATTTCAAACCCCCTGTTATGGTGTAGGGTACCTGGCCTTCTCTGATGTAATCAGAGTTAGATTTGATTCAGTGATTTTATAAAAACAGCTAGGAAGCACAATTTAGCAGTGGGTTGCAGAGAAAAAGAAATATGCTGGCAAAAAAATCCAATTGAGTGATTAAACAGCTCTTCATTTTCTGGCTTTATTTTTATGCTAACAAATTTGTTCTCTGAAAAGTGTCCACAAAGCCAAGTCTCTGATTAACACCTTTGTAGGGATGGTTTTTCACCTATTACTATATTAAACTTGCTTCATTGGAAAGGCAGCAAGATGCATCTTCATTTCAATGTCTACTGTAATAATACAGGTTGACACCAGGAAACATTAACGCCACTGCATCCTTGCTGCTTTCGCATGTAATAGTCTGTTTAATGTGAAAACAAGGTGATATCTAATTAGCACACAGGTAAGGAATTAAGAAAATCTTTATTTAAGGGTGAAGATGTTTCTCACAAAATCGTTGCCCCAATGCATCATTGAAATTCAAGCTGGAAAGATGATTTTAATATATCACTTGTACATTTTGTATTGCTCTTCTGGTGACAATGTAGTTTGTTTTTGTCAATTACCATTTTAATAATCGGGTAAAGAAAATTAATTGGATTTTTGAAAGAAAACAATACTGTCAATATACTATTAAAACAAATTAAAATGGTAAAAGTTATTGTACTTTAAGTAAAAATAAAAGAGCAAAAATATCAATCCCAGTTTTGGATTACCTTAATTAACAAAAAAAATGCATATAGCAGAGGATAGTTTCAATCTGCCTACCTCTGGGTTATGGACCCAGCATGCTTCCATTACAGTACTCTGCTGCACATGTAAGTGCAAGAGATCCTGAAGCACTCACTCATCATGGGAAAGTACCAATGTGTTTCTTCATTGGTTGATGGAAGAAACATCTTACAAAAACTCTCCACATTATTGACTTTTTAAAATGTTTCTAGGAATCGTTCTAGATGAATGCTTATTAGCCTTTGTCAGTAAGTACTTTTGCAAAGTGTCGCTGTGGCGCAATAAGTTAGTGTGTAAGGCTATTAACCAAAAGGTTGGTGGTTCAATCCCACCCAGGGACTTAATGGACCTTGTTATCAGATTTTGGTGATCTTTAAGTAGACAAGTCAAAATTTCAAACCCCCTGTTATGGTGTAGGGTACCTGGCCTTCTCTGATGTAATCAGAGTTAGATTTGATTAAGTGATTTTATAAAAACAGCTAAGAAGCACAATTTAGCAGTGGGTTGCAGAGAAAAAGAAATATGCTGGCAGAAAAATCCAATTGAGTGATTAAACAGCTCTTCATTTTCTGGCTTTATTTTTATGCTAACAAATTTGTTCTCTGAAAAGTGTCCACTAAGCCAAGTCTCTGATTAACACCTTTGTAGGGATGGTTTTTCACCTATTACTATATTAAACTTGCTTCATTGGAATGGCAGCAAGATGCATCTTCATTTCAATGTCTACAGAAATAATACAGGTTGACACCAGGAAACATTAACGCCACTGCATCCTTGCTGCTTTCGCATGTAATAGTCTGTTTAATGTGAAAACAAGGTGATATCTAATTAGCACACAGGTAAGGAATTAAGAAAATCTTTATTTAAGGGTGAAGATGTTTCTCACAAAATCGTTGCCCCAATGCATCATTGAAATTCAAGCTGGAAAGATGATTTTAATATATCACTTGTACATTTTGTATTGCTCTTCTGGTGACAATGTAGTTTGTTTTTGTCAATTACCATTTTAATAATAGGGTAAAGAAAATTAAGTGGATTTTTGAAAGAAAACATTACTGTCAATATACTATTAAAACAAATTAAAATGGTAAAAGTTATTGTACTTTAAGTAAAAATAAAAGCTAAAATATCAATCCCAGTTTTGGATTACTTTAATGAACAAAAAAAAATGCATATAGCAAAGGATAGTTTCAATCTGCCTACCTCTGGGTTATGGGCCCAGCATGCTTCCATTGCAGTACTCTGCTGCACATGTAAGTGCAAGAGATCCTGAAGCACTCACTCATCATGCGAAAGTACCAATGTGTTTCTTCATTGGTTGCTGGAAGAAACATCTTACAAAAACTCTCCAGATTATTGACTTTTTAAAGTTTTTCTAGGAAACGTTCTAGATGAATGCTTATTAGTCTTTGTCAGTATGTACTTTTTGCAAAGTGTCTCTGTGGCGCAATCGGTTAGTGTGTTCAGCTATTAATCAAAAGGTTGGTGGTTCAATCCCACCCAGGGACGTAATTGACCTTGTAATCAGATTTTGGTGATATTTAAGTAGACAAGTCAAAATTGCAAACCCCCTCTTATGGTGTAGGGTACCTGGCCTTCTCTGATGTAATCAGAGTTAGATTTGATTAAGTGATTTTATAAAAAAACAGCTAGGAAGCACAATTTAGCAGTGGGTTGCAGAGAAAAAGAAAAATGCTGGCAGAAAAATCCAATTGAGTGATTAAACAGCTCTTCATTTTCTGGCTTTATTGAAAAGTGTCCACAAAGCCAAGTATCTGATTAACATCTTTGTAGGGATGTTTTTTCACCTATTACTAAATTAAACTTGCTTCATTGGAAAGGCAGCAAGATGCATCCTCATTTCAATATCTACGGAAATAATACAGGTTGACACCAGGAAACATTAACGCCACTGCATCTTTGCTGTTTTCTCATGTGGAAGTCTGTTTAATGTGAAAACAAGGTGATATCTAATTAGCACACAGGTAAGGAATTAAGAAAATCTTTATTTAAGGGTGAAGATGTTTCTCACAAAATCGTTGCCCCAATGCATAATTGAAATTCAAGCTGGAAAGATGATTTTAATATATCACTTGTACATTTTGTATTGCTCTTCTGGTGACAATGTAGTTTGTTTTTGTCAATTACCATTTTAATAATCGGGTAAAGAAAATTAATTGGATTTTTGAAAGAAAACAATACTGTCAATATACTATTAAAACAAATTAAAATGGTAAAAGTTATTGTACTTTAAGTAAAAATAAAAGAGCAAAAATATCAATCCCAGTTTTGGATTACTTTAATTAACAAAAAAAAATGCATATAGCAGAGGATAGTTTCAATCTGCCTACCTTTGGGTTATGGACCCAGCATGCTTCCATTACAGTACTCTGCTGCACATGTAAGTGCAAGAGATCCTGAAGCACTCACTCATCATGGGAAAGTACCAATGTGTTTCTTCATTGGTTGATGGAAGAAACATCTTACAAAAACTCTCCACATTATTGACACTAGAATGAAAATTTTAAAGCCTCCTGTTAGTGCTTCATCTACACGTTATAGCCCTGAATTTTCCAATGCCTATCTCTGTGCAAAAGAGAGATATCGGCAAGGAAATGCTGTATTGTACCTTTGCATTTTTCTCCCAAACGAAAGACACTAGAATGAAAATTTTAAAGCCTCCTGTTAGTGCTTCATCTACACGTTATAGCCCTGCATTTTCCAATGCCTATCTCTTTGCAAAAGAGAGATATCGGCAAGGAAATGCTGCATTGTACCTTTGCATTTTTCTCCCAAACGAAAGACACTAGAATGACAATTGTAAAGCCTCCTGTTAGTGCTTCATCTACACGTTATAGCCCTGCATTTTCCAATGCCTAGCTCTTTGCAAAAGAGAGATATTGGCAAGGAAAAGCTGTATTGTACCTTTGCATTTTTCTCCCAAACGAAGGACACTAGATTGAAAATTTTAAAGCCTCCTATTAGTGCTTCATCTACACGTTATAGCCCTGAATTTTCCAATGCCTATCTCTTTGCAAAAGAGAGATATCGGCAAGGAAAAGCTGCATTGTACTTTTGCATTTTTCTCCCAAACGAAAGACACTAGAATGAAAATTTTAAAGCCTCCTTTTAGTGCTTCATCTACACGTAATAGTCCTGAATTTTCCAATGCCTATCTCTTTGCAAAAGAGAGATATCGGCAAGGAAATGCTGTATTGTACCTTTGCATTTTTCTCCCAAACGAAAGACACTAGAATGAAAATTGTAAAGCCTCCTGTTAGTGCTTCATCTACACGTTATAGCCCTGCATTTTCCAATGCCTAGCTCTTTGCAAAAGAGAGATATTGGCAAGGAAAAGCTGTATTGTACCTTTGCATTTTTCTCCCAAACGAAAGACACTAGAATGAAAATTTTAAAGCCTCCTGTTAGTGCTTCATCTACACGTTATAGCCCTGCATTTTCCAATGCCTATCTCTTTGCAAAAGAGAGATATCGGCAAGGAAAAGCTGCATTGTACCTTTGCATTTTTCTCCCAAACGAAAGACACTAGAATGAAAATTGTAAAGCCTCCTGTTAGTGCTTCATCTACACGTTATAGCCCTGCATTTTCCAATGCCTAGCTCTTTGCAAAAGAGAGATATCGGCAAGGAAATGCTGTATTGTACCTTTGCATTTTTCTCCCAAACGAAAGACACTAGAATGAAAATTTTAAAGCCTCCTGTTAGTGCTTCATCTACACGTTATAGCCCTGAATTTTCCAATGCCTATCTCTTTGCAAAAGAGAGATATCGGCAAGGAAAAACTGTATTGTACCTTTGCATTTTTCTCCCAAACGAAAGACACTAGAATGAAAATTTTAAAGCCTCCTGTTAGTGCTTCATCTACACGTTATAGCCCTGAATTTTCCAATGCCTAGCTCTTTGCAAAAGAGAGATATTGGCAAGGAAAAGCTGTATTGTACCTTTGCATTTTTCTCCCAAACGAAGGACACTAGATTGAAAATTTTAAAGCCTCCTATTAGTGCTTCATCTACACGTTATAGCCCTGAATTTTCCAATGCCTATCTCTTTGCAAAAGAGAGATATCGGCAAGGAAAAGCTGTATTGTACCTTTGCATTTTTCTCCCAAACGAAGGACACTAGAATGAAAATTTTAAAGCCTCCTGTTAGTGCTTCATCTACACGTTATAGCCCTGAATTTTCCAATGCCTATCTCTTTGCAAAAGAGAGATATCGGCAAGGAAAAGCTGTATTGTACCTTTGCATTTTTCTCCCAAACGAAAGACACTAGAATGAAAATTTTAAAGCCTCCTGTTAGTGCTTCATCTACACGTTATAGCCCTGCATTTTCCAATGCCTATCTCTTTGCAAAAGAGAGATATCGGCAAGGAAAAGCTGCATTGTACCTTTGCATTTTTCTCCCAAACGAAAGACACTAGAATGAAAATTGTAAAGCCTCCTGTTAGTGCTTCATCTACACGTTATAGCCCTGCATTTTCCAATGCCTAGCTCTTTGCAAAAGAGAGATATTGGCAAGGAAAAGCTGTATTGTACCTTTGCATTTTTCTCCCAAACGAAGGACACTAGATTGAAAATTTTAAAGCCTCCTATTAGTGCTTCATCTACACGTTATAGCCCTGAATTTTCCAATGCCTATCTCTTTGCAAAAGAGAGATATCGGCAAGGAAAAGCTGCATTGTACTTTTGCATTTTTCTCCCAAACGAAAGACACTAGAATGAAAATTTTAAAGCCTCCTTTTAGTGCTTCATCTACACGTTATAGCCCTGCATTTTCCAATGCCTATCTCTTTGCAAAAGAGAGATATCGGCAAGGAAAAGCTGTATTGTACCTTTGCATTTTTCTCCCAAACGAAAGACACTAGAATGAAAATTGTAAAGCCTCCTGTTAGTGCTTCATCTACACGTTATAGCCCTGAATTTTCCAATGCCTATCTCTTTGCAAAAGAGAGATATCGGCAAGGAAAAGCTGCATTGTACTTTTGCATTTTTCTCCCAAACGAAAGACACTAGAATGAAAATTTTAAAGCCTCCTTTTAGTGCTTCATCTACACGTAATAGTCCTGAATTTTCCAATGCCTATCTCTTTGGAAAAGAGAGATATCGGCAAGGAAATGCTGTATTGTACCTTTGCATTTTTCTCCCAAACGAAAGACACTAGAATGAAAATTTTAAAGCCTCCTGTTAGTGCTTCATCTACACGTTATAGCCCTGCATTTTCCAATGCCTATCTCTTTGCAAAAGAGAGATATCGGCAAGGAAAAGCTGTATTGTACCTTTGCATTTTTCTCCCAAACGAAAGACACTAGAATGAAAATTTTAAAGCCTCCTGTTAGTGCTTCATCTACACGTTATAGCCCTGAATTTTCCAATGCCTATCTCTTTGCAAAAGAGAGATATCGGCAAGGAAAAGCTGTATTGTACCTTTGCATTTTTCTCCCAAACGAAAGACACTAGAATGAAAATTGTAAAGCCTCCTGTTAGTGCTTCATCTACACGTTATAGCCCTGCATTTTCCAATGCCTATCTCTTTGCAAAAGAGAGATATCGGCAAGGAAAAGCTGCATTGTACCTTTGCATTTTTCTCCCAAACGAAAGACACTAGAATGAAAATTGTAAAGCCTCCTGTTAGTGCTTCATCTACACGTTATAGCCCTGCATTTTCCAATGCCTAGCTCTTTGCAAAAGAGAGATATCGGCAAGGAAATGCTGTATTGTACCTTTGCATTTTTCTCCCAAACGAAAGACACTAGAATGAAAATTTTAAAGCCTCCTGTTAGTGCTTCATCTACACGTTATAGCCCTGAATTTTCCAATGCCTATCTCTTTGCAAAAGAGAGATATCGGCAAGGAAAAACTGTATTGTACCTTTGCATTTTTCTCCCAAACGAAAGACACTAGAATGAAAATTTTAAAGCCTCCTGTTAGTGCTTCATCTACACGTTATAGCCCTGAATTTTCCAATGCCTAGCTCTTTGCAAAAGAGAGATATTGGCAAGGAAAAGCTGTATTGTACCTTTGCATTTTTCTCCCAAACGAAGGACACTAGATTGAAAATTTTAAAGCCTCCTATTAGTGCTTCATCTACACGTTATAGCCCTGAATTTTCCAATGCCTATCTCTTTGCAAAAGAGAGATATCGGCAAGGAAAAGCTGTATTGTACCTTTGCATTTTTCTCCCAAACGAAGGACACTAGAATGAAAATTTTAAAGCCTCCTGTTAGTGCTTCATCTACACGTTATAGCCCTGAATTTTCCAATGCCTATCTCTTTGCAAAAGAGAGATATCGGCAAGGAAAAGCTGTATTGTACCTTTGCATTTTTCTCCCAAACGAAAGACACTAGAATGAAAATTTTAAAGCCTCCTGTTAGTGCTTCATCTACACGTTATAGCCCTGCATTTTCCAATGCCTATCTCTTTGCAAAAGAGAGATATCGGCAAGGAAAAGCTGCATTGTACCTTTGCATTTTTCTCCCAAACGAAAGACACTAGAATGAAAATTGTAAAGCCTCCTGTTAGTGCTTCATCTACACGTTATAGCCCTGAATTTTCCAATGCCTAGCTCTTTGCAAAAGAGAGATATTGGCAAGGAAAAGCTGTATTGTACCTTTGCATTTTTCTCCCAAACGAAGGACACTAGATTGAAAATTTTAAAGCCTCCTATTAGTGCTTCATCTACACGTTATAGCCCTGAATTTTCCAATGCCTATCTCTTTGCAAAAGAGAGATATCGGCAAGGAAAAGCTGCATTGTACTTTTGCATTTTTCTCCCAAACGAAAGACACTAGAATGAAAATTTTAAAGCCTCCTTTTAGTGCTTCATCTACACGTTATAGCCCTGCATTTTCCAATGCCTATCTCTTTGCAAAAGAGAGATATCGGCAAGGAAAAGCTGTATTGTACCTTTGCATTTTTCTCCCAAACGAAAGACACTAGAATGAAAATTGTAAAGCCTCCTGTTAGTGCTTCATCTACACGTTATAGCCCTGAATTTTCCAATGCCTATCTCTTTGCAAAAGAGAGATATCGGCAAGTAAAAACTGTATTGTACCTTTGCATTTTTCTCCCAAACGAAAGACACTAGAATGAAAATTTTAAAGCCTCCTGTTAGTGCTTCATCTACACGTTATAGCCCTGAATTTTCCAATGCCTAGCTCTTTGCAAAAGAGAGATATCGGCAAGGAAAAGCTGTATTGTACCTTTGCATTTTTCTCCCAAACGAAGGACACTAGAATGAAAATTTTAAAGCCTCCTGTTAGTGCTTCATCTACACGTTATAGCCCTGAATTTTCCAATGCCTATCTCTTTGCAAAAGAGAGATATCGGCAAGGAAAAGCTGTATTGTACCTTTGCATTTTTCTCCCAAACGAAAGACACTAGAATGAAAATTTTAAAGCCTCCTGTTAGTGCTTCATCTACACGTTATAGCCCTGAATTTTCCAATGCCTATCTCTGTGCAAAAGAGAGATATCGGCAAGGAAATGCTGTATTGTACCTTTGCATTTTTCTCCCAAACGAAAGACACTAGAATGAAAATTTTAAAGCCTCCTGTTAGTGCTTCATCTCCACGTTATAGCCCTGCATTTTCCAATGCCTATCTCTTTGCAAAAGAGAGATATCGGCAAGGAAATGCTGCATTGTACCTTTGCATTTTTCTCCCAAACGAAAGACACTAGAATGAAAATTGTAAAGCCTCCTGTTAGTGCTTCATCTACACGTTATAGCCCTGCATTTTCCAATGCCTAGCTCTTTGTAAAAGAGAGATATTGGCAAGGAAAAGCTGTATTGTACCTTTGCATTTTTCTCCCAAACGAAGGACACTAGATTGAAAATTTTAAAGCCTCCTATTAGTGCTTCATCTACACGTTATAGCCCTGAATTTTCCAATGCCTATCTCTTTGCAAAAGAGAGATATCGGCAAGGAAAAGCTGCATTGTACTTTTGCATTTTTCTCCCAAACGAAAGACACTAGAATGAAAATTTTAAAGCCTCCTTTTAGTGCTTCATCTACACGTAATAGTCCTGAATTTTCCAATGCCTATCTCTTTGCAAAAGAGAGATATCGGCAAGGAAATGCTGTATTGTACCTTTGCATTTTTCTCCCAAACGAAAGACACTAGAATGAAAATTTCAAAGCCTCCTGTTAGTGCTTCATCTACACGTTATAGCCCTGCATTTTCCAATGCCTATCTCTTTGCAAAAGAGAGATATCGGCAAGGAAAAGCTGTATTGTACCTTTGCATTTTTCTCCCAAACGAAAGACACTAGAATGAAAATTGTAAAGCCTCCTGTTAGTGCTTCATCTACACGTTATAGCCCTGCATTTTCCAATGCCTATCTCTTTGCAAAAGAGAGATATCGGCAAGGAAAAGCTGCAATGTACTTTTGCATTTTTCTCCCAAACGAAAGACACTAGAATGAAAATTTTAAAGCCTCCTTTTAGTGCTTCATCTACACGTAATAGTCCTGAATTTTCCAATGCCTATCTCTTTGCAAAAGAGAGATATCGGCAAGGAAATGCTGTATTGTACCTTTGCATTTTTCTCCCAAACGAAAGACACTAGAATGAAAATTTTAAAGCCTCCTGTTAGTGCTTCATCTACACGTTATAGCCCTGCATTTTCCAATGCCTATCTCTTTGCAAAAGAGAGATATCGGCAAGGAAAAGCTGTATTGTACCTTTGCATTTTTCTCCCAAACGAAAGACACTAGAATGAAAATTGTAAAGCCTCCTGTTAGTGCTTCATCTACACGTTATAGCCCTGAATTTTCCAATGCCTATCTCTTTGCAAAAGAGAGATATCGGCAAGGAAAAACTGTATTGTACCTTTGCATTTTTCTCCCAAACGAAGGACACTAGATTGAAAATTTTAAAGCTTCCTATTAGTGCTTCATCTACACGTTATAGCCCTGAATTTTCCAATGCCTATCTCTTTGCAAAAGAGAGATATCGGCAAGGAAAAGCTGTATTGTACCTTTGCATTTTTCTACCAAACGAAGGACACTAGAATGAAAATTTTAAAGCCTCCTGTTAGTGCTTCATCTACACGTTATAGCCCTGAATTTTCCAATGCCTATCTCTTTGCAAAAGAGAGATATCGGCAAGGAAAAGCTGTATTGTACCTTTGCATTTTTCTCCCAAACGAAAGACACTAGAATGAAAATTTTAAAGCCTCCTGTTAGTGCTTCATCTACACGTTATAGCCCTGCATTTGCCAATGCCTATCTCTTTACAAAAGAGAGATATCGGCAAGGAAAAGCTGCATTGTACCTTTGCATTTTTCTCCCAAACGAAAGACACTAGAATGAAAATTGTAAAGCCTCCTGTTAGTGCTTCATCTACACGTTATAGCCCTGAATTTTCCAATGCCTAGCTCTTTGCAAAAGAGAGATATTGGCAAGGAAAAGCTGTATTGTACCTTTGCATTTTTCTCCCAAACGAAGGACACTAGATTGAAAATTTTAAAGCCTCCTATTAGTGCTTCATCTACACGTTATAGCCCTGAATTTTCCAATGCCTATCTCTTTGCAAAAGAGAGATATCGGCAAGGAAAAGCTGTATTGTACCTTTGCATTTTTCTCCCAAACGAAGGACACTAGAATGAAAATTTTAAAGCCTCCTGTTAGTGCTTCATCTACACGTTATAGCCCTGAATTTTCCAATGCCTATCTCTTTGCAAAAGAGAGATATCGGCAAGGAAAAGCTGTATTGTACCTTTGCATTTTTCTCCCAAACGAAAGACACTAGAATGAAAATTTTAAAGCCTCCTGTTAGTGCTTCATCTACACGTTATAGCCCTGCATTTTCCAATGCCTATCTCTTTGCAAAAGAGAGATATCGGCAAGGAAAAGCTGCATTGTACCTTTGCATTTTTCTCCCAAACGAAAGACACTAGAATGAAAATTGTAAAGCCTCCTGTTAGTCCCTCATCTACACGTTATAGCCCTGCATTTTCCAATGCCTAGCTCTTTGCAAAAGAGAGATATTGGCAAGGAAAAGCTGTATTGTACCTTTGCATTTTTCTCCCAAACGAAGGACACTAGATTGAAAATTTTAAAGCCTCCTATTAGTGCTTCATCTACACGTTATAGCCCTGAATTTTCCAATGCCTATCTCTTTGCAAAAGAGAGATATCGGCAAGGAAAAGCTGCATTGTACTTTTGCATTTTTCTCCCAAACGAAAGACACTAGAATGAAAATTTTAAAGCCTCCTTTTAGTGCTTCATCTACACGTTATAGCCCTGCATTTTCCAATGCCTATCTCTTTGCAAAAGAGAGATATCGGCAAGGAAAAGCTGTATTGTACCTTTGCATTTTTCTCCCAAACGAAAGACACTAGAATGAAAATTGTAAAGCCTCCTGTTAGTGCTTCATCTACACGTTATAGCCCTGAATTTTCCAATGCCTATCTCTTTGCAAAAGAGAGATATCGGCAAGTAAAAACTGTATTGTACCTTTGCATTTTTCTCCCAAACGAAAGACACTAGAATGAAAATTTTAAAGCCTCCTGTTAGTGCTTCATCTACACGTTATAGCCCTGAATTTTCCAATGCCTAGCTCTTTGCAAAAGAGAGATATCGGCAAGGAAAAGCTGTATTGTACCTTTGCATTTTTCTCCCAAACGAAGGACACTAGAATGAAAATTTTAAAGCCTCCTGTTAGTGCTTCATCTACACGTTATAGCCCTGAATTTTCCAATGCCTATCTCTTTGCAAAAGAGAGATATCGGCAAGGAAAAGCTGTATTGTACCTTTGCATTTTTCTCCCAAACGAAAGACACTAGAATGAAAATTTTAAAGCCTCCTGTTAGTGCTTCATCTACACGTTATAGCCCTGAATTTTCCAATGCCTATCTCTGTGCAAAAGAGAGATATCGGCAAGGAAATGCTGTATTGTACCTTTGCATTTTTCTCCCAAACGAAAGACACTAGAATGAAAATTTTAAAGCCTCCTGTTAGTGCTTCATCTCCACGTTATAGCCCTGCATTTTCCAATGCCTATCTCTTTGCAAAAGAGAGATATCGGCAAGGAAATGCTGCATTGTACCTTTGCATTTTTCTCCCAAACGAAAGACACTAGAATGAAAATTGTAAAGCCTCCTGTTAGTGCTTCATCTACACGTTATAGCCCTGCATTTTCCAATGCCTAGCTCTTTGCAAAAGAGAGATATTGGCAAGGAAAAGCTGTATTGTACCTTTGCATTTTTCTCCCAAACGAAGGACACTAGATTGAAAATTTTAAAGCCTCCTATTAGTGCTTCATCTACACGTTATAGCCCTGAATTTTCCAATGCCTATCTCTTTGCAAAAGAGAGATATCGGCAAGGAAAAGCTGCATTGTACTTTTGCATTTTTCTCCCAAACGAAAGACACTAGAATGAAAATTTTAAAGCCTCCTGTTAGTGCTTCATCTACACGTTATATCCCTGCATTTTCCAATGCCTATCTCTTTGCAAAAGAGAGATACCGGCAAGGAAAAGCTGTATTGTACCTTTGCATTTTTCTCCCAAACGAAAGACACTAGAATGAAAATTGTAAAGCCTCCTGTTAGTGCTTCATCTACACGTTATAGCCCTGAATTTTCCAATGCCTATCTCTTTGCAAAAGAGAGATATCGGCAAGGAAAAACTGTATTGTACCTTTGCATTTTTCTCCCAAACGAAAGACACTAGAATGAAAATTTTAAAGCCTCCTGTTAGTGCTTCATCTACACGTTATAGCCCTGAATTTTCCAATGCCTAGCTCTTTGCAAAAGAGAGATATTGGCAAGGAAAAGCTGTATTGTACCTTTGCATTTTTCTCCCAAACGAAGGACACTAGATTGAAAATTTTAAAGCCTCCTATTAGTGCTTCATCTACACGTTATAGCCCTGAATTTTCCAATGCCTATCTCTTTGCAAAAGAGAGATATCGGCAAGGAAAAGCTGTATTGTACCTTTGCATTTTTCTCCCAAACGAAGGACACTAGAATGAAAATTTTAAAGCCTCCTGTTAGTGCTTCATCTACACGTTATAGCCCTGAATTTTCCAATGCCTATCTCTTTGCAAAAGAGAGATATCGGCAAGGAAAAGCTGTATTGTACCTTTGCATTTTTCTCCCAAACGAAAGACACTAGAATGAAAATTTTAAAGCCTCCTGTTAGTGCTTCATCTACACGTTATAGCCCTGCATTTTCCAATGCCTATCTCTTTGCAAAAGAGAGATATCGGCAAGGAAAAGCTGCATTGTACCTTTGCATTTTTCTCCCAAACGAAAGACACTAGAATGAAAATTGTAAAGCCTCCTGTTAGTGCTTCATCTACACGTTATAGCCCTGCATTTTCCAATGCCTAGCTCTTTGCAAAAGAGAGATATTGGCAAGGAAAAGCTGTATTGTACCTTTGCATTTTTCTCCCAAACGAAGGACACTAGATTGAAAATTTTAAAGCCTCCTATTAGTGCTTCATCTACACGTTATAGCCCTGAATTTTCCAATGCCTAGCTCTTTGCAAAAGAGAGATATTGGCAAGGAAAAGCTGTATTGTACCTTTGCATTTTTCTCCCAAACGAAGGACACTAGATTGAAAATTTTAAAGCCTCCTATTAGTGCTTTATCTACACGTTATAGCCCTGAATTTTCCAATGCCTATCTCTTTGCAAAAGAGAGATATCGGCAAGGAAAAGCTGCATTGTACTTTTGCATTTTTCTCCCAAACGAAAGACACTAGAATGAAAATTTTAAAGCCTCCTTTTAGTGCTTCATCTACACGTAATAGTCCTGAATTTTCCAATGCCTATCTCTTTGCAAAAGAGAGATATCGGCAAGGAAATGCTGTATTGTACCTTTGCATTTTTCTCCCAAACGAAAGACACTAGAATGAAAATTTTAAAGCCTCCTGTTAGTGCTTCATCTACACGTTATAGCCCTGCATTTTCCAATGCCTATCTCTTTGCAAAAGAGAGATATCGGCAAGGAAAAGCTGTATTGTACCTTTGCATTTTTCTCCCAAACGAAAGACACTAGAATGAAAATTGTAAAGCCTCCTGTTAGTGCTTCATCTACACGTTATAGCCCTGAATTTTCCAATGCCTATCTCTTTGCAAAAGAGAGATATCGGCAAGGAAAAACTGTATTGTACCTTTGCATTTTTCTCCCAAACGAAAGACACTAGAATGAAAATTTTAAAGCCTCCTGTTAGTGCTTCATCTACACGTTATAGGCCTGAATTTTCCAATGCCTAGCTCTTTGCAAAAGAGAGATATTGGCAAGGAAAAGCTGTATTGTACCTTTGCATTTTTCTCCCAAACGAAGGACACTAGAATGAAAATTTTAAAGCCTCCTGTTAGTGCTTCATCTACACGTTATAGCCCTGAATTTTCCAATGCCTATCTCTTTGCAAAAGAGAGATATCGGCAAGGAAAAGCTGTATTGTACCTTTGCATTTTTCTCCCAAACGAAAGACACTAGAATGAAAATTTTAAAGCCTCCTGTTAGTGCTTCATCTACACGTTATAGCCCTGAATTTTCCAATGCCTATCTCTGTGCAAAAGAGAGATATCGGCAAGGAAATGCTGTATTGTACCTTTGCATTTTTCTCCCAAACGAAAGACACTAGAATGAAAATTTTAAAGCCTCCTGTTAGTGCTTCATCTACACGTTATAGCCCTGCATTTTCCAATGCCTAGCTCTTTGCAAAAGAGAGATATTGGCAAGGAAAAGCTGTATTGTACCTTTGCATTTTTCTCCCAAACGAAGGACACTAGATTGAAAATTTTAAAGCCTCCTATTAGTGCTTCATCTACACGTTATAGCCCTGAATTTTCCAATGCCTATCTCTTTGCAAAAGAGAGATATCGGCAAGGAAAAGCTGTATTGTACCTTTGCATTTTTCTCCCAAACGAAAGACACTAGAATGAAAATTTTAAAGCCTCCTGTTAGTGCTTCATCTACACGTTATAGCCCTGCATTTTCCAATGCCTATCTCTTTGCAAAAGAGAGATATCGGCAAGGAAAAGCTGTATTGTACCTTTGCATTTTTCTCCCAAACGAAAGACACTAGAATGAAAATTGTAAAGCCTCCTGTTAGTGCTTCATCTACACGTTATAGCCCTGAATTTTCCAATGCCTATCTCTTTGCAAAAGAGAGATATCGGCAAGGAAAAACTGTATTGTACCTTTGCATTTTTCTCCCAAACGAAAGACACTAGAATGAAAATTTTAAAGCCTCCTGTTAGTGCTTCATCTACACGTTATAGGCCTGAATTTTCCAATGCCTAGCTCTTTGCAAAAGAGAGATATCGGCAAGGAAAAGCTGTATTGTACCTTTGCATTTTTCTCCCAAACGAAGGACACTAGATTGAAAATTTTAAAGCCTCCTATTAGTGCTTCATCTACACGTTATAGCCCTGAATTTTCCAATGCCTATCTCTTTGCAAAAGAGAGATATCGGCAAGGAAAAACTGTATTGTACCTTTGCATTTTTCTCCCAAACGAAAGACACTAGAATGAAAATTGTAAAGCCTCCTGTTAGTGCTTCATCTACACGTTATAGCCCTGCATTTTCCAAATGCCTAGCTCTTTGCAAAAGAGAGATATTGGCAAGGAAAAGCTGCATTGTACCTTTGCATTTTTCTCCCAAACGAAGGACACTAGATTGAAAATTTTAAAGCCTCCTATTAGTGCTTCATCTACACGTTATAGCCCTGAATTTTCCAATGCCTATCTCTTTGTAAAAGAGAGATATCGGCAAGGATTAGCTGTATTGTACCTTTGCATTTTTCTCCCAAACGAAAGACACTAGAATGAAAATTGTAAAGCCTCCTGTTAGTGCTTCATCTACACGTTATAGCCCTGCATTTTCCAATGCCTAGCTCTTTGCAAAAGAGAGATATTGGCAAGGAAAAGCTGCATTGTACCTTTGCATTTTTCTCCCAAACGAAGGACACTAGATTGAAAATTTTAAAGCCTCCTATTAGTGCTTCATCTACACGTTATAGCCCTGAATTTTCCAATGCCTATCTCTTTGCAAAAGAGAGATATCGGCAAGGATTAGCTGTATTGTACCTTTGCATTTTTCTCCCAAACGAAGGACACTAGAATGAAAATTTTAAAGCCTCCTGTTAGTGCTTCATCTACACGTTATAGCCCTGAATTTTCCAATGCCTATCTCTGTGCAAAAGAGAGATATCGGCAAGGAAATGCTGTATTGTACCTTTGCATTTTTCTCCCAAACGAAAGACACTAGAATGAAAATTTTAAAGCCTCCTGTTAGTGCTTCATCTACACGTTATAGCCCTGCATTTTACAATGCCTATCTCTTTGCAAAAGAGAGATATCGGCAAGGAAAAGCTGCATTGTACCTTTGCATTTTTCTCCCAAACGAAAGACACTAGAATGAAAATTGTAAAGCCTCCTGTTAGTGCTTCATCTACACGTTATAGCCCTGCATTTTCCAATGCCTAGCTCTTTGCAAAAGAGAGATATTGGCAAGGAAAAGCTGTATTGTACCTTTGCATTTTTCTCCCAAACGAAGGACACTAGATTGAAAATTTTAAAGCCTCCTATTAGTGCTTCATCTACACGTTATAGCCCTGAATTTTCCAATGCCTATCTCTTTGCAAAAGAGAGATATCGGCAAGGAAAAGCTGCATTGTACTTTTGCATTTTTCTCCCAAACGAAAGACACTAGAATGAAAATTTTAAAGCCTCCTTTTAGTGCTTCATCTACACGTAATAGTCCTGAATTTTCCAATGCCTATCTCTTTGAAAAGAGAGATATCGGCAAGGAAATGCTGTATTGTACCTTTGCATTTTTCTCCCAAACGAAAGACACTAGAATGAAAATTTTAAAGCCTCCTGTTAGTGCTTCATCTACACGTTATAGCCCTGCATTTTCCAATGCCTATCTCTTTGCAAAAGAGAGATATCGGCAAGGAAAAGCTGTATTGTACCTTTGCATTTTTCTCCCAAACGAAAGACACTAGAATAAAAATTGTAAAGCCTCCTGTTAGTGCTTCATCTACACGTTATAGCCCTGAATTTTCCAATGCCTATCTCTTTGCAAAAGAGAGATATCGGCAAGGAAAAACTGTATTGTACCTTTGCATTTTTCTCCCAAACGAAAGACACTAGAATGAAAATTTTAAAGCCTCCTGTTAGTGCTTCATCTACACGTTATAGCCCTGAATTTTCCAATGCCTATCTCTGTGCAAAAGAGAGATATCGGCAAGGAAATGCTGTATTGTACCTTTGCATTTTTCTCCCAAACGAAAGACACTAGAATGAAAATTTTAAAGCCTCCTGTTAGTGCTTCATCTACACGTTATAGCCCTGCATTTTCCAATGCCTATCTCTTTGCAAAAGAGAGATATCGGCAAGGAAAAGCTGCATTGTACCTTTGCATTTTTCTCCCAAACGAAAGACACTAGAATGAAAATTGTAAAGCCTCCTGTTAGTGCTTCATCTACACGTTATAGCCCTGCATTTTCCAATGCCTAGCTCTTTGCAAAAGAGAGATATTGGCAAGGAAAAGCTGTATTGTACCTTTGCATTTTTCTCCCAAACGAAGGACACTAGATTGAAAATTTTAAAGCCTCCTATTAGTGCTTCATCTACACGTTATAGCCCTGAATTTTCCAATGCCTATCTCTTTGCAAAAGAGAGATATCGGCAAGGAAAAGCTGCATTGTACTTTTGCATTTTTCTCCCAAACGAAAGACACTGGAATGAAAATTTTAAAGCCTCCTTTTAGTGCTTCATCTACACGTAATAGTCCTGAATTTTCCAATGCCTATCTCTTTGAAAAGAGAGATATCGGCAAGGAAATGCTGTATTGTACCTTTGCATTTTTCTCCCAAACAAAAGACACTAGAATGAAAATTTTAAAGCCTCCTGTTAGTGCTTCATCTACACGTTATAGCCCTGAATTTTCCAATGCCTATCTCTGTGCAAAAGAGAGATATCGGCAAGGAAATGCTGTATTGTACCTTTGCATTTTTCTCCCAAACGAAAGACACTAGAATGAAAATTTTAAAGCCTCCTGTTAGTGCTTCATCTACACGTTATAGCCCTGCATTTTCCAATGCCTATCTCTTTGCAAAAGAGAGATATCGGCAAGGAAAAGCTGCATTGTACCTTTGCATTTTTCTCCCAAACGAAAGACACTAGAATGAAAATTGTAAAGCCTCCTGTTAGTGCTTCATCTACACGTTATAGCCCTGCATTTTCCAATGCCTAGCTCTTTGCAAAAGAGAGATATTGGCAAGGAAAAGCTGCATTGTACCTTTGCATTTTTCTCCCAAACGAAAGACACTAGAATGAACATTGTAAAGCCTCCTGTTAGTGCTTCATCTACACGTTATAGCCCTGAATTTTCCAATGCCTATCTCTTTGCAAAAGAGAGATATCGGCAAGGAAAAGCTGCATTGTACTTTTGCATTTTTCTCCCAAACGAAAGACACTAGAATGAAAATTTTAAAGCCTCCTTTTAGTGCTTCATCTACACGTAATAGTCCTGAATTTTCCAATGCCTATCTCTTTGCAAAAGAGAGATATCGGCAAGGAAAAGCTGTATTGTACCTTTGCATTTTTCTCCCAAACGAAAGACACTAGAATGAAAATTTTAAAGCCTCCTGTTAGTGCTTCATCTACACGTTATAGCCCTGCATTTTCCAATGCCTATCTCTTTGCAAAAGAGAGATATCGGCAAGGAAAAGCTGTATTGTACCTTTGCATTTTTCTCCCAAACGAAAGACACTAGAATGAAAATTGTAAAGCCTCCTGTTAGTGCTTCATCTACACGTTATAGCCCTGAATTTTCCAATGCCTATCTCTTTGCAAAAGAGAGATATCGGCAAGGAAAAACTGTATTGTACCTTTGCATTTTTCTCCCAAACGAAAGACACTAGAATGAAAATTTTAAAGCCTCCTGTTAGTGCTTCATCTACACGTTATAGGCCTGAATTTTCCAATGCCTAGCTCTTTGCAAAAGAGAGATATCGGCAAGGAAAAGCTGTATTGTACCTTTGCATTTTTCTCCCAAACGAAGGACACTAGATTGAAAATTTTAAAGCCTCCTATTAGTGCTTCATCTACACGTTATAGCCCTGAATTTTCCAATGCCTATCTCTTTGCAAAAGAGAGATATCGGCAAGGAAAAACTGTATTGTACCTTTGCATTTTTCTCCCAAACGAAAGACACTAGAATGAAAATTGTAAAGCCTCCTGTTAGTGCTTCATCTACACGTTATAGCCCTGCATTTTCCAAATGCCTAGCTCTTTGCAAAAGAGAGATATTGGCAAGGAAAAGCTGCATTGTACCTTTGCATTTTTCTCCCAAACGAAGGACACTAGATTGAAAATTTTAAAGCCTCCTATTAGTGCTTCATCTACACGTTATAGCCCTGAATTTTCCAATGCCTATCTCTTTGTAAAAGAGAGATATCGGCAAGGATTAGCTGTATTGTACCTTTGCATTTTTCTCCCAAACGAAAGACACTAGAATGAAAATTGTAAAGCCTCCTGTTAGTGCTTCATCTACACGTTATAGCCCTGCATTTTCCAATGCCTAGCTCTTTGCAAAAGAGAGATATTGGCAAGGAAAAGCTGCATTGTACCTTTGCATTTTTCTCCCAAACGAAGGACACTAGATTGAAAATTTTAAAGCCTCCTATTAGTGCTTCATCTACACGTTATAGCCCTGAATTTTCCAATGCCTATCTCTTTGCAAAAGAGAGATATCGGCAAGGATTAGCTGTATTGTACCTTTGCATTTTTCTCCCAAACGAAGGACACTAGAATGAAAATTTTAAAGCCTCCTGTTAGTGCTTCATCTACACGTTATAGCCCTGAATTTTCCAATGCCTATCTCTGTGCAAAAGAGAGATATCGGCAAGGAAATGCTGTATTGTACCTTTGCATTTTTCTCCCAAACGAAAGACACTAGAATGAAAATTTTAAAGCCTCCTGTTAGTGCTTCATCTACACGTTATAGCCCTGCATTTTACAATGCCTATCTCTTTGCAAAAGAGAGATATCGGCAAGGAAAAGCTGCATTGTACCTTTGCATTTTTCTCCCAAACGAAAGACACTAGAATGAAAATTGTAAAGCCTCCTGTTAGTGCTTCATCTACACGTTATAGCCCTGCATTTTCCAATGCCTAGCTCTTTGCAAAAGAGAGATATTGGCAAGGAAAAGCTGTATTGTACCTTTGCATTTTTCTCCCAAACGAAGGACACTAGATTGAAAATTTTAAAGCCTCCTATTAGTGCTTCATCTACACGTTATAGCCCTGAATTTTCCAATGCCTATCTCTTTGCAAAAGAGAGATATCGGCAAGGAAAAGCTGCATTGTACTTTTGCATTTTTCTCCCAAACGAAAGACACTAGAATGAAAATTTTAAAGCCTCCTTTTAGTGCTTCATCTACACGTAATAGTCCTGAATTTTCCAATGCCTATCTCTTTGAAAAGAGAGATATCGGCAAGGAAATGCTGTATTGTACCTTTGCATTTTTCTCCCAAACGAAAGACACTAGAATGAAAATTTTAAAGCCTCCTGTTAGTGCTTCATCTACACGTTATAGCCCTGCATTTTCCAATGCCTATCTCTTTGCAAAAGAGAGATATCGGCAAGGAAAAGCTGTATTGTACCTTTGCATTTTTCTCCCAAACGAAAGACACTAGAATAAAAATTGTAAAGCCTCCTGTTAGTGCTTCATCTACACGTTATAGCCCTGAATTTTCCAATGCCTATCTCTTTGCAAAAGAGAGATATCGGCAAGGAAAAACTGTATTGTACCTTTGCATTTTTCTCCCAAACGAAAGACACTAGAATGAAAATTTTAAAGCCTCCTGTTAGTGCTTCATCTACACGTTATAGCCCTGAATTTTCCAATGCCTATCTCTGTGCAAAAGAGAGATATCGGCAAGGAAATGCTGTATTGTACCTTTGCATTTTTCTCCCAAACGAAAGACACTAGAATGAAAATTTTAAAGCCTCCTGTTAGTGCTTCATCTACACGTTATAGCCCTGCATTTTCCAATGCCTATCTCTTTGCAAAAGAGAGATATCGGCAAGGAAAAGCTGCATTGTACCTTTGCATTTTTCTCCCAAACGAAAGACACTAGAATGAAAATTGTAAAGCCTCCTGTTAGTGCTTCATCTACACGTTATAGCCCTGCATTTTCCAATGCCTAGCTCTTTGCAAAAGAGAGATATTGGCAAGGAAAAGCTGTATTGTACCTTTGCATTTTTCTCCCAAACGAAGGACACTAGATTGAAAATTTTAAAGCCTCCTATTAGTGCTTCATCTACACGTTATAGCCCTGAATTTTCCAATGCCTATCTCTTTGCAAAAGAGAGATATCGGCAAGGAAAAGCTGCATTGTACTTTTGCATTTTTCTCCCAAACGAAAGACACTGGAATGAAAATTTTAAAGCCTCCTTTTAGTGCTTCATCTACACGTAATAGTCCTGAATTTTCCAATGCCTATCTCTTTGAAAAGAGAGATATCGGCAAGGAAATGCTGTATTGTACCTTTGCATTTTTCTCCCAAACGAAAGACACTAGAATGAAAATTTTAAAGCCTCCTGTTAGTGCTTCATCTACACGTTATAGCCCTGAATTTTCCAATGCCTATCTCTGTGCAAAAGAGAGATATCGGCAAGGAAATGCTGTATTGTACCTTTGCATTTTTCTCCCAAACGAAAGACACTAGAATGAAAATTTTAAAGCCTCCTGTTAGTGCTTCATCTACACGTTATAGCCCTGCATTTTCCAATGCCTATCTCTTTGCAAAAGAGAGATATCGGCAAGGAAAAGCTGCATTGTACCTTTGCATTTTTCTCCCAAACGAAAGACACTAGAATGAAAATTGTAAAGCCTCCTGTTAGTGCTTCATCTACACGTTATAGCCCTGCATTTTCCAATGCCTAGCTCTTTGCAAAAGAGAGATATTGGCAAGGAAAAGCTGCATTGTACCTTTGCATTTTTCTCCCAAACGAAAGACACTAGAATGAACATTGTAAAGCCTCCTGTTAGTGCTTCATCTACACGTTATAGCCCTGAATTTTCCAATGCCTATCTCTTTGCAAAAGAGAGATATCGGCAAGGAAAAGCTGCATTGTACTTTTGCATTTTTCTCCCAAACGAAAGACACTAGAATGAAAATTTTAAAGCCTCCTTTTAGTGCTTCATCTACACGTAATAGTCCTGAATTTTCCAATGCCTATCTCTTTGCAAAAGAGAGATATCGGCAAGGAAATGCTGTATTGTACCTTTGCATTTTTCTCCCAAACGAAAGACACTAGAATGAAAATTTTAAAGCCTCCTGTTAGTGCTTCATCTACACGTTATAGCCCTGAATTTTCCAATGCCTAGCTCTTTGCAAAAGAGAGATATTGGCAAGGAAAAGCTGTATTGTACCTTTGCATTTTTCTCCCAAACGAAGGACACTAGATTGAAAATTTTAAAGCCTCCTATTAGTGCTTCATCTACACGTTATAGCCCTGAATTTTCCAATGCCTATCTCTTTGCAAAAGAGAGATATCGGCAAGGAAAAGCTTTATTGTACCTTTGCATTTTTCTCCCAAACGAAGGACACTAGAATGAAAATTTTAAAGCCTCCTTTTAGTGCTTCATCTACACGTAATAGTCCTGAATTTTCCAATGCCTATCTCTTTGCAAAAGAGAGATATCGGCAAGGAAATGCTGTATTGTACCTTTGCATTTTTCTCCCAAACGAAAGACACTAGAATGAAAATTTTAAAGCCTCCTGTTAGTGCTTCATCTACACGTTATAGCCCTGCATTTTCCAATGCCTATCTCTTTGCAAAAGAGAGATATCGGCAAGGAAAAGCTGTATTGTACCTTTGCATTTTTCTCCCAAACGAAAGACACTAGAATGAAAATTGTAAAGCCTCCTGTTAGTGCTTCATCTACACGTTATAGCCCTGAATTTTCCAATGCCTATCTCTTTGCAAAAGAGAGATATCGGCAAGGAAAAACTGTATTGTACCTTTGCATTTTTCTCCCAAACGAAAGACACTAGAATGAAATTTTTAAAGCCTCCTGTTAGTGCTTCATCTACACGTTATAGCCCTGAATTTTCCAATGCCTATCTCTTTGCAAAAGAGAGATATCGGCAAGGAAAAGCTGTATTGTACCTTTGCATTTTTCTCCCAAACGAAAGACACTAGAATGAAAATTTTAAAGCCTCCTGTTAGTGCTTCATCTACACGTTATAGCCCTGCATTTTCCAATGCCTATCTCTTTGCAAAAGAGAGATATCGGCAAGGAAAAGCTGCATTGTACCTTTGCATTTTTCTCCCAAACGAAAGACACTAGAATGAAAATTGTAAAGCCTCCTGTTAGTGCTTCATCTACACGTTATAGCCCTGAATTTTCCAATGCCTATCTCTTTGCAAAAGAGAGATATCGGCAAGGAAAAGCTGCATTGTACTTTTGCATTTTTCTCCCAAACGAAAGACACTAGAATTAAAATTTTAAAGCCTCCTTTTAGTGCTTCATCTACACGTAATAGTCCTGAATTTTCCAATGCCTATCTCTTTGCAAAAGAGAGATATCGGCAAGGAAATGCTGTATTGTACCTTTGCATTTTTCTCCCAAACGAAAGACACTAGAATGAAAATTTTAAAGCCTCCTGTTAGTGCTTCATCTACACGTTATAGCCCTGCATTTTCCAATGCCTATCTCTTTGCAAAAGAGAGATATCGGCAAGGAAAAGCTGTATTGTACCTTTGCATTTTTCTCCCAAACGAAGGACACTAGAATGAAAATTTTAAAGCCTCCTGTTAGTGCTTCATCTACACGTTATAGCCCTGAATTTTCCAATGCCTATCTCTTTGCAAAAGAGAGATATCGGCAAGGAAAAGCTGTATTGTACCTTTGCATTTTTCTCCCAAACGAAAGACACTAGAATGAAAATTTTAAAGCCTCCTGTTAGTGCTTCATCTACACGTTATAGCCCTGAATTTTCAAATGCCTATCTCTGTGCAAAAGAGAGATATCGGCAAGGAAATGCTGTATTGTACCTTTGCATTTTTCTCCCAAACGAAAGACACTAGAATGAAAATTTTAAAGCCTCCCGTTAGTGCTTCATCTACACGTTATAGCCCTGCATTTTCCAATGCCTATCTCTTTGCAAAAGAGAGATATCGGCAAGGAAAAGCTGCATTGTACCTTTGCATTTTTCTCCCAAACGAAGGACACTAGATTGAAAATTTTAAAGCCTCCTATTAGTGCTTCATCTACACGTTATAGCCCTGAATTTTCCAATGCCTATCTCTTTGCAAAAGAGAGATATCGGCAAGGAAAAGCTGCATTGTACTTTTGCATTTTTCTCCCAAACGAAAGACACTAGAATGAAAATTTTAAAGCCTCCTGTTAGTGCTTCATCTACACGTTATAGCCCTGCATTTTCCAATGCCTAGCTCTTTGCAAAAGAGAGATATTGGCAAGGAAAAACTGTATTGTACCTTTGCATTTTTCTCCCAAACGAAGGACACTAGATTGAAAATTTTAAAGCCTCCTATTAGTGCTTCATCTACACGTTATAGCCCTGAATTTTCCAATGCCTATCTCTTTGCAAAAGAGAGATATCGGCAAGGAAAAGCTGCATTGTACTTTTGCATTTTTCTCCCAAACGAAAGACACTAGAATGAAAATTTTAAAGCCTCCTTTTAGTGCTTCATCTACACGTAATAGTCCTGAATTTTCCAATGCCTATCTCTTTGCAAAAGAGAGATATCGGCAAGGAAATGCTGTATTGTACCTTTGCATTTTTCTCCCAAACGAAAGACACTAGAATGAAAATTGTAAAGCCTCCTGTTAGTGCTTCATCTACACGTTATAGCCCTGCATTTTCCAATGCCTATCTCTTTGCAAAAGAGAGATATCGGCAAGGAAAAGCTGTATTGTACCTTTGCATTTTTCTCCCAAACGAAAGACACTAGAATGAAAATTTTAAAGCCTCCTGTTAGTGCTTCATCTACACGTTATAGGCCTGAATTTTCCAATGCCTAGCTCTTTGCAAAAGAGAGATATTGGCAAGGAAAAGCTGTATTGTACCTTTGCATTTTTCTCCCAAACGAAGGACACTAGATTGAAAATTTTAAAGCCTCCTATTAGTGCTTCATCTACACGTTATAGCCCTGAATTTTCCAATGCCTATCTCTTTGCAAAAGAGAGATATCGGCAAGGAAAAGCTGTATTGTACCTTTGCATTTTTCTCCCAAACGAAGGACACTAGAATGAAAATTTTAAAGCCTCCTGTTAGTGCTTCATCTACACGATATAGCCCTGAATTTTCCAATGCCTATCTCTTTGCAAAAGAGAGATATCGGCAAGGAAAAGCTGTATTGTACCTTTGCATTTTTCTCCCAAACGAAAGACACTAGAATGAAAATTTTAAAGCCTCCTGTTAGTGCTTCATCTACACGTTATAGCCCTGAATTTTCCAATGCCTATCTCAGTGCAAAAGAGAGATATCGGCAAGGAAATGCTGTATTGTACCTTTGCATTTTTCTCCCAAACGAAAGACACTAGAATGAAAATTTTAAAGCCTCCTGTTAGTGCTTCATCTACACGTTATAGCCCTGCATTTTCCAATGCCTATCTCTTTGCAAAAGAGAGATATCGGCAAGGAAAAGCTGCATTGTACCTTTGCATTTTTCTCCCAAACGAAAGACACTAGAATGAAAATTGTAAAGCCTCCTGTTAGTGCTTCATCTACACGTTATAGCCCTGCATTTTCCAATGCCTAGCTCTTTGCAAAAGAGAGATATTGGCAAGGAAAAGCTGCATTGTACCTTTGCATTTTTCTCCCAAACGAAAGACACTAGAATGAAAATTGTAAAGCCTCCTGTTAGTGCTTCATCTACACGTTATAGCCCTGAATTTTCCAATGCCTATCTCTTTGCAAAAGAGAGATATCGGCAAGGAAAAGCTGCATTGTACTTTTGCATTTTTCTCCCAAACGAAAGACACTAGAATGAAAATTTTAAAGCCTCCTTTTAGTGCTTCATCTACACGTAATAGTCCTGAATTTTCCAATGCCTATCTCTTTGCAAAAGAGAGATATCGGCAAGGAAATGCTGTATTGTACCTTTGCATTTTTCTCCCAAACGAAAGACACTAGAATGAAAATTTTAAAGCCTCCTGTTAGTGCTTCATCTACACGTTATAGCCCTGAATTTTCCAATGCCTAGCTCTTTGCAAAAGAGAGATATTGGCAAGGAAAAGCTGTATTGTACCTTTGCATTTTTCTCCCAAACGAAGGACACTAGATTGAAAATTTTAAAGCCTCCTATTAGTGCTTCATCTACACGTTATAGCCCTGAATTTTCCAATGCCTATCTCTTTGCAAAAGAGAGATATCGGCAAGGAAAAGCTGTATTGTACCTTTGCATTTTTCTCCCAAACGAAGGACACTAGAATGAAAATTTTAAAGCCTCCTGTTAGTGCTTCATCTACACGTTATAGCCCTGAATTTTCCAATGCCTATCTCTTTGCAAAAGAGAGATATCGGCAAGGAAAAGCTGTATTGTACCTTTGCATTTTTCTCCCAAACGAAAGACATTAGAATGAAAATTGTAAAGCCTCCTGTTAGTGCTTCATCTACACGTTATAGCCCTGAATTTTCCAATGCCTATCTCTTTGCAAAAGAGAGATATCGGCAAGGAAAAACTGTATTGTACCTTTGCATTTTTCTCCCAAACGAAAGACACTAGAATGAAAATTTTAAAGCCTCCTGTTAGTGCTTCATCTACACGTTATAGCCCTGAATTTTCCAATGCCTAGCTCTTTGCAAAAGAGAGATATTGGCAAGGAAAAGCTGTATTGTACCTTTGCATTTTTCTCCCAAACGAAGGACACTAGATTGAAAATTTTAAAGCCTCCTATTAGTGCTTCATCTACACGTTATAGCCCTGAATTTTCCAATGCCTATCTCTTTGCAAAAGAGAGATATCGGCACGGAAAAGCTGTATTGTACCTTTGCATTTTTCTCCCAAACGAAGGACACTAGAATGAAAATTTTAAAGCCTCCTGTTAGTGCTTCATCTACACGTTATAGCCCTGAATTTTCCAATGCCTATCTCTTTGCAAAAGAGAGATATCGGCAAGGAAAAGCTGCATTGTACCTTTGCATTTTTCTCCCAAACGAAAGACACTAGAATGAAAATTGTAAAGCCTCCTGTTAGTGCTTCATCTACACGTTATAGCCCTGCATTTTCCAATGCCTAGCTCTTTGCAAAAGAGAGATATTGGCAAGGAAAAGCTGCATTGTACCTTTGCATTTTTCTCCCAAACGAAAGACACTAGAATGAAAATTGTAAAGCCTCCTGTTAGTGCTTCATCTACACGTTATAGCCCTGAATTTTCCAATGCCTATCTCTTTGCAAAAGAGAGATATCGGCAAGGAAAAGCTGCATTGTACTTTTGCATTTTTCTCCCAAACGAAAGACACTAGAATGAAAATTTTAAAGCCTCCTTTTAGTGCTTCATCTACACGTAATAGTCCTGAATTTTCCAATGCCTATCTCTTTGCAAAAGAGAGATATCGGCAAGGAAATGCTGTATTGTACCTTTGCATTTTTCTCCCAAACGAAAGACACTAGAATGAAAATTTTAAAGCCTCCTGTTAGTGCTTCATCTACACGTTATAGCCCTGAATTTTCCAATGCCTAGCTCTTTGCAAAAGAGAGATATTGGCAAGGAAAAGCTGTATTGTACCTTTGCATTTTTCTCCCAAACGAAGGACACTAGATTGAAAATTTTAAAGCCTCCTATTAGTGCTTCATCTACACGTTATAGCCCTGAATTTTCCAATGCCTATCTCTTTGCAAAAGAGAGATATCGGCAAGGAAAAGCTGTATTGTACCTTTGCATTTTTCTCCCAAACGAAGGACACTAGAATGAAAATTTTAAAGCCTCCTGTTAGTGCTTCATCTACACGTTATAGCCCTGAATTTTCCAATGCCTATCTCTTTGCAAAAGAGAGATATCGGCAAGGAAAAGCTGTATTGTACCTTTGCATTTTTCTCCCAAACGAAAGACATTAGAATGAAAATTGTAAAGCCTCCTGTTAGTGCTTCATCTACACGTTATAGCCCTGAATTTTCCAATGCCTATCTCTTTGCAAAAGAGAGATATCGGCAAGGAAAAACTGTATTGTACCTTTGCATTTTTCTCCCAAACGAAAGACACTAGAATGAAAATTTTAAAGCCTCCTGTTAGTGCTTCATCTACACGTTATAGCCCTGAATTTTCCAATGCCTAGCTCTTTGCAAAAGAGAGATATTGGCAAGGAAAAGCTGTATTGTACCTTTGCATTTTTCTCCCAAACGAAGGACACTAGATTGAAAATTTTAAAGCCTCCTATTAGTGCTTCATCTACACGTTATAGCCCTGAATTTTCCAATGCCTATCTCTTTGCAAAAGAGAGATATCGGCACGGAAAAGCTGTATTGTACCTTTGCATTTTTCTCCCAAACGAAGGACACTAGAATGAAAATTTTAAAGCCTCCTGTTAGTGCTTCATCTACACGTTATAGCCCTGAATTTTCCAATGCCTATCTCTTTGCAAAAGAGAGATATCGGCAAGGAAAAGCTGTATTGTACCTTTGCATTTTTCTCCCAAACGAAAGACACTAGATTGAAAATTTTAAAGCCTCCTATTAGTGCTTCATCTACACGTTATAGCCCTGAATTTTCCAATGCCTATCTCTTTGCAAAAGAGAGATATCGGCACGGAAAAGCTGTATTGTACCTTTGCATTTTTCTCCCAAACGAAGGACACTAGAATGAAAATTTTAAAGCCTCCTGTTAGTGCTTCATCTACACGTTATAGCCCTGAATTTTCCAATGCCTATCTCTTTGCAAAAGAGAGATATCGGCAAGGAAAAGCTGTATTGTACCTTTGCATTTTTCTCCCAAACGAAAGACACTAGAATGAAAATTGTAAAGCCTCCTGTTAGTGCTTCATCTACACGTTATAGCCCTGAATTTTCCAATGCCTATCTCTGTGCAAAAGAGAGATATCGGCAAGGAAATGCTGTATTGTACCTTTGCATTTTTCTCCCAAACGAAAGACACTAGAATGAAAATTTTAAAGCCTCCTGTTAGTGCTTCATCTACACGTTATAGCCCTGCATTTTCCAATGCCTATCTCTTTGCAAAAGAGAGATATCGGCAAGGAAAAGCTGCATTGTACCTTTGCATTTTTCTCCCAAACGAAAGACACTAGAATGAAAATTGTAAAGCCTCCTGTTAGTGCTTCATCTACACGTTATAGCCCTGAATTTTCCAATGCCTATCTCTTTGCAAAAGAGAGATATCGGCAAGGAAAAGCTGCATTGTACCTTTGCATTTTTCTCCCAAACGAAAGACACTAGAATGAAAATTGTAAAGCCTCCTGTTAGTGCTTCATCTACACGTTATAGCCCTGAATTTTCCAATGCCTATCTCTTTGCAAAAGAGAGATATCGGCAAGGAAAAGCTGCATTGTACTTTTGCATTTTTCTCCCAAACGAAAGACACTAGAATGAAAATTTTAAAGCCTCCTTTTAGTGCTTCATCTACACGTAATAGTCCTGAATTTTCCAATGCCTATCTCTTTGCAAAAGAGAGATATCGGCAAGGAAATGCTGTATTGTACCTTTGCATTTTTCTCCCAAACGAAAGACACTAGAATGAAAATTTTAAAGCCTCCTGTTAGTGCTTCATCTACACGTTATAGCCCTGCATTTTCCAATGCCTATCTCTTTGCAAAAGAGAGATATCGGCAAGGAAAAGCTGTATTGTACCTTTGCATTTTTCTCCCAAACGAAAGACACTAGAATGAAAATTGTAAAGCCTCCTGTTAGTGCTTCATCTACACGTTATAGCCCTGAATTTTCCAATGCCTATCTCTTTGCAAAAGAGAGATATCGGCAAGGAAAAACTGTATTGTACCTTTGCATTTTTCTCCCAAACGAAAGACACTAGAATGAAAATTTTAAAGCCTCCTGTTAGTGCTTCATCTACACGTTATAGCCCTGAATTTTCCAATGCCTATCTCTTTGCAAAAGAGAGATATCGGCAAGGAAAAGCTGTATTGTACCTTTGCATTTTTCTCCCAAACGAAAGACACTAGAATGAAAATTTTAAAGCCTCCTGTTAGTGCTTCATCTACACGTTATAGCCCTGCATTTTCCAATGCCTATCTCTTTGCAAAAGAGAGATATCGGCAAGGAAAAGCTGCATTGTACCTTTGCATTTTTCTCCCAAACGAAAGACACTAGAATGAAAATTGTAAAGCCTCCTGTTAGTGCTTCATCTACACGTTATAGCCCTGAATTTTCCAATGCCTATCTCTTTGCAAAAGAGAGATATCGGCAAGGAAAAGCTGCATTGTACTTTTGCATTTTTCTCCCAAACGAAAGACACTAGAATGAAAATTTTAAAGCCTCCTTTTAGTGCTTCATCTACACGTAATAGTCCTGAATTTTCCAATGCCTATCTCTTTGCAAAAGAGAGATATCGGCAAGGAAATGCTGTATTGTACCTTTGCATTTTTCTCCCAAACGAAAGACACTAGAATGAAAATTTTAAAGCCTCCTGTTAGTGCTTCATCTACACGTTATAGCCCTGAATTTTCCAATGCCTAGCTCTTTGCAAAAGAGAGATATTGGCAAGGAAAAGCTGTATTGTACCTTTGCATTTTTCTCCCAAACGAAGGACACTAGATTGAAAATTTTAAAGCCTCCTATTAGTGCTTCATCTACACGTTATAGCCCTGAATTTTCCAATGCCTATCTCTTTGCAAAAGAGAGATATCGGCAAGGAAAAGCTGTATTGTACCTTTGCATTTTTCTCCCAAACGAAGGACACTAGAATGAAAATTTTAAAGCCTCCTGTTAGTGCTTCATCTACACGTTATAGCCCTGAATTTTCCAATGCCTATCTCTTTGCAAAAGAGAGATATCGGCAAGGAAAAGCTGTATTGTACCTTTGCATTTTTCTCCCAAACGAAAGACATTAGAATGAAAATTGTAAAGCCTCCTGTTAGTGCTTCATCTACACGTTATAGCCCTGAATTTTCCAATGCCTATCTCTTTGCAAAAGAGAGATATCGGCAAGGAAAAACTGTATTGTACCTTTGCATTTTTCTCCCAAACGAAAGACACTAGAATGAAAATTTTAAAGCCTCCTGTTAGTGCTTCATGTACACGTTATAGCCCTGAATTTTCCAATGCCTATCTCTTTGCAAAAGAGAGATATCGGCACGGAAAAGCTGTATTGTACCTTTGCATTTTTCTCCCAAACGAAGGACACTAGAATGAAAATTTTAAAGCCTCCTGTTAGTGCTTCATCTACACGTTATAGCCCTGAATTTTCCAATGCCTATCTCTTTGCAAAAGAGAGATATCGGCAAGGAAAAGCTGTATTGTACCTTTGCATTTTTCTCCCAAACGAAAGACACTAGATTGAAAATTTTAAAGCCTCCTATTAGTGCTTCATCTACACGTTATAGCCCTGAATTTTCCAATGCCTATCTCTTTGCAAAAGAGAGATATCGGCACGGAAAAGCTGTATTGTACCTTTGCATTTTTCTCCCAAACGAAGGACACTAGAATGAAAATTTTAAAGCCTCCTGTTAGTGCTTCATCTACACGTTATAGCCCTGCATTTTCCAATGCCTATCTCTTTGCAAAAGAGAGATATCGGCAAGGAAAAGCTGCATTGTACCTTTGCATTTTTCTCCCAAACGAAAGACACTAGAATGAAAATTGTAAAGCCTCCTGTTAGTGCTTCATCTACACGTTATAGCCCTGAATTTTCCAATGCCTATCTCTTTGCAAAACAGAGATATCGGCAAGGAAAAGCTGCATTGTACTTTTGCATTTTTCTCCCAAACGAAAGACACTAGAATGAAAATTTTAAAGCCTCCTTTTAGTGCTTCATCTACACGTAATAGTCCTGAATTTTCCAATGCCTATCTCTTTGCAAAAGAGAGATATCGGCAAGGAAATGCTGTATTGTACCTTTGCATTTTTCTCCCAAACGAAAGACACTAGAATGAAAATTTAAAAAGCCTCCTGTTAGTGCTTCATCTACACGTTATAGCCCTGCATTTTCCAATGCCTATCTCTTTGCAAAAGAGAGATATCGGCAAGGAAAAGCTGTATTGTACCTTTGCATTTTTCTCCCAAACGAAGGACACTAGAATGAAAATTTTAAAGCCTCCTGTTAGTGCTTCATCTACACGTTATAGCCCTGAATTTTCCAATGCCTATCTCTTTGCAAAAGAGAGATATCGGCAAGGAAAAGCTGTATTGTACCTTTGCATTTTTCTCCCAAACGAAAGACACTAGAATGAAAATTTTAAAGCCTCCTGTTAGTGCTTCATCTACACGTTATAGCCCTGAATTTTCCAATGCCTATCTCTGTGCAAAAGAGAGATATCGGCAAGGAAATGCTGTATTGTACCTTTGCATTTTTCTCCCAAACGAAAGACACTAGAATGAAAATTTTAAAGCCTCCCGTTAGTGCTTCATCTACACGTTATAGCCCTGCATTTTCCAATGCCTATCTCTTTGCAAAAGAGAGATATCGGCAAGGAAAAGCTGCATTGTACCTTTGCATTTTTCTCCCAAACGAAGGACACTAGATTGAAAATTTTAAAGCCTCCTATTAGTGCTTCATCTACACGTTATAGCCCTGAATTTTCCAATGCCTATCTCTTTGCAAAAGAGAGATATCGGCAAGGAAAAGCTGCATTGTACTTTTGCATTTTTCTCCCAAACGAAAGACACTAGAATGAAATTTTTAAAGCCTCCTGTTAGTGCTTCATCTACACGTAATAGTCCTGAATTTTCCAATGCCTATCTCTGTGCAAAAGAGAGATATCGGCAAGGAAATGCTGTATTGTACCTTTGCATTTTTCTCCCAAACGAAAGACACTAGAATGAAAATTTTAAAGCCTCCTGTTAGTGCTTCATCTACACGTTATAGCCCTGAATTTTCCAATGCCTATCTCTTTGCAAAAGAGAGATATCGGCAAGGAAAAGCTGCATTGTACTTTTGCATTTTTCTCCCAAACGAAAGACACTAGAATGAAAATTTTAAAGCCTCCTGTTAGTGCTTCATCTACACGTTATAGCCCTGCATTTTCCAATGCCTATCTCTTTGCAAAAGAGAGATATCGGCAAGGAAAAGCTGCATTGTACCTTTGCATTTTTCTCCCAAACGAAAGACACAAGAATGAAAATTGTAAAGCCTCCTGTTAGTGCTTCATCTACACGTTATAGCCCTGAATTTTCCAATGCCTATCTCTTTGCAAAAGAGAGATATCGGCAAGGAAAAGCTGTATTGTACCTTTGCATTTTTCTCCCAAACGAAAGACACTAGAATGAAAATTGTAAAGCCTCCTGTTAGTGCTTCATCTACACGTTATAGCCCTGAATTTTCCAATGCCTATCTCTTTGCAAAAGAGAGATATCGGCAAGGAAAAACTGTATTGTACCTTTGCATTTTTCTCCCAAACGAAAGACACTAGAATGAAAATTTTAAAGCCTCCTGTTAGTGCTTCATCTACACGTTATAGCCCTGAATTTTCCAATGCCTAGCTCTTTGCAAAAGAGAGATATTGGCAAGGAAAAGCTGTATTGTACCTTTGCATTTTTCTCCCAAACGAAGGACACTAGATTGAAAATTTTAAAGCCTCCTATTAGTGCTTCATCTACACGTTATAGCCCTGAATTTTCCAATGCCTATCTCTTTGCAAAAGAGAGATATCGGCACGGAAAAGCTGTATTGTACCTTTGCATTTTTCTCCCAAACGAAAGACACTAGAATGGAAATTTTAAAGCCTCCTGTTAGTGCTTCATCTACACGTTATAGCCCTGCATTTTCCAATGCCTATCTCTTTGCAAAAGAGAGATATCGGCAAGGAAAAGCTGCATTGTACCTTTGCATTTTTCTCCCAAACGAAAGACACTAGAATGAAAATTGTAAAGCCTCCTGTTAGTGCTTCATCTACACGTTATAGCCCTGAATTTTCCAATGCCTATCTCTTTGCAAAAGAGAGATATCGGCAAGGAAAAGCTGCATTGTACTTTTGCATTTTTCTCCCAAACGAAAGACACTAGAATGAAAATTTTAAAGCCTCCTGTTAGTGCTTCATCTACACGTTATAGCCCTGCATTTTCCAATGCCTATCTCTTTGCAAAAGAGAGATATCGTCAAGGAAAAGCTGCATTGTACCTTTGCATTTTTCTCCCAAACGAAAGACACTAGAATGAAAATTGTAAAGCCTCCTGTTAGTGCTTCATCTACACGTTATAGCCCTGAATTTTCCAATGCCTATCTCTTTGCAAAAGAGAGATATCGGCAAGGAAAAGCTGCATTGTACTTTTGCATTTTTCTCCCAAACGAAAGACACTAGAATGAAAATTTTAAAGCCTCCTTTTAGTGCTTCATCTACACGTAATAGTCCTGAATTTTCCAATGCCTATCTCTTTGCAAAAGAGAGATATCGGCAAGGAAATGCTGTATTGTACCTTTGCATTTTTCTCCCAAACGAAAGACACTAGCGAAAATTTTAAAGCCTCCTGTTAGTGCTTCATCTACACGTTATAGCCCTGCATTTTCCAATGCCTATCTCTTTGCAAAAGAGAGATATCGGCAAGGAAATGCTGTATTGTACCTTTGCATTTTTCTCCCAAACGAAAGACACTAGAATGAAAATTTTAAAGCCTCCTGTTAGTGCTTCATCTACACGTTATAGCCCTGAATTTTCCAATGCCTATCTCTTTGCAAAAGAGAGATATCGGCAAGGAAAAGCTGTATTGTACCTTTGCATTTTTCTCCCAAACGAAAGACACTAGAATGAAAATTTTAAAGCCTCCTGTTAGTGCTTCATCTACACGTTATAGCCCTGCATTTTCCAATGGCTATCTCTTTGCAAAAGAGAGATATCGGCAAGGAAAAGCTGCATTGTACCTTTGCATTTTTCTCCCAAACGAAAGACACTAGAATGAAAATTGTAAAGCCTCCTGTTAGTGCTTCATCTACACGTTATAGCCCTGAATTTTCCAATGCCTATCTCTTTGCAAAAGAGAGATATCGGCAAGGAAAAGCTGCATTGTACTTTTGCATTTTTCTCCCAAACGAAAGACACTAGAATGAAAATTTTAAAGCCTCCTTTTAGTGCTTCATCTACACGTAATAGTCCTGAATTTTCCAATGCCTATCTCTTTGCAAAAGAGAGATATCGGCAAGGAAATGCTGTATTGTACCTTTGCATTTTTCTCCCAAACGAAAGACACTAGAATGAAAATTTTAAAGCCTCCTGTTAGTGCTTCATCTACACGTTATAGCCCTGCATTTTCCAATGCCTATCTCTTTGCAAAAGAGAGATATCGGCAAGGAAAAGCTGTATTGTACCTTTGCATTTTTCTCCCAAACGAAGGACACTAGAATGAAAATTTTAAAGCCTCCTGTTAGTGCTTCATCTACACGTTATAGCCCTGAATTTTCCAATGCCTATCTCTTTGCAAAAGAGAGATATCGGCAAGGAAAAGCTGTATTGTACCTTTGCATTTTTCTCCCAAACGAAAGACACTAGAATGAAAATTTTAAAGTCTCCTGTTAGTGCTTCATCTACACGTTATAGCCCTGAATTTTCCAATGCCTATCTCTGTGCAAAAGAGAGATATCGGCAAGGAAATGCTGTATTGTACCTTTGCATTTTTCTCCCAAACGAAAGACACTAGAATGAAAATTTTAAAGCCTCCCGTTAGTGCTTCATCTACACGTTATAGCCCTGCATTTTCCAATGCCTATCTCTTTGCAAAAGAGAGATATCGGCAAGGAAAAGCTGCATTGTACCTTTGCATTTTTCTCCCAAACGAAGGACACTAGATTGAAAATTTTAAAGCCTCCTATTAGTGCTTCATCTACACGTTATAGCCCTGAATTTTCCAATGCCTATCTCTTTGCAAAAGAGAGATATCGGCAAGGAAAAGCTGCATTGTACTTTTGCATTTTTCTCCCAAACGAAAGACACTAGAATGAAATTTTTAAAGCCTCCTGTTAGTGCTTCATCTACACGTTATAGCCCTGAATTTTCCAATGCCTATCTCTGTGCAAAAGAGAGATATCGGCAAGGAAATGCTGTATTGTACCTTTGCATTTTTCTCCCAAACGAAAGACACTAGAATGAAAATTTTAAAGCCTCCTGTTAGTGCTTCATCTACACGTTATAGCCCTGCATTTTCCAATGCCTATCTCTTTGCAAAAGAGAGATATCGGCAAGGAAAAGCTGCATTGTACTTTTGCATTTTTCTCCCAAACGAAAGACACTAGAATGAAAATTTTAAAGCCTCCTGTTAGTGCTTCATCTACACGTTATAGCCCTGCATTTTCCAATGCCTATCTCTTTGCAAAAGAGAGATATCGGCAAGGAAAAGCTGCATTGTACCTTTGCATTTTTCTCCCAAACGAAAGACACTAGAATGAAAATTGTAAAGCCTCCTGTTAGTGCTTCATCTACACGTTATAGCCCTGAATTTTCCAATGCCTATCTCTTTGCAAAAGAGAGATATCGGCAAGGAAAAGCTGCATTGTACCTTTGCATTTTTCTCCCAAACGAAAGACACTAGAATGAAAATTTTAAAGCCTCCTTTTAGTGCTTCATCTACACGTAATAGTCCTGAATTTTCCAATGCCTATCTCTTTGCAAAAGAGAGATATCGGCAAGGAAATGCTGTATTGTACCTTTGCATTTTTCTCCCAAACGAAAGACACTAGAATGAAAATTGTAAAGCCTTCTGTTAGTGCTTCATCTACACGTTATAGCCCTGCATTTTCCAATGCCTATCTCTTTGCAAAAGAGAGATATCGGCAAGGAAAAGCTGTATTGTACCTTTGCATTTTTCTCCCAAACGAAAGACACTAGAATGAAAATTGTAAAGCCTCCTGTTAGTGCTTCATCTACACGTTATAGCCCTGAATTTTCCAATGCCTATCTCTTTGCAAAAGAGAGATATCGGCAAGGAAAAACTGTATTGTACCTTTGCATTTTTCTCCCAAACGAAAGACACTAGAATGAAAATTTTAAAGCCTCCTGTTAGTGCTTCATCTACACGTTATAGCCCTGAATTTTCCAATGCCTATCTCTTTGCAAAAGAGAGATATCGGCAAGGAAAAGCTGTATTGTACCTTTGCATTTTTCTCCCAAACGAAAGATACTAGAATGAAAATTTTAAAGCCTCCTGTTAGTGCTTCATCTACACGTTATAGCCCTGCATTTTCCAATGCCTATCTCTTTGCAAAAGAGAGATATCGGCAAGGAAAAGCTGTATTGTACCTTTGCATTTTTCTCCCAAACGAAGGACACTAGAATGAAAATTTTAAAGCCTCCTGTTAGTGCTTCATCTACACGTTATAGCCCTGAATTTTCCAATGCCTATCTCTTTGCAAAAGAGAGATATCGGCAAGGAAAAGCTGTATTGTACCTTTGCATTTTTCTCCCAAACGAAAGACACTAGAATGAAAATTTTAAAGCCTCCTGTTAGTGCTTCATCTACACGTTATAGCCCTGAATTTTCCAATGCCTATCTCTGTGCAAAAGAGAGATATCGGCAAGGAAATGCTGTATTGTACCTTTGCATTTTTCTCCCAAACGAAAGACACTAGAATGAAAATTTTAAAGCCTCCCGTTAGTGCTTCATCTACACGTTATAGCCCTGCATTTTCCAATGCCTATCTCTTTGCAAAAGAGAGATATCGGCAAGGAAAAGCTGCATTGTACCTTTGCATTTTTCTCCCAAACGAAGGACACTAGATTGAAAATTTTAAAGCCTTCTATTAGTGCTTCATCTACACGTTATAGCCCTGAATTTTCCAATGCCTATCTCTTTGCAAAAGAGAGATATCGGCAAGGAAAAGCTGCATTGTACTTTTGCATTTTTCTCCCAAACGAAAGACACTAGAATGAAAATTTTAAAGCCTCCTTTTAGTGCTTCATCTACACGTAATAGTCCTGAATTTTCCAATGCCTATCTCTTTGCAAAAGAGAGATATCGGCAAGGAAATGCTGTATTGTACCTTTGCATTTTTCTCCCAAACGAAAGACACTAGAATGAAAATTTTAAAGCCTCCTGTTAGTGCTTCATCTACACGTTATAGCCCTGCATTTTCCAATGCCTATCTCTTTGCAAAAGAGAGATATCGGCAAGGAAAAGCTGTATTGTACCTTTGCATTTTTCTCCCAAACGAAAGACACTAGAATGAAAATTGTAAAGCCTCCTGTTAGTGCTTCATCTACACGTTATAGCCCTGAATTTTCCAATGCCTATCTCTTTGCAAAAGAGAGATATCGGCAAGGAAAAATTGTATTGTACCTTTGCTTTTTTCTCCCAAACGAAAGACACTAGAATGAAAATTGTAAAGCCTCCTGTTAGTGCTTCATCTACACGTTATAGCCCTGAATTTTCCAATGCCTATCTCTTTGCAAAAGAGAGATATCGGCAAGGAAAAATTGTATTGTACCTTTGCTTTTTTCTCCCAAACGAAAGACACTAGAATGAAAATTGTAAAGCCTTCTGTTAGTGCTTCATCTACACGTTATAGCCCTGAATTTTCCAATGCCTATCTCTTTGCAAAAGAGAGATATCGGCAAGGAAAAGCTGCATTGTACTTTTGCATTTTTCTCCCAAACGAAAGACACTAGATTGAAAATTTTAAAGCCTCCTATTAGTGCTTCATCTACACGTTATAGCCCTGAATTTTCCAATGCCTATCTCTGTGCAAAAGAGAGATATCGGCAAGGAAATGCTGTATTGTACCTTTGCATTTTCTCCCAAACGAAAGACACTAGAATGAAAATTTTAAAGCCTCCTGTTAGTGCTTCATCTACACGTTATAGCCCTGCATTTTCCAATGCCTATCTCTTTGCAAAAGAGAGATATCGGCAAGGAAAAGCTGCATTGTACCTTTGCATTTTTCTCCCAAACGAAAGACACTAGAATGAAAATTGTAAAGCCTCCTGTTAGTGCTTCATCTACACGTTATAGCCCTGCATTTTCCAATGCCTAGCTCTTTGCAAAAGAGAGAATTTGGCAAGGAAAAGCTGCATTGTACTTTTGCATTTTTCTCCCAAACGAAAGACACTAGAATGAAAATTTTAAAGCCTCCTTTTAGTGCTTCATCTACACGTAATAGTCCTGAATTTTCCAATGCCTATCTCTTTGCAAAAGAGAGATATCGGCAAGGAAAAGCTGTATTGTACCTTTGCATTTTTCTCCCAAACGAAAAACACTAGAATGAAAATTTTAAAGCCTCCTGTTAGTGCTTCATCTACACGTTATAGCCCTGAATTTTCCAATGCCTATCTCTTTGCAAAAGAGAGATATCGGCAAGGAAAAGCTGTATTGTACCTTTGCATTTTTCTCCCAAACGAAAGACACTAGAATGAAAATTGTAAAGCCTCCTGTTAGTGCTTCATCTACACGTTATAGCCCTGAATTTTCCAATGCCTATCTCTTTGCAAAAGAGAGATATCGGCAAGGAAAAACTGTATTGTACCTTTGCATTTTTCTCCCAAACGAAAGACACTAGAATGAAAATTTTAAAGCCTCCTGTTAGTGCTTCATCTACACGTTATAGCCCTGAATTTTCCAATGCCTAGCTCTTTGCAAAAGAGAGATATTGGCAAGGAAAAGCTGTATTGTACCTTTGCATTTTTCTCCCAAACGAAGGACACTAGATTGAAAATTTTAAAGCCTCCTATTAGTGCTTCATCTACACGTTATAGCCCTGAATTTTCCAATGCCTATCTATTTGCAAAAGAGAGATATCGGCAAGGAAAAGCTGTATTGTACCTTTGCATTTTTCTCCCAAACGAAGGACACGAATGAAAATTTTAAAGCCTCCTGTTAGTGCTTCATCTACACGGTATAGCCCTCAATTTTCCAATGCCTATCTCTTTGCAAAAGAGAGATATCGGCAAGGAAAAGCTGTATTGTACCTTTGCATTTTTCTCCCAAACGAAAGACACTAGAATGAAAATTGTAAAGCCTCCTGTTAGTGCTTCATCTACACGTTATAGCCCTGCATTTTCCAATGCCTAGCTCTTTGCAAAAGAGAGATATTGGCAAGGAAAAGCTGTATTGTACCTTTGCATTTTTCTCCCAAACGAAGGACACTAGAATGAAAATTTTAAAGCCTCCTGTTAGTGCTTCATCTACACGTTATAGCCCTGAATTTTCCAATGCCTATCTCTTTGCAAAAGAGAGATATCGGCAAGGAAAAGCTGTATTGTACCTTTGCATTTTTCTCCCAAACGAAGGACACTAGAATGAAAATTTTAAAGCCTCCTGTTAGTGCTTCATCTACACGTTATAGCCCTGAATTTTCCAATGCCTATCTCTTTGCAAAAGAGAGATATCGGCAAGGAAAAGCTGTATTGTACCTTTGCATTTTTCTCCCAAACGAAAGACACTAGAATGAAAATTTTAAAGTCTCCTGTTAGTGCTTCTTCTACACGTTATAGCCCTGAATTTTCCAATACCTATCTCTGTGCAAAAGAGAGATATCGGCAAGGAAATGCTGTATTGTACCTTTGCATTTTTCTCCCAAACGAAAGACACTAGAATGAAAATTTTAAAGCCTCCCGTTAGTGCTTCATCTACACGTTATAGCCCTGAATTTTCCAATGCCTATCTCTTTGCAAAAGAGAGATATCGGCAAGGAAAAGCTGCATTGTACTTTTGCATTTTTCTCCCAAACGAAAGACACTAGAATGAAATTTTTAAAGCCTCCTGTTAGTGCTTCATCTACACGTTATAGCCCTGAATTTTCCAATGCCTATCTCTGTGCAAAAGAGAGATATCGGCAAGGAAATGCTGTATTGTACCTTTGCATTTTTCTCCCAAACGAAAGACACTAGAATGAAAATTTAAAGCCTCCTGTTAGTGCTTCATCTACACGTTATAGCCCTGCATTTTCCAATGCCTATCTCTTTGCAAAAGAGAGATATCGGCAAGGAAAAGCTGCATTGTACTTTTGCATTTTTCTCCCAAACGAAAGACACTAGAATGAAAATTTTAAAGCCTCCTGTTAGTGCTTCATCTACACGTTATAGCCCTGCATTTTCCAATGCCTATCTCTTTGCAAAAGAGAGATATCGGCAAGGAAAAGCTGCATTGTACCTTTGCATTTTTCTCCCAAACGAAAGACACTAGAATGAAAATTGTAAAGCCTCCTGTTAGTGCTTCATCTACACGTTATAGCCCTGAATTTTCCAATGCCTATCTCTTTGCAAAAGAGAGATATCGGCAAGGAAAAGCTGCATTGTACCTTTGCATTTTTCTCCCAAACGAAAGACACTAGAATGAAAATTTTAAAGCCTCCTTTTAGTGCTTCATCTACACGTAATAGTCCTGAATTTTCCAATGCCTATCTCTTTGCAAAAGAGAGATATCGGCAAGGAAATGCTGTATTGTACCTTTGCATTTTTCTCCCAAACGAAAGACACTAGAATGAAAATTGTAAAGCCTTCTGTTAGTGCCTCATCTACACGTTATAGCCCTGCATTTTCCAATGCCTATCTCTTTGCAAAAGAGAGATATCGGCAAGGAAAAGCTGTATTGTACCTTTGCATTTTTCTCCCAAACGAAAGACACTAGAATGAAAATTGTAAAGCCTCCTGTTAGTGCTTCATCTACACGTTATAGCCCTGAATTTTCCAATGCCTATCTCTTTGCAAAAGAGAGATATCGGCAAGGAAAAACTGTATTGTACCTTTGCATTTTTCTCCCAAACGAAAGACACTAGAATGAAAATTTTAAAGCCTCCTGTTAGTGCTTCATCTACACGTTATAGCCCTGAATTTTCCAATGCCTATCTCTTTGCAAAAGAGAGATATCGGCAAGGAAAAGCTGTATTGTACCTTTGCATTTTTCTCCCAAACGAAAGATACTAGAATGAAAATTTTAAAGCCTCCTGTTAGTGCTTCATCTACACGTTATAGCCCTGCATTTTCCAATGCCTATCTCTTTGCAAAAGAGAGATATCGGCAAGGAAAAGCTGTATTGTACCTTTGCATTTTTCTCCCAAACGAAGGACACTAGAATGAAAATTTTAAAGCCTCCTGTTAGTGCTTCATCTACACGTTATAGCCCTGAATTTTCCAATGCCTATCTCTTTGCAAAAGAGAGATATCGGCAAGGAAAAGCTGTATTGTACCTTTGCATTTTTCTCCCAAACGAAAGACACTAGAATGAAAATTTTAAAGCCTCCTGTTAGTGCTTCATCTACACGTTATAGCCCTGAATTTTCCAATGCCTATCTCTGTGCAAAAGAGAGATATCGGCAAGGAAATGCTGTATTGTACCTTTGCATTTTTCTCCCAAACGAAAGACACTAGAATGAAAATTTTAAAGCCTCCCGTTAGTGCTTCATCTACACGTTATAGCCCTGCATTTTCCAATGCCTATCTCTTTGCAAAAGAGAGATATCGGCAAGGAAAAGCTGCATTGTACCTTTGCATTTTTCTCCCAAACGAAGGACACTAGATTGAAAATTTTAAAGCCTTCTATTAGTGCTTCATCTACACGTTATAGCCCTGAATTTTCCAATGCCTATCTCTTTGCAAAAGAGAGATATCGGCAAGGAAAAGCTGCATTGTACTTTTGCATTTTTCTCCCAAACGAAAGACACTAGAATGAAAAATTTAAAGCCTCCTTTTAGTGCTTCATCTACACGTAATAGTCCTGAATTTTCCAATGCCTATCTCTTTGCAAAAGAGAGATATCGGCAAGGAAATGCTGTATTGTACCTTTGCATTTTTCTCCCAAACGAAAGACACTAGAATGAAAATTTTAAAGCCTCCTGTTAGTGCTTCATCTACACGTTATAGCCCTGCATTTTCCAATGCCTATCTCTTTGCAAAAGAGAGATATCGGCAAGGAAAAGCTGTATTGTACCTTTGCATTTTTCTCCCAAACGAAAGACACTAGAATGAAAATTGTAAAGCCTCCTGTTAGTGCTTCATCTACACGTTATAGCCCTGAATTTTCCAATGCCTATCTCTTTGCAAAAGAGAGATATCGGCAAGGAAAAATTGTATTGTACCTTTGCTTTTTTCTCCCAAACGAAAGACACTAGAATGAAAATTTTAAAGCCTCCTGTTAGTGCTTCATCTACACGTTATTGCCCTGAATTTTCCAATGCCTAGCTCTTTGCAAAAGAGAGATATTGGCAAGGAAAAGCTGTATTGTACCTTTGCATTTTTCTCCCAAACGAAGGACACTAGATTGAAAATTTTAAAGCCTCCTATTAGTGCTTCATCTACACGTTATAGCCCTGAATTTTCCAATGCCTATCTCTGTGCAAAAGAGAGATATCGGCAAGGAAATGCTGTATTGTACCTTTGCATTTTCTCCCAAACGAAAGACACTAGAATGAAAATTTTAAAGCCTCCTGTTAGTGCTTCATCTACACGTTATAGCCCTGCATTTTCCAATGCCTATCTCTTTGCAAAAGAGAGATATCGGCAAGGAAAAGCTGCATTGTACCTTTGCATTTTTCTCCCAAACGAAAGACACTAGAATGAAAATTGTAAAGCCTCCTGTTAGTGCTTCATCTACACGTTATAGCCCTGCATTTTCCAATGCCTAGCTCTTTGCAAAAGAGAGAATTTGGCAAGGAAAAGCTGCATTGTACTTTTGCATTTTTCTCCCAAACGAAAGACACTAGAATGAAAATTTTAAAGCCTCCTTTTAGTGCTTCATCTACACGTAATAGTCCTGAATTTTCCAATGCCTATCTCTTTGCAAAAGAGAGATATCGGCAAGGAAAAGCTGTATTGTACCTTTGCATTTTTCTCCCAAACGAAAGACACTAGAATGAAAATTGTAAAGCCTCCTGTTAGTGCTTCATCTACACGTTATAGCCCTGAATTTTCCAATGCCTATCTCTTTGCAAAAGAGAGATATCGGCAAGGAAAAACTGTATTGTACCTTTGCATTTTTCTCCCAAACGAAAGACACTAGAATGAAAATTGTAAAGCCTCCTGTTAGTGCTTCATCTACACGTTATAGCCCTGAATTTTCCAATGCCTAGCTCTTTGCAAAAGAGAGATATTGGCAAGGAAAAGCTGTATTGTACCTTTGCATTTTTCTCCCAAACGAAGGACACTAGATTGAAAATTTTAAAGCCTCCTATTAGTGCTTCATCTACACGTTATAGCCCTGAATTTTCCAATGCCTATCTCTTTGCAAAAGAGAGATATCGGCAAGGAAAAGCTGTATTGTACCTTTGCATTTTTCTCCCAAACGAAGGACACGAATGAAAATTTTAAAGCCTCCTGTTAGTGCTTCATCTACACGGTATAGCCCTCAATTTTCCAATGCCTATCTCTTTGCAAAAGAGAGATATCGGCAAGGAAAAGCTGTATTGTACCTTTGCATTTTTCTCCCAAACGAAAGACACTAGAATGAAAATTTTAAAGCCTCCTGTTAGTGCTTCATCTACACGTTATAGCCCTGAATTTTCCAATGCCTATCTCTGTGCAAAAGAGAGATATCGGCAAGGAAATGCTGTATTGTACCTTTGCATTTTTCTCCCAAACGAAAGACACTAGAATGAAAATTTTAAAGCCTCCTGTTAGTGCTTCATCTACACGTTATAGCCCTGCATTTTCCAATGCCTATCTCTTTGCAAAAGAGAGATATCGGCAAGGAAAAGCTGCATTGTACCTTTGCATTTTTCTCCCAAACGAAAGACACTAGAATGAAAATTGTAAAGCCTCCTGTTAGTGCTTCATCTACACGTTATAGCCCTGCATTTTCCAATGCCTAGCTCTTTGCAAAAGAGAGATATTGGCAAGGAAAAGCTGTATTGTACCTTTGCATTTTTCTCCCAAACGAAGGACACTAGAATGAAAATTTTAAAGCCTCCTGTTAGTGCTTCATCTACACGTTATAGCCCTGAATTTTCCAATGCCTATCTCTTTGCAAAAGAGAGATATCGGCAAGGAAAAGCTATATTGTACCTTTGCATTTTTCTCCCAAACGAAAGACACTAGAATGAAAATTTTAAAGCCTCCTGTTAGTGCTTCATCTACACGTTATAGCCCTGAATTTTACAATGCCTATCTCTGTGCAAAAGAGAGAAATCTGCAAGGAAATGCTGTATTGTACCTTTGCATTTTTCTCCCAAACGAAAGACACTAGAATGAAAATTTGAAAGCCTCCTGTTAGTGCTTCATCTACACGTTATAGCCCTGCATTTTCCAATGCCTATCTCTTTGCAAAAGAGAGATATCGGCAAGGAAAAGCTGCATTGTACCTTTGCATTTTTCTCCCAAACGAAAGACACTAGAATGAAAATTGTAAAGCCTCCTGTTAGTGCTTCATCTACACGTTATAGCCCTGCATTTTCCAATGCCTAGCTCTTTGCAAAAGAGAGATATTGGCAAGGAAAAGCTGTATTGTACCTTTGCATTTTTCTCCCAAACGAAGGACACTAGATTGAAAATTTTAAATCCTCCTGTTAGTGCTTCATCTACACGTTATAGCCATGAATTTTCCAATGCCTATCTCTGTGCAAAAGAGAGAAATCTGCAAGGAAATGCTGTATTGTATCTTTGCATTTTTCTCCCAAACGAAAGACACTAGAATGAAAATTGTAAAGCTTCCTGTTAGTGCTTCATCTACACGTTATAGCCCTGAATTTTCCAATGCCTATCTCTTTGCAAAAGAGAGATATCGGCAAGGAAAAGCTGTATTGTACCTTTGCATTTTTCTCCCAAACGAAAGACACTAGAATGAAAATTTTAAAGCCTCCTGTTAGTGCTTCATCTACACGTTATAGCCCTGAATTTTCCAATGCCTATCTCTGTGCAAAAGAGAGATATCGGCAAGGAAATGCTGTATTGTACCTTTGCATTTTTCTCCCAAACGAAAGACACTAGAATGAAAATTTTAAAGCCTCCCGTTAGTGCTTCATCTACACGTTATAGCCCTGCATTTTCCAATGCCTAGCTCTTTGCAAAAGAGAGATATTGGCAAGGAAAAGCTGTATTGTACCTTTGCATTTTTCTCCCAAACGAAGGACACTAGATTGAAAATTTTAAAGCCTCCTGTTAGTGCTTCATCTACACGTTATTGCCCTGAATTTTCCAATGCCTAGCTCTTTGCAAAAGAGAGATATTGGCAAGGAAAAGCTGTATTGTACCTTTGCATTTTTCTCCCAAACGAAGGACACTAGATTGAAAATTTTAAAGCCTCCTATTAGTGCTTCATCTACACGTTATAGCCCTGAATTTTCCAATGCCTATCTCTGTGCAAAAGAGAGATATCGGCAAGGAAATGCTGTATTGTACCTTTGCATTTTCTCCCAAACGAAAGACACTAGAATGAAAATTTTAAAGCCTCCTGTTAGTGCTTCATCTACACGTTATAGCCCTGCATTTTCCAATGCCTATCTCTTTGCAAAAGAGAGATATCGGCAAGGAAAAGCTGCATTGTACCTTTGCATTTTTCTCCCAAACGAAAGACACTAGAATGAAAATTGTAAAGCCTCCTGTTAGTGCTTCATCTACACGTTATAGCCCTGCATTTCCCAATGCCTAGCTCTTTGCAAAAGAGAGAATTTGGCAAGGAAAAGCTGCATTGTACTTTTGCATTTTTCTCCCAAACGAAAGACACTAGAATGAAAATTTTAAAGCCTCCTTTTAGTGCTTCATCTACACGTAATAGTCCTGAATTTTCCAATGCCTATCTCTTTGCAAAAGAGAGATATCGGCAAGGAAAAGCTGTATTGTACCTTTGCATTTTTCTCCCAAACGAAAAACACTAGAATGAAAATTTTAAAGCCTCCTGTTAGTGCTTCATCTACACGTTATAGCCCTGAATTTTCCAATGCCTATCTCTTTGCAAAAGAGAGATATCGGCAAGGAAAAGCTGTATTGTACCTTTGCATTTTTCTCCCAAACGAAAGACACTAGAATGAAAATTGTAAAGCCTCCTGTTAGTGTTTCATCGACACGTTATAGCCCTGAATTTTCCAATGCCTATCTCTTTGCAAAAGAGAGATATCGGCAAGGAAAAACTGTATTGTACCTTTGCATTTTTCTCCCAAACGAAAGACACTAGAATGAAAATTTTAAAGCCTCCTGTTAGTGCTTCATCTACACGTTATAGCCCTGAATTTTCCAATGCCTATCTCTTTGCAAAAGAGAGATATCGGCAAGGAAAAGCTGTATTGTACCTTTGCATTTTTCTCCCAAACGAAAGACACTAGAATGAAAATTGTAAAGCCTCCTGTTAGTGTTTCATCGACACGTTATAGCCCTGAATTTTCCAATGCCTATCTCTTTGCAAAAGAGAGATATCGGCAAGGAAAAACTGTATTGTACCTTTGCATTTTTCTCCCAAACGAAAGACACTAGAATGAAAATTTTAAAGCCTCCTGTTAGTGCTTCATCTACACGTTATAGCCCTGAATTTTCCAATGCCTAGCTCTTTGCAAAAGAGAGATATTGGCAAGGAAAAGCTGTATTGTACCTTTGCATTTTTCTCCCAAACGAAGGACACTAGATTGAAAATTTTAAAGCCTCCTATTAGTGCTTCATCTACACGTTATAGCCCTGAATTTTCCAATGCCTATCTCTTTGCAAAAGAGAGATATCGGCAAGGAAAAGCTGTATTGTACCTTTGCATTTTTCTCCCAAACGAAGGACACGAATGAAAATTTTAAAGCCTCCTGTTAGTGCTTCATCTACACGGTATAGCCCTCAATTTTCCAATGCCTATCTCTTTGCAAAAGAGAGATATCGGCAAGGAAAAGCTGTATTGTACCTTTGCATTTTTCTCCCAAACGAAAGACACTAAAATGAAAATTTTAAAGCCTCCTGTTAGTGCTTCATCTACACGTTATAGCCCTGAATTTTCCAATGCCTATCTCTGTGCAAAAGAGAGATATCGGCAAGGAAATGCTGTATTGTACCTTTGCATTTTTCTCCCAAACGAAAGACACTAGAATGAAAATTTTAAAGCCTCCTGTTAGTGCTTCATCTACACGTTATAGCCCTGCATTTTCCAATGCCTATCTCTTTGCAAAAGAGAGATATCGGCAAGGAAAAGCTGCATTGTACCTTTGCATTTTTCTCCCAAACGAAAGACACTAGAATGAAAATTGTAAAGCCTCCTGTTAGTGCTTCATCTACACGTTATAGCCCTGCATTTTCCAATGCCTAGCTCTTTGCAAAAGAGAGATATTGGCAAGGAAAAGCTGTATTGTACCTTTGCATTTTTCTCCCAAACGAAGGACACTAGAATGAAAATTTTAAAGCCTCCTGTTAGTGCTTCATCTACACGTTATAGCCCTGAATTTTCCAATGCCTATCTCTTTGCAAAAGAGAGATATCGGCAAGGAAAAGCTGTATTGTACCTTTGCATTTTTCTCCCAAACGAAAGACACTAGAATGAAAATTTTAAAGCCTCCTGTTAGTGCTTCATCTACACGTTATAGCCCTGAATTTTCCAATGCCTATCTCTGTGCAAAAGAGAGAAATCTGCAAGGAAATGCTGTATTGTACCTTTGCATTTTTCTCCCAAACGAAAGACACTAGAATGAAAATTTGAAAGCCTCCTGTTAGTGCTTCATCTACACGTTATAGCCCTGCATTTTCCAATGCCTATCTCTTTGCAAAAGAGAGATATCGGCAAGGAAAAGCTGCATTGTACCTTTGCATTTTTCTCCCAAACGAAAGACACTAGAATGAAAATTGTAAAGCCTCCTGTTAGTGCTTCATCTACACGTTATAGCCCTGCATTTTCCAATGCCTAGCTCTTTGCAAAAGAGAGATATTGGCAAGGAAAAGCTGTATTGTACTTTTGCATTTTTCTCCCAAACGAAGGACACTAGATTGAAAATTTTAAATCCTCCTGTTAGTGCTTCATCTACACGTTATAGCCATGAATTTTCCAATGCCTATCTCTGTGCAAAAGAGAGAAATCTGCAAGGAAATGCTGTATTGTACCTTTGCATTTTTCTCCCAAACGAAAGACACTAGAATGAAAATTTGAAAGCCTCCTGTTAGTGCTTCATCTACACGTTATAGCCCTGCATTTTCCAATGCCTATCTCTTTGCAAAAGAGAGATATCGGCAAGGAAAAGCTGCATTGTACCTTTGCATTTTTCTCCCAAACGAAAGACACTAGAATGAAAATTGTAAAGCTTCCTGTTAGTGCTTCATCTACACGTTATAGCCCTGAATTTTCCAATGCCTATCTCTTTGCAAAAGAGAGATATCGGCAAGGAAAAGCTGTATTGTACCTTTGCATTTTTCTCCCAAACGAAAGACACTAGAATGAAAATTTTAAAGCCTCCTGTTAGTGCTTCATCTACACGTTATAGCCCTGAATTTTCCAATGCCTATCTCTGTGCAAAAGAGAGATATCGGCAAGGAAATGCTGTATTGTACCTTTGCATTTTTCTCCCAAACGAAAGACACTAGAATGAAAATTTTAAAGCCTCCCGTTAGTGCTTCATCTACACGTTATAGCCCTGCATTTTCCAATGCCTAGCTCTTTGCAAAAGAGAGATATTGGCAAGGAAAAGCTGTATTGTACCTTTGCATTTTTCTCCCAAACGAAGGACACTAGATTGAAAATTTTAAAGCCTCCTGTTAGTGCTTCATCTACACGTTATAGCCCTGAATTTTCCAATGCCTATCTCTGTGCAAAAGAGAGATATCGGCAAGGAAATGCTGTATTGTACCTTTGCATTTTCTCCCAAACGAAAGACACTAGAATGAAAATTTTAAAGCCTCCTGTTAGTGCTTCATCTACACGTTATAGCCCTGCATTTTCCAATGCCTATCTCTTTGCAAAAGAGAGATATCGGCAAGGAAAAGCTGCATTGTACCTTTGCATTTTTCTCCCAAACGAAAGACACTAGAATGAAAATTGTAAAGCCTCCTGTTAGTGCTTCATCTACACGTTATAGCCCTGCATTTTCCAATGCCTAGCTCTTTGCAAAAGAGAGAATTTGGCAAGGAAAAGCTGCATTGTACTTTTGCATTTTTCTCCCAAACGAAAGACACTAGAATGAAAATTTTAAAGCCTCCTTTTAGTGCTTCATCTACACGTAATAGTCCTGAATTTTCCAATGCCTATCTCTTTGCAAAAGAGAGATATCGGCAAGGAAAAGCTGTATTGTACCTTTGCATTTTTCTCCCAAACGAAAGACACTAGAATGAAAATTGTAAAGCCTCCTGTTAGTGCTTCATCTACACGTTATAGCCCTGAATTTTCCAATGCCTATCTCTTTGCAAAAGAGAGATATCGGCAAGGAAAAACTGTATTGTACCTTTGCATTTTTCTCCCAAACGAAAGACACTAGAATGAAAATTTTAAAGCCTCCTGTTAGTGCTTCATCTACACGTTATAGCCCTGAATTTTCCAATGCCTAGCTCTTTGCAAAAGAGAGATATTGGCAAGGAAAAGCTGTATTGTACCTTTGCATTTTTCTCCCAAACGAAGGACACTAGATTGAAAATTTTAAAGCCTCCTATTAGTGCTTCATCTACACGTTATAGCCCTGAATTTTCCAATGCCTATCTCTTTGCAAAAGAGAGATATCGGCAAGGAAAAGCTGTATTGTACCTTTGCATTTTTCTCCCAAACGAAGGACACGAATGAAAATTTTAAAGCCTTCTGTTAGTGCTTCATCTACACGGTATAGCCCTCAATTTTCCAATGCCTATCTCTTTGCAAAAGAGAGATATCGGCAAGGAAAAGCTGTATTGTACCTTTGCATTTTTCTCCCAAACGAAAGACACTAGAATGAAAATTTTAAAGCCTCCTGTTAGTGCTTCATCTACACGTTATAGCCCTGAATTTTCCAATGCCTATCTCTGTGCAAAAGAGAGATATCGGCAAGGAAATGCTGTATTGTACCTTTGCATTTTTCTCCCAAACGAAAGACACTAGAATGAAAATTTTAAAGCCTCCTGTTAGTGCTTCATCTACACGTTATAGCCCTGCATTTTCCAATGCCTATCTCTTTGCAAAAGAGAGATATCGGCAAGGAAAAGCTGCATTGTACCTTTGCATTTTTCTCCCAAACGAAAGACACTAGAATGAAAATTGTAAAGCCTCCTGTTAGTGCTTCATCTACACGTTATAGCCCTGCATTTTCCAATGCCTAGCTCTTTGCAAAAGAGAGATATTGGCAAGGAAAAGCTGTATTGTACCTTTGCATTTTTCTCCCAAACGAAGGACACTAGAATGAAAATTTTAAAGCCTCCTGTTAGTGCTTCATCTACACGTTATAGCCCTGAATTTTCCAATGCCTATCTCTTTGCAAAAGAGAGATATCGGCAAGGAAAAGCTATATTGTACCTTTGCATTTTTCTCCCAAACGAAAGACACTAGAATGAAAATTTTAAAGCCTCCTGTTAGTGCTTCATCTACACGTTATAGCCCTGAATTTTACAATGCCTATCTCTGTGCAAAAGAGAGAAATCTGCAAGGAAATGCTGTATTGTACCTTTGCATTTTTCTCCCAAACGAAAGACACTAGAATGAAAATTTGAAAGCCTCCTGTTAGTGCTTCATCTACACGTTATAGCCCTGCATTTTCCAATGCCTATCTCTTTGCAAAAGAGAGATATCGGCAAGGAAAAGCTGCATTGTACCTTTGCATTTTTCTCCCAAACGAAAGACACTAGAATGAAAATTGTAAAGCCTCCTGTTAGTGCTTCATCTACACGTTATAGCCCTGCATTTTCCAATGCCTAGCTCTTTGCAAAAGAGAGATATTGGCAAGGAAAAGCTGTATTGTACCTTTGCATTTTTCTCCCAAACGAAGGACACTAGATTGAAAATTTTAAATCCTCCTGTTAGTGCTTCATCTACACGTTATAGCCATGAATTTTCCAATGCCTATCTCTGTGCAAAAGAGAGAAATCTGCAAGGAAATGCTGTATTGTATCTTTGCATTTTTCTCCCAAACGAAAGACACTAGAATGAAAATTGTAAAGCTTCCTGTTAGTGCTTCATCTACACGTTATAGCCCTGAATTTTCCAATGCCTATCTCTTTGCAAAAGAGAGATATCGGCAAGGAAAAGCTGTATTGTACCTTTGCATTTTTCTCCCAAACGAAAGACACTAGAATGAAAATTTTAAAGCCTCCTGTTAGTGCTTCATCTACACGTTATAGCCCTGAATTTTCCAATGCCTATCTCTGTGCAAAAGAGAGATATCGGCAAGGAAATGCTGTATTGTACCTTTGCATTTTTCTCCCAAACGAAAGACACTAGAATGAAAATTTTAAAGCCTCCCGTTAGTGCTTCATCTACACGTTATAGCCCTGCATTTTCCAATGCCTAGCTCTTTGCAAAAGAGAGATATTGGCAAGGAAAAGCTGTATTGTACCTTTGCATTTTTCTCCCAAACGAAGGACACTAGATTGAAAATTTTAAAGCCTCCTGTTAGTGCTTCATCTACACGTTATTGCCCTGAATTTTCCAATGCCTAGCTCTTTGCAAAAGAGAGATATTGGCAAGGAAAAGCTGTATTGTACCTTTGCATTTTTCTCCCAAACGAAGGACACTAGATTGAAAATTTTAAAGCCTCCTATTAGTGCTTCATCTACACGTTATAGCCCTGAATTTTCCAATGCCTATCTCTGTGCAAAAGAGAGATATCGGCAAGGAAATGCTGTATTGTACCTTTGCATTTTCTCCCAAACGAAAGACACTAGAATGAAAATTTTAAAGCCTCCTGTTAGTGCTTCATCTACACGTTATAGCCCTGCATTTTCCAATGCCTATCTCTTTGCAAAAGAGAGATATCGGCAAGGAAAAGCTGCATTGTACCTTTGCATTTTTCTCCCAAACGAAAGACACTAGAATGAAAATTGTAAAGCCTCCTGTTAGTGCTTCATCTACACGTTATAGCCCTGCATTTCCCAATGCCTAGCTCTTTGCAAAAGAGAGAATTTGGCAAGGAAAAGCTGCATTGTACTTTTGCATTTTTCTCCCAAACGAAAGACACTAGAATGAAAATTTTAAAGCCTCCTTTTAGTGCTTCATCTACACGTAATAGTCCTGAATTTTCCAATGCCTATCTCTTTGCAAAAGAGAGATATCGGCAAGGAAAAGCTGTATTGTACCTTTGCATTTTTCTCCCAAACGAAAAACACTAGAATGAAAATTTTAAAGCCTCCTGTTAGTGCTTCATCTACACGTTATAGCCCTGAATTTTCCAATGCCTATCTCTTTGCAAAAGAGAGATATCGGCAAGGAAAAGCTGTATTGTACCTTTGCATTTTTCTCCCAAACGAAAGACACTAGAATGAAAATTGTAAAGCCTCCTGTTAGTGTTTCATCGACACGTTATAGCCCTGAATTTTCCAATGCCTATCTCTTTGCAAAAGAGAGATATCGGCAAGGAAAAACTGTATTGTACCTTTGCATTTTTCTCCCAAACGAAAGACACTAGAATGAAAATTTTAAAGCCTCCTGTTAGTGCTTCATCTACACGTTATAGCCCTGAATTTTCCAATGCCTATCTCTTTGCAAAAGAGAGATATCGGCAAGGAAAAGCTGTATTGTACCTTTGCATTTTTCTCCCAAACGAAAGACACTAGAATGAAAATTGTAAAGCCTCCTGTTAGTGTTTCATCGACACGTTATAGCCCTGAATTTTCCAATGCCTATCTCTTTGCAAAAGAGAGATATCGGCAAGGAAAAACTGTATTGTACCTTTGCATTTTTCTCCCAAACGAAAGACACTAGAATGAAAATTTTAAAGCCTCCTGTTAGTGCTTCATCTACACGTTATAGCCCTGAATTTTCCAATGCCTAGCTCTTTGCAAAAGAGAGATATTGGCAAGGAAAAGCTGTATTGTACCTTTGCATTTTTCTCCCAAACGAAGGACACTAGATTGAAAATTTTAAAGCCTCCTATTAGTGCTTCATCTACACGTTATAGCCCTGAATTTTCCAATGCCTATCTCTTTGCAAAAGAGAGATATCGGCAAGGAAAAGCTGTATTGTACCTTTGCATTTTTCTCCCAAACGAAGGACACGAATGAAAATTTTAAAGCCTCCTGTTAGTGCTTCATCTACACGGTATAGCCCTCAATTTTCCAATGCCTATCTCTTTGCAAAAGAGAGATATCGGCAAGGAAAAGCTGTATTGTACCTTTGCATTTTTCTCCCAAACGAAAGACACTAAAATGAAAATTTTAAAGCCTCCTGTTAGTGCTTCATCTACACGTTATAGCCCTGAATTTTCCAATGCCTATCTCTGTGCAAAAGAGAGATATCGGCAAGGAAATGCTGTATTGTACCTTTGCATTTTTCTCCCAAACGAAAGACACTAGAATGAAAATTTTAAAGCCTCCTGTTAGTGCTTCATCTACACGTTATAGCCCTGCATTTTCCAATGCCTATCTCTTTGCAAAAGAGAGATATCGGCAAGGAAAAGCTGCATTGTACCTTTGCATTTTTCTCCCAAACGAAAGACACTAGAATGAAAATTGTAAAGCCTCCTGTTAGTGCTTCATCTACACGTTATAGCCCTGCATTTTCCAATGCCTAGCTCTTTGCAAAAGAGAGATATTGGCAAGGAAAAGCTGTATTGTACCTTTGCATTTTTCTCCCAAACGAAGGACACTAGAATGAAAATTTTAAAGCCTCCTGTTAGTGCTTCATCTACACGTTATAGCCCTGAATTTTCCAATGCCTATCTCTTTGCAAAAGAGAGATATCGGCAAGGAAAAGCTGTATTGTACCTTTGCATTTTTCTCCCAAACGAAAGACACTAGAATGAAAATTTTAAAGCCTCCTGTTAGTGCTTCATCTACACGTTATAGCCCTGAATTTTCCAATGCCTATCTCTGTGCAAAAGAGAGAAATCTGCAAGGAAATGCTGTATTGTACCTTTGCATTTTTCTCCCAAACGAAAGACACTAGAATGAAAATTTGAAAGCCTCCTGTTAGTGCTTCATCTACACGTTATAGCCCTGCATTTTCCAATGCCTATCTCTTTGCAAAAGAGAGATATCGGCAAGGAAAAGCTGCATTGTACCTTTGCATTTTTCTCCCAAACGAAAGACACTAGAATGAAAATTGTAAAGCCTCCTGTTAGTGCTTCATCTACACGTTATAGCCCTGCATTTTCCAATGCCTAGCTCTTTGCAAAAGAGAGATATTGGCAAGGAAAAGCTGTATTGTACTTTTGCATTTTTCTCCCAAACGAAGGACACTAGATTGAAAATTTTAAATCCTCCTGTTAGTGCTTCATCTACACGTTATAGCCATGAATTTTCCAATGCCTATCTCTGTGCAAAAGAGAGAAATCTGCAAGGAAATGCTGTATTGTACCTTTGCATTTTTCTCCCAAACGAAAGACACTAGAATGAAAATTTGAAAGCCTCCTGTTAGTGCTTCATCTACACGTTATAGCCCTGCATTTTCCAATGCCTATCTCTTTGCAAAAGAGAGATATCGGCAAGGAAAAGCTGCATTGTACCTTTGCATTTTTCTCCCAAACGAAAGACACTAGAATGAAAATTGTAAAGCTTCCTGTTAGTGCTTCATCTACACGTTATAGCCCTGAATTTTCCAATGCCTATCTCTTTGCAAAAGAGAGATATCGGCAAGGAAAAGCTGTATTGTACCTTTGCATTTTTCTCCCAAACGAAAGACACTAGAATGAAAATTTTAAAGCCTCCTGTTAGTGCTTCATCTACACGTTATAGCCCTGAATTTTCCAATGCCTATCTCTGTGCAAAAGAGAGATATCGGCAAGGAAATGCTGTATTGTACCTTTGCATTTTTCTCCCAAACGAAAGACACTAGAATGAAAATTTTAAAGCCTCCCGTTAGTGCTTCATCTACACGTTATAGCCCTGCATTTTCCAATGCCTAGCTCTTTGCAAAAGAGAGATATTGGCAAGGAAAAGCTGTATTGTACCTTTGCATTTTTCTCCCAAACGAAGGACACTAGATTGAAAATTTTAAAGCCTCCTGTTAGTGCTTCATCTACACGTTATAGCCCTGAATTTTCCAATGCCTATCTCTGTGCAAAAGAGAGATATCGGCAAGGAAATGCTGTATTGTACCTTTGCATTTTCTCCCAAACGAAAGACACTAGAATGAAAATTTTAAAGCCTCCTGTTAGTGCTTCATCTACACGTTATAGCCCTGCATTTTCCAATGCCTATCTCTTTGCAAAAGAGAGATATCGGCAAGGAAAAGCTGCATTGTACCTTTGCATTTTTCTCCCAAACGAAAGACACTAGAATGAAAATTGTAAAGCCTCCTGTTAGTGCTTCATCTACACGTTATAGCCCTGCATTTTCCAATGCCTAGCTCTTTGCAAAAGAGAGAATTTGGCAAGGAAAAGCTGCATTGTACTTTTGCATTTTTCTCCCAAACGAAAGACACTAGAATGAAAATTTTAAAGCCTCCTTTTAGTGCTTCATCTACACGTAATAGTCCTGAATTTTCCAATGCCTATCTCTTTGCAAAAGAGAGATATCGGCAAGGAAAAGCTGTATTGTACCTTTGCATTTTTCTCCCAAACGAAAGACACTAGAATGAAAATTGTAAAGCCTCCTGTTAGTGCTTCATCTACACGTTATAGCCCTGAATTTTCCAATGCCTATCTCTTTGCAAAAGAGAGATATCGGCAAGGAAAAACTGTATTGTACCTTTGCATTTTTCTCCCAAACGAAAGACACTAGAATGAAAATTTTAAAGCCTCCTGTTAGTGCTTCATCTACACGTTATAGCCCTGAATTTTCCAATGCCTAGCTCTTTGCAAAAGAGAGATATTGGCAAGGAAAAGCTGTATTGTACCTTTGCATTTTTCTCCCAAACGAAGGACACTAGATTGAAAATTTTAAAGCCTCCTATTAGTGCTTCATCTACACGTTATAGCCCTGAATTTTCCAATGCCTATCTCTTTGCAAAAGAGAGATATCGGCAAGGAAAAGCTGTATTGTACCTTTGCATTTTTCTCCCAAACGAAGGACACGAATGAAAATTTTAAAGCCTTCTGTTAGTGCTTCATCTACACGGTATAGCCCTCAATTTTCCAATGCCTATCTCTTTGCAAAAGAGAGATATCGGCAAGGAAAAGCTGTATTGTACCTTTGCATTTTTCTCCCAAACGAAAGACACTAGAATGAAAATTTTAAAGCCTCCTGTTAGTGCTTCATCTACACGTTATAGCCCTGAATTTTCCAATGCCTATCTCTGTGCAAAAGAGAGATATCGGCAAGGAAATGCTGTATTGTACCTTTGCATTTTTCTCCCAAACGAAAGACACTAGAATGAAAATTTTAAAGCCTCCTGTTAGTGCTTCATCTACACGTTATAGCCCTGCATTTTCCAATGCCTATCTCTTTGCAAAAGAGAGATATCGGCAAGGAAAAGCTGCATTGTACCTTTGCATTTTTCTCCCAAACGAAAGACACTAGAATGAAAATTGTAAAGCCTCCTGTTAGTGCTTCATCTACACGTTATAGCCCTGCATTTTCCAATGCCTAGCTCTTTGCAAAAGAGAGATATTGGCAAGGAAAAGCTGTATTGTACCTTTGCATTTTTCTCCCAAACGAAGGACACTAGAATGAAAATTTTAAAGCCTCCTGTTAGTGCTTCATCTACACGTTATAGCCCTGAATTTTCCAATGCCTATCTCTTTGCAAAAGAGAGATATCGGCAAGGAAAAGCTGTATTGTACCTTTGCATTTTTCTCCCAAACGAAAGACACTAGAATGAAAATTTTAAAGCCTCCTGTTAGTGCTTCATCTACACGTTATAGCCCTGAATTTTCCAATGCCTATCTCTGTGCAAAAGAGAGAAATCTGCAAGGAAATGCTGTATTGTACCTTTGCATTTTTCTCCCAAACGAAAGACACTAGAATGAAAATTTGAAAGCCTCCTGTTAGTGCTTCATCTACACGTTATAGCCCTGCATTTTCCAATGCCTATCTCTTTGCAAAAGAGAGATATCGGCAAGGAAAAGCTGCATTGTACCTTTGCATTTTTCTCCCAAACGAAAGACACTAGAATGAAAATTGTAAAGCCTCCTGTTAGTGCTTCATCTACAAGTTATAGCCCTGCATTTTCCAATGCCTAGCTCTTTGCAAAAGAGAGATATTGGCAAGGAAAAGCTGTATTGTACCTTTGCATTTTTCTCCCAAACGAAGGACACTAGATTGAAAATTTTAAATCCTCCTGTTAGTGCTTCATCTACACGTTATAGCCATGAATTTTCCAATGCCTATCTCTGTGCAAAAGAGAGAAATCTGCAAGGAAATGCTGTATTGTACCTTTGCATTTTTCTCCCAAACGAAAGACACTAGAATGAAAATTTGAAAGCCTCCTGTTAGTGCTTCATCTACACGTTATAGCCCTGCATTTTCCAATGCCTATCTCTTTGCAAAAGAGAGATATCGGCAAGGAAAAGCTGCATTGTACCTTTGCATTTTTCTCCCAAACGAAAGACACTAGAATGAAAATTGTAAAGCCTCCTGTTAGTGCTTCATCTACACGTTATAGCCCTGCATTTTCCAATGCCTAGCTCTTTGCAAAAGAGAGATATTGGCAAGGAAAAGCTGTATTGTACCTTTGCATTTTTCTCCCAAACGAAAGACACTAGAATGAAAATTTTAAAGCCTCCTGTTAGTGCTTCATCTACACGTTATAGCCCTGAATTTTCCAATGCCTATCTCTTTGCAAAAGAGAGATATCGGCAAGGAAAAACTGTATTGTATCTTTGCATTTTTCTCCCAAACGAAAGACACTAGAATGAAAATTGTAAAGCTTCCTGTTAGTGCTTCATCTACACGTTATAGCCCTGAATTTTCCAATGCCTAGCTCTTTGCAAAAGAGAAATATTGGCAAGGAAAAGCTGTATTGTACCTTTGCATTTTTCTCCCAAACGAAGGACACTAGATTGAAAATTTTAAAGCCTCCTATTAGTGCTTCATCTACACGTTATAGCCCTGAATTTTCCAATGCCTATCTCTTTGCAAAAGAGAGATATCGGCAAGGAAAAGCTGTATTGTACCTTTGCATTTTTCTCCCAAACGAAGGACACTAGAATGAAAATTTTAAAGCCTCCTGTTAGTGCTTCATCTACACGTTATAGCCCTGAATTTTCCAATGCCTATCTCTTTGCAAAAGAGAGATATCGGCAAGGAAAAGCTGTATTGTACCTTTGCATTTTTCTCCCAAACGAAAGACACTAGAATGAAAATTTTAAAGCCTCCTGTTAGTGCTTCATCTACACGTTATAGCCCTGCATTTTCCAATGCCTAGCTCTTTGCAAAAGAGAGATATTGGCAAGGAAAAGCTGTATTGTACCTTTGCATTTTTCTCCCAAACGAAGGACACTAGATTGAAAATTTTAAAGCCTCCTATTAGTGCTTCATCTACACGTTATAGCCCTGAATTTTCCAATGCCTATCTCTTTGCAAAAGAGAGATATCGGCAAGGAAAAGCTGCATTGTACTTTTGCATTTTTCTCCCAAACGAAAGACACTAGAATGAAAATTTTAAAGCCTCCTTTTAGTGCTTCATCTACACGTAATAGTCCTGAATTTTCCAATGCCTATCTCTTTGCAAAAGAGAGATATCGGCAAGGAAATGCTGTATTGTACCTTTGCATTTTTCTCCCAAACGAAAGACACTAGAATGAAAATTTTAAAGCCTCCTGTTAGTGCTTCATCTACACGTTATAGCCCTGCATTTTCCAATGCCTATCTCTTTGCAAAAGAGAGATATCGGCAAGGAAAAGCTGTATTGTACCTTTGCATTTTTCTCCCAAACGAAAGACACTAGAATGAAAATTGTAAAGCCTCCTGTTAGTGCTTCATCTACACGTTATAGCCCTGAATTTTCCAATGCCTATCTCTTTGCAAAAGAGAGATATCGGCAAGGAAAAACTGTATTGTACCTTTGCATTTTTCTCCCAAACGAAAGACACTAGAATGAAAATTTTAAAGCCTCCTGTTAGTGCTTCATCTACACGTTATAGCCCTGAATTTTCCAATGCCTAGCTCTTTGCAAAAGAGAGATATTGGCAAGGAAAAGCTGTATTGTACCTTTGCATTTTTCTCCCAAACGAAGGACACTAGATTGAAAATTTTAAAGCCTCCTATTAGATCTTCATCTACACGTTATAGCCCTGAATTTTCCAATGCCTATCTCTTTGCAAAAGAGAGATATCGGCAAGGAAAAGCTGCATTGTACTTTTGCATTTTTCTCCCAAACGAAAGACACTAGAATGAAAATTTTAAAGCCTCCTTTTAGTGCTTCATCTACACGTAATAGTCCTGAATTTTCCAATGCCTATCTCTTTGCAAAAGAGAGATATCGGCAAGGAAATGCTGTATTGTACCTTTGCATTTTTCTCCCAAACGAAAGACACTAGAATGAAAATTTTAAAGCCTCCTGTTAGTGCTTCATCTACACGTTATAGCCCTGCATTTTCCAATGCCTATCTCTTTGCAAAAGAGAGATATCGGCAAGGAAAAGCTGTATTGTACCTTTGCATTTTTCTCCCAAACGAAAGACACTAGAATGAAAATTGTAAAGCCTCCTGTTAGTGCTTCATCTACACGTTATAGCCCTGAATTTTCCAATGCCTATCTCTTTGCAAAAGAGAGATATCGGCAAGGAAAAACTGTATTGTACCTTTGCATTTTTCTCCCAAACGAAGGACACTAGATTGAAAATTTTAAAGCCTCCTATTAGTGCTTCATCTACACGTTATAGCCCTGAATTTTCCAATGCCTAGCTCTTTGCAAAAGAGAGATATCGGCAAGGAAGAGCGGTATTGTACCTTTGCATTTTTCTCCCAAACGAAAGACACTAGAATGAAAATTTTGAAGCCTCCTGTTAGTGCTTCATCTACACGTTATAGCCCTGAATTTTCCAATGCCTATCTCTTTGCAAAAGAGAGATATCGGCAAGGAAAAGCTGTATTGTACCTTTGCATTTTTCTCCCAAACGAAGGACACTAGAATGAAAATTTTAAAGCCTCCTATTAGTGCTTCATCTACACGTTATAGCCCTTAATTTTCCAATGCCTATCTCTTTGCAAAAGAGAGATATCGGCAAGGAAAAGCTGTATTGTACCTTTGCAGTTTTCTCCCAAACGAAGGACACTAGAATGAAAATTTTAAAGCCTCCTGTTAGTGCTTCATCTACACGTTATAGCCCTGAATTTTCCAATGCCTATCTCTTTGCAAAAGAGAGATATCGGCAAGGAAAAGCTGTATTGTACCTTTGCGTTTTTCTCCCAAACGAAAGACACTAGAATGAAAATTTTAAAGCCTCCTGTTAGTGTTTCATCTACACGTTATAGCCCTGAATTTTCCAATGCCTATCTCTTTGCAAAAGAGAGATATCGGCATGGAAAAGCTGTATTGTACCTTTGCATTTTTCTCCCAAACGAAGGACACTAGAATGAAAATTTAAAAGCCTCCTGTTAGTGCTTCATCTACACGGTATAGCCCTGAATTTTCCAATGCCTAGCTCTTTGCAAAAGAGAGATATTGGCAAGGAAAAGCTGTATTGTACCTTTGCATTTTTCTCCCAAACGAAAGACACTAGAATGAAAATTTTAAAGCCTCCTGTTAGTGCTTCATCTACACGTTATAGCCCTGCATTTTCCAATGCCTATCTCTTTGCAAAAGAGAGATATCGGCAAGGAAAAGCTGTATTGTACCTTTGCATTTTTCTCCCAAACGAAGGACACTAGATTGAAAATTTTAAAGCCTCCTATTAGTGCTTCATCTACACGTTATAGCCCTGAATTTTACAATGCCTATCTCTTTGCAAAAGAGAGATATCGGCAAGGAAAAGCTGTATTGTACCTTTGCATTTTTCTCCCAAACGAAGGACACTAGAATGAAAATTTTAAAGCCTCCTGTTAGTGCTTCATCTACACGTTATAGCCCTGAATTTTCCAATGCCTATCTCTTTGCAAAAGAGAGATATCGGCAAGGAAAAGCTGTATTGTACCTTTGCATTTTTCTCCCAAACGAAAGACACTAGAATGAAAATTTTAAAGCCTCCTGTTAGTGCTTCATCTACACGTTATAGCCCTGAATTTTCCAATGCCTATCTCTGTGCAAAAGAGAGATATCGGCAAGGAAATGCTGTATTGTACCTTTGCATTTTTCTCCCAAACGAAAGACACTAGAATGAAAATTTTAAAGCCTCCTGTTAGTGCTTCATCTACACGTTATAGCCCTGCATTTTCCAATGCCTATCTCTTTGCAAAAGAGAGATATCGGCAAGGAAAAGCTGTATTGTACCTTTGCATTTTTCTCCCAAACGAAAGACACTAGAATGAAAATTTTAAAGCCTCCTGTTAGTGATTCATCTACACGTTATAGCCCTGCATTTTCCAATGCCTAGCTCTTTGCAAAAGAGAGATATCGGCAAGGAAAAGCAGCATTGTACCTTTGCATTTTTCTCCCAAACGAAAGACACTAGAATGAAAATTGTAAAGCTTCCTGTTAGTGCTTCATCTACACGTTATAGCCCTGAATTTTCCAATGCCTAGCTCTTTGCAAAAGAGAGATATCGGCAAGGAAAAGCTGTATTGTACCTTTGCATTTTTCTCCCAAACGAAGGACACTAGATTGAAAATTTTAAAGCCTCCTATTAGTGCTTCATCTACACGTTATAGCCCTGAATTTTCCAATGCCTAGCTCTTTGCAAAAGAGAGATATCGGCAAGAAAAAGCGGTATTGTACCTTTGCATTTTTCTCCCAAACGAAAGACACTAGAATGAAAATTTTAAAGCCTCCTGTTAGTGCTTCATCTACACGTTATAGCCCTGAATTTTCCAATGCCTATCTCTTTGCAAAAGAGAGATATCGGCAAGGAAAAGCTGTATTGTACCTTTGCATTTTTCTCCCAAACGAAGGACACTAGAATGAAAATTTTAAAGCCTCCTATTAGTGCTTCATCTACACGTTATAGCCCTTAATTTTCCAATGCCTATCTCTTTGCAAAAGAGAGATATCGGCAAGGAAAAGCTGTATTGTACCTTTGCAGTTTTCTCCCAAACGAAGGACACTAGAATGAAAATTTTAAAGCCTCCTGTTAGTGCTTCATCTACACGTTGTAGCCCTGAATTTTCCAATGCCTATCTCTTTGCAAAAGAGAGATATCGGCAAGGAAAAGCTGTATTGTACCTTTGCGTTTTTCTCCCAAACGAAAGACACTAGAATGAAAATTTTAAAGCCTCCTGTTAGTGCTTCATCTACACGTTATAGCCCTGAATTTTCCAATGCCTATCTCTTTGCAAAAGAGAGATATCGGCATGGAAAAGCTGTATTGTACCTTTGCATTTTTCTCCCAAACGAAGGACACTAGAATGAAAATTTAAAAGCCTCCTGTTAGTGCTTCATCTACACGGTATAGCCCTGAATTTTCCAATGCCTAGCTCTTTGCAAAAGAGAGATATTGGCAAGGAAAAGCTGTATTGTACCTTTGCATTTTTCTCCCAAACGAAAGACACTAGAATGAAAATTTTAAAGCCTCCTGTTAGTTCTTCATCTACACGTTATAGCCCTGCATTTTCCAATGCCTATCTCTTTGCAAAAGAGAGATATCGGCAAGGAAAAGCTGTATTGTACCTTTGCATTTTTCTCCCAAACGAAAGACACTAGAATGAAAATTTTAAAGCCTCCTGTTAGTGATTCATCTACACGTTATAGCCCTGCATTTTCCAATGCCTAGCTCTTTGCAAAAGAGAGATATCGGCAAGGAAAAGCAGCATTGTACCTTTGCATTTTTCTCCCAAACGAAAGACACTAGAATGAAAATTGTAAAGCTTCCTGTTAGTGCTTCATCTACACGTTATAGCCCTGAATTTTCCAATGCCTAGCTCTTTGCAAAAGAGAGATATCGGCAAGGAAAAGCTGTATTGTACCTTTGCATTTTTCTCCCAAACGAAGGACACTAGATTGAAAATTTTAAAGCCTCCTATTAGTGCTTCATCTACACGTTATAGCCCTGAATTTTCCAATGCCTAGCTCTTTGCAAAAGAGAGATATCGGCAAGAAAAAGCGGTATTGTACCTTTGCATTTTTCTCCCAAACGAAAGACACTAGAATGAAAATTTTAAAGCCTCCTGTTAGTGCTTCATCTACACGTTATAGCCCTGAATTTTCCAATGCCTATCTCTTTGCAAAAGAGAGATATCGGCAAGGAAAAGCTGTATTGTACCTTTGCATTTTTCTCCCAAACGAAGGACACTAGAATGAAAATTTTAAAGCCTCCTATTAGTGCTTCATCTACACGTTATAGCCCTTAATTTTCCAATGCCTATCTCTTTGCAAAAGAGAGATATCGGCAAGGAAAAGCTGTATTGTACCTTTGCAGTTTTCTCCCAAACGAAGGACACTAGAATGAAAATTTTAAAGCCTCCTGTTAGTGCTTCATCTACACGTTGTAGCCCTGAATTTTCCAATGCCTATCTCTTTGCAAAAGAGAGATATCGGCAAGGAAAAGCTGTATTGTACCTTTGCGTTTTTCTCCCAAACGAAAGACACTAGAATGAAAATTTTAAAGCCTCCTGTTAGTGCTTCATCTACACGTTATAGCCCTGAATTTTCCAATGCCTATCTCTTTGCAAAAGAGAGATATCGGCATGGAAAAGCTGTATTGTACCTTTGCATTTTTCTCCCAAACGAAGGACACTAGAATGAAAATTTAAAAGCCTCCTGTTAGTGCTTCATCTACACGGTATAGCCCTGAATTTTCCAATGCCTAGCTCTTTGCAAAAGAGAGATATTGGCAAGGAAAAGCTGTATTGTACCTTTGCATTTTTCTCCCAAACGAAAGACACTAGAATGAAAATTTTAAAGCCTCCTGTTAGTTCTTCATCTACACGTTATAGCCCTGCATTTTCCAATGCCTATCTCTTTGCAAAAGAGAGATATCGGCAAGGAAAAGCAGCATTGTACTTTTGCATTTTTCTCCCAAACGAAAGACACTATAATGAAAATTTTAAAGCCTCCTGTTAGTGCTTCATCTACACGTTATAGCCCTGAATTTTCCAATGCCTAGCTCTTTGCAAAAGAGAGATATTGGCAAGGAAAAGCTGTATTGTACCTTTGCATTTTTCTCCCAAACGAAGGACACTAGATTGAAAATTTTAAAGCCACCTATTAGTGCTTCATCTACACGTTATAGCCCTGAATTTTCCAATGCCTATCTCTTTGCAAAAGAGAGATATCGGCAAGGAAAAGCTGTATTGTACCTTTGCATTTTTCTCCCAAACGAAGGACACTAGAATGAAAATTTTAAAGCCTCCTGTTATTGCTTCATCTACACATTATAGCCCTGAATTTTCCAATGCCTATCTCTTTGCAAAAGAGAGATATCGGCAAGGAAAAGCTGTATTGTACCTTTGCATTTTTCTCCCAAACGAAAGACACTAGAATGAAAATTTTAAAGCCTCCTGTTAGTGCTTCATCTACACGTTATAGCCCTGAATTTTACAATGCCTATCTCTTTGCAAAAGAGAGATATCGGCAAGGAAAAGCTGTATTGTACCTTTGCATTTTTCTCCCAAACGAAGGACACTAGAATGAAAATTTTAAAGCCTCCTGTTAGTGCTTCATCTACACGTTATAGCCCTGAATTTTCCAATGCCTATCTCTTTGCAAAAGAGAGATATCGGCAAGGAAAAGCTGTATTGTACCTTTGCATTTTTCTCCCAAACGAAAGACACTAGAATGAAAATTTGAAAGCCTCCTGTTAGTGCTTCATCTACACGTTATAGCCCTGAATTTTCCAATGCCTATCTCTTTGCAAAAGAGAGATATCGGCAAGGAAAAGCTGTATTGTACCTTTGCATTTTTCTCCCAAACGAAGGACACTAGAATGAAAATTTAAAAGCCTCCTGTTAGTGCTTCATCTACACGGTATAGCCCTGAATTTTCCAATGCCTAGCTCTTTGCAAAAGAGAGATATTGGCAAGGAAAAGCTGTATTGTACCTTTGCATTTTTCTCTCAAACGAAAGACACTAGAATGAAAATTTTAAAGCCTCCTGTTAGTGCTTCATCTACACGTTATAGCCCTGCATTTTCCAATGCCTATCTCTTTGCAAAAGAGAGATATCGGCAAGGAAAAGCAGCATTGTACTTTTGCATTTTTCTCCCAAACGAAAGACACTAGAATGAAAATTTTAAAGCCTCCTGTTAGTGCTTCATCTACACGTTATAGCCCTGAATTTTCCAATGCCTATCTCTTTGCAAAAGAGAGATATCGGCAAGGAAAAGCTGTATTGTACCTTTGCATTTTTCTCCCAAACGAAGGACACTAGATTGAAAATTTTAAAGCCTCCTATTAGTGCTTCATCTACACGTTATAGCCCTGAATTTTCCAATGCCTATCTCTTTGCAAAAGAGAGATATCGGCAAGGAAAAGCTGTATTGTACCTTTGCATTTTTCTCCCAAACGAAGGACACTAGAATGAAAATTTTAAAGCCTCCTGTTAGTGCTTCATCTACACGTTATAGCCCTGAATTTTCCAATGCCTATCTCTTTGCAAAAGAGAGATATCGGCAAGGAAAAGCTGTATTGTACCTTTGCATTTTTCTCCCAAACGAAGGACACTAGAATGAAAATTTAAAAGCCTCCTGTTAGTGCTTCATCTACACGTTATAGCCCTGAATTTTCCAATGCCTATCTCTTTGCAAAAGAGAGATATCGGCAAGGAAAAGCTGTATTGTACCTTTGCATTTTTCTCCCAAACGAAGGACACTAGAATGAAAATTTTAAAGCCTCCTGTTATTGCTTCATCTACACGTTATAGCCCTGAATTTTCAAAATGCCTATCTCTTTGCAAAAGAGAGATATCGGCAAGGAAAAGCTGTATTGTACCTTTGCATTTTTCTCCCAAACGAAAGACACTAGAATGAAAATTTTAAAGCCTCCTGTTAGTGCTTCATCTACACGTTATAGCCCTGAATTTTACAATGCCTATCTCTTTGCAAAAGAGAGATATCGGCAAGGAAAAGCTGTATTGTACCTTTGCATTTTTCTCCCAAACGAAGGACACTAGAATGAAAATTTTAAAGCCTCCTGTTAGTGCTTCATCTACACGTTATAGCCCTGAATTTTCCAATGCCTATCTCTTTGCAAAAGAGAGATATCGGCAAGGAAAAGCTGTATTGTACCTTTGCATTTTTCTCCCAAACGAAAGACACTAGAATGAAAATTTTAAAGCCTCCTGTTAGTGCTTCATCTACACGGTATAGCCCTGAATTTTCCAATGCCTAGCTCTTTGCAAAAGAGAGATATTGGCAAGGAAAAGCTGTATTGTACCTTTGCATTTTTCTCTCAAACGAAAGACACTAGAATGAAAATTGTAAAGCCTCCTGTTAGTGCTTCATCTACACGTTATAGCCCTGCATTTTCCAATGCCTATCTCTTTGCAAAAGAGAGATATCGGCAAGGAAAAGCAGCATTGTACTTTTGCATTTTTCTCCCAAACGAAAGACACTAGAATGAAAATTTTAAAGCCTCCTGTTAGTGCTTCATCTACACGTTATAGCCCTGAATTTTCCAATGCCTATCTCTTTGCAAAAGAGAGATATCGGCAAGGAAAAGCTGTATTGTACCTTTGCATTTTTCTCCCAAACGAAGGACACTAGATTGAAAATTTTAAAGCCTCCTATTAGTGCTTCATCTACACGTTATAGCCCTGAATTTTCCAATGCCTATCTCTTTGCAAAAGAGAGATATCGGCAAGGAAAAGCTGTATTGTACCTTTGCATTTTTCTCCCAAACGAAGGACACTAGAATGAAAATTTTAAAGCCTCCTGTTAGTGCTTCATCTACACGTTATAGCCCTGAATTTTCCAATGCCTATCTCTTTGCAAAAGAGAGATATCGGCAAGGAAAAGCTGTATTGTACCTTTGCATTTTTCTCCCAAACGAAGGACACTAGAATGAAAATTTAAAAGCCTCCTGTTAGTGCTTCATCTACACGTTATAGCCCTGAATTTTCCAATGCCTATCTCTTTGCAAAAGAGAGATATCGGCAAGGAAAAGCTGTATTGTACCTTTGCATTTTTCTCCCAAACGAAGGACACTAGAATGAAAATTTTAAAGCCTCCTGTTATTGCTTCATCTACACGTTATAGCCCTGAATTTTCAAAATGCCTATCTCTTTGCAAAAGAGAGATATCGGCAAGGAAAAGCTGTATTGTACCTTTGCATTTTTCTCCCAAACGAAAGACACTAGAATGAAAATTTTAAAGCCTCCTGTTAGTGCTTCATCTACACGTTATAGCCCTGAATTTTACAATGCCTATCTCTTTGCAAAAGAGAGATATCGGCAAGGAAAAGCTGTATTGTACCTTTGCATTTTTCTCCCAAACGAAGGACACTAGAATGAAAATTTTAAAGCCTCCTGTTAGTGCTTCATCTACACGTTATAGCCCTGAATTTTCCAATGCCTATCTCTTTGCAAAAGAGAGATATCGGCAAGGAAAAGCTGTATTGTACCTTTGCATTTTTCTCCCAAACGAAAGACACTAGAATGAAAATTTTAAAGCCTCCTGTTAGTGCTTCATCTACACGTTATAGCCCTGAATTTTCCAATGCCTATCTCTTTGCAAAAGAGAGATATCGGCAAGGAAAAGCTGTATTGTACCTTTGCATTTTTCTCCCAAACGAAGGACACTAGAATGTAAATTTAAAAGCCTCCTGTTAGTGCTTCATCTACACGTTATAGCCCTGAATTTTCCAATGCCTAGCTCTTTGCAAAAGAGAGATATTGGCAAGGAAAAGCTGTATTGTACCTTTGCATTTTTCTCTCAAACGAAAGACACTAGAATGAAAATTTTAAAGCCTCCTGTTAGTGCTTCATCTACACGTTATAGCCCTGCATTTTCCAATGCCTATCTCTTTGCAAAAGAGAGATATCGGCAAGGAAAAGCAGCATTGTACTTTTGCATTTTTCTCCCAAACGAAAGACACTAGAATGAAAATTTTAAAGCCTCCTGTTAGTGCTTCATCTACACGTTATAACCCTGTATTTTCCAATGCCTATCTCTTTGCAAAAGAGAGATATCGGCAAGGAAAAGCTGTATTGTACCTTTGCATTTTTCTCCCAAACGAAGGACACTAGATTGAAAATTTTAAAGCCTCCTATTAGTGCTTCATCTACACGTTATAGCCCTGAATTTTCCAATGCCTATCTCTTTGCAAAAGAGAGATATCGGCAAGGAAAAGCTGTATTGTACCTTTGCATTTTTCTCCCAAACGAAGGACACTAGAATGAAAATTTTAAAGCCTCCTGTTAGTGCTTCATCTACACGTTATAGCCCTGAATTTTCCAATGCCTATCTCTTTGCAAAAGAGAGATATCGGCAAGGAAAAGCTGTATTGTACCTTTGCATTTTTCTCCCAAACGAAGGACACTAGAATGAAAATTTTAAAGCCTCCTGTTAGTGCTTCATCTAAACGTTATAGCCCTGAATTTTCCAATGCCTATCTCTTTGCAAAAGAGAGATATCGGCAAGGAAAAGCTGTATTGTACCTTTGCATTTTTCTCCCAAACGAAAGACACTAGAATGAAAATTTTAAAGCCTCCTGTTAGGGCTTCATCTACACGTTATAGCCCTGAATTTTCCAATGCCTATCTCTTTGCAAAAGAGAGATATCGGCAAGGAAAAGCTGTATTGTACCTTTGCATTTTTCTCCCAAACGAAAGACACTAGAATGAAAATTTTAAAGCCTCCTGTTAGTGCTTCATCTACACGTTATAGCCCTGAATTTTCCAATGCCTATCTCTTTGCAAAAGAGAGATATCGGCAAGGAAAAGCTGTATTGTACCTTTGCATTTTTCTCCCAAACGAAGGACACTAGAATGAAAATTTAAGAGCCTCCTGTTAGTGCTTCATCTGCACGTTATAGCCCTGAATTTTCCAATGCCTATCTCTTTGCAAAAGAGATATATTGGCAAGGAAAAACTGTATTGTACCTTTGCATTTTTCTCCCAAACGAAAGACACTAGAATGAAAATTTTAAAGCCTCCTGTTAGTGCTTCATCTACACGTTATAGCCCTGAATTTTCCAATGCCTATCTCTTTGCAAAAGAGAGATATCGGCAAGGAAAAGCTGTATTGTACCTTTGCATTTTTCTCCCAAACGAAGGACACTAGAATGAAAATTTTAAAGCCTCCTGTTAGTGCTTCATCTACACGTTATAGCCCTGAATTTTCCAATGCCTATCTCTTTGCAAAAGAGAGATATCGGCAAGGAAAAGCTGTATTGTACCTTTGCATTTTTCTCCCAAACGAAAGACACTAGAATGAAAATTTTAAAGCCTCCTGTTAGGGCTTCATCTACACGTTATAGCCCTGAATTTTCCAATGCCTATCTCTTTGCAAAAGAGAGATATCGGCAAGGAAAAGCTGTATTGTACCTTTGCATTTTTCTCCCAAACGAAGGACACTAGAATGAAAAATTAAAAGACTCCTGTTAGTGCTTCATCTACACGGTATAGCCCTGAATTTTCCAATGCCTAGCTCTTTGCAAAAGAGAGATATTGGCAAGGAAAAGCTGTATTGTACCTTTGCATTTTTCTCCCAAACGAAGGACACTAGAATGAAAATTTTAAAGCCTCCTGTTAGTGCTTCATCTGCACGTTATAGCCCTGAATTTTCCAATGCCTATCTCTTTGCAAAAGAGATATATTGGCAAGGAAAAACTGTATTGTACCTTTGCATTTTTCTCCTAAACGAAAGACACTAGAATGAAAATTTTAAAGCCTCCTGTTAGTGCTTCATCTACACGTTATAGCCCTGAATTTTCCAATGCCTAGCTCTTTGCAAAAGAGAGATATTGGCAAGGAAAAGCTGTATTGTACCTTTGCATTTTTCTCCCAAACGAAAGACACTAGAATGAAAATTTTAAAGCCTACTGTTAATGCTTCATCTACACGTTATAGCCCTGAATTTTCCAATGCCTAGCTCTTTGCAAAAGAGAGATATCGGCAAGGAAAAGCTGTATTGTACCTTTGCATTTTTCTCCCAAACGAAAGACACTAGAATGAAAATTTTAAAGCCTCCTGTTAGTGCTTCATCTACACGTTATAGCCCTGAATTTTCCAATGCCTATCTCTTTGCAAAAGAGAGATATCGGCAAGGAAAAGCTGTATTGTACCTTTGCATTTTTCTCCCAAACGAAGGACACTAGAATGAAAATTTTAAAGCCTCCTATTAGTGCTTCATCTACACGTTATAGCCCTGAATTTTCCAATGCCTATCTCTTTGCAAAAGAGAGATATCGGCAAGGAAAAGCTGTATTGTACCTTTGCATTTTTCTCCCAAACGAAGGACTCTAGAATGAAAATTAAAAGCCTCCTGTTAGTGCTTCATCTACACGGTATAGCCCTGAATTTTCCAATGCCTAGCTCTTTGCAAAAGAGAGATATTGGCAAGGAAAAGCTGTATTGTACCTTTGCATTTTTCTCCCAAACGAAGGACACTAGAATGAAAATTTTAAAGCCTCCTGTTAGTGCTTCACCTGCACGTTATAGCCCTGAATTTTCCAATGCCTATCTCTTTGCAAAAGAGATATATTGGCAAGGAAAAACTGTATTGTACCTTTGCATTTTTCTCCTAAACGAAAGACACTAGAATGAAAATTTTAAAGCCTCCTGTTCGTGCTTCATCTACACGTTATAGCCCTTAATTTTCCAATGCCTAGCTCTTTGCAAAAGAGAGATATTGGCAAGGAAAAGATGTATTGTACCTTTGCATTTTTCTCCCAAACGAAAGACACTAGAATGAAAATTTTAAAGCCTACTGTTAATGCTTCATCTACACGTTATAGCCCTGAATTTTCCAATGCCTAGCTCTTTGCAAAAGAGAGATATCGGCAAGGAAAAGCTGTATTGTACCTTTGCATTTTTCTCCCAAACGAAAGACACTAGAATGAAAATTTTAAAGCCTCCTGTTAGTGCTTCATCTACACGTTATAGCCCTGAATTTTCCAATGCCTATCTCTTTGCAAAAGAGAGATATCGGCAAGGAAAAGCTGTATTGTACCTTTGCATTTTTCTCCCAAACGAAGGACACTAGAATGAAAATTTAAAAGCCTCCTGTTAGTGCTTCATCTACACGTTATAGCCCTGAATTTTCCAATGCCTATCTCTTTGCAAAAGAGAGATATCGGCAAGGAAAAGCTGTATTGTACCTTTGCATTTTTCTCCCAAACGAAGGACTCTAGAATTAAAATTTTAAAGCCTCCTGTTAGTGCTTCATCTACACGTTATAGCCCTGAATTTTCCAATGCCTATCTCTTTGCAAAAGAGAGATATCGGCAAGGAAAAGCTGTATTGTACCTTTGCATTTTTCTCCCAAACGAAGGACACTAGAATGAAAATTTTAAAGCCTCCTATTAGTGCTTCATCTACACGTTATAGCCCTTAATTTTCCAATGCCTATCTCTTTGCAAAAGAGAGATATCGGCAAGGAAAAGCTGTATTGTACCTTTGCAGTTTTCTCCCAAACGAAGGACACTAGAATGAAAATTTTAAAGCCTCCTGCTAGTGCTTCATCTACACGTTATAGCCCTGAATTTTCCAATGCCTATCTCTTTGCAAAAGAGAGATATCGGCAAGGAAAAGCTGTATTGTACCTTTGCGTTTTTCTCCCAAACGAAAGACACTAGAATGAAAATTTTAAAGCCTCCTGTTAGTGCTTCATCTACACGTTATAGCCCTGAATTTTCCAATGCCTATCTCTTTGCAAAAGAGAGATATCGGCATGGAAAAGCTGTATTGTACCTTTGCATTTTTCTCCCAAACGAAGGACACTAGAATGAAAATTTAAAAGCCTCCTGCTGGTGCTTCATCTACACGGTATAGCCCTGAATTTTCCAATGCCTAGCTCTTTGCAAAAGAGAGATATTGGCAAGGAAAAGCTGTATTGTACCTTTGCATTTTTCTCCCAAACGAAGGACACTAGATTGAAAATTTTAAAGCCTCCTATTAGTGCTTCATCTACACGTTATAGCCCTGAATTTTCCAATGCCTATCTCTTTGCAAAAGAGAGATATCGGCAAGGAAAAGCTGTATTGTACCTTTGCATTTTTCTCCCAAACGAAGGACACTAGAATGAAAATTTTAAAGCCTCCTGTTATTGCTTCATCTACACGTTATAGCCCTGAATTTTCCAATGCCTATCTCTTTGCAAAAGAGAGATATCGGCAAGGAAAAGCTGTATTGTACCTTTGCATTTTTCTCCCAAACGAAAGACACTAGAATGAAAATTTTAAAGCCTCCTGTTAGTGCTTCATCTACACGTTATAGCCCTGAATTTTACAATGCCTATCTCTTTGCAAAAGAGAGATATCGGCAAGGAAAAGCTGTATTGTACCTTTGCATTTTTCTCCCAAACGAAGGACACTAGAATGAAAATTTTAAAGCCTCCTGTTAGTGCTTCATCTACACGTTATAGCCCTGAATTTTCCAATGCCTATCTCTTTGCAAAAGAGAGATATCGGCAAGGAAAAGCTGTATTGTACCTTTGCATTTTTCTCCCAAACGAAAGACACTAGAATGAAAATTTTAAAGCCTCCTGTTAGTGCTTCATCTACACGTTATAGCCCTGAATTTTCCAATGCCTATCTCTTTGCAAAAGAGAGATATCGGCAAGGAAAAGCTGTATTGTACCTTTGCATTTTTCTCCCAAACGAAGGACACTAGAATGAAAATTTAAAAGCCTCCTGTTAGTGCTTCATACACGGTATAGCCCTGAATTTTCCAATGCCTAGCTCTTTGCAAAAGAGAGATATTGGCAAGGAAAAGCTGTATTGTACCTTTGCATTTTTCTCTCAAACGAAAGACACTAGAATGAAAATTTTAAAGCCTCCTGTTAGTGCTTCATCTACACGTTATAGCCCTGCATTTTCCAATGCCTATCTCTTTGCAAAAGAGAGATATCGGCAAGGAAAAGCTGTATTGTACCTTTGCATTTTTCTCCCAAACGAAGGACACTAGATTGAAAATTTTAAAGCCTCCTATTAGTGCTTCATCTACACGTTATAGCCCTGAATTTTCCAATGCCTATCTCTTTGCAAAAGAGAGATATCGGCAAGGAAAAGCTGTATTGTACCTTTGCATTTTTCTCCCAAACGAAGGACACTAGAATGAAAATTTTAAAGCCTCCTGTTAGTGCTTCATCTACACGTTATAGCCCTGAATTTTCCAATGCCTATCTCTTTGCAAAAGAGAGATATCGGCAAGGAAAAGCTGTATTGTACCTTTGCATTTTTCTCCCAAACGAAGGACACTAGAATGAAAATTTAAAAGCCTCCTGTTAGTGCTTCATCTACACGTTATAGCCCTGAATTTTCCAATGCCTATCTCTTTGCAAAAGAGAGATATCGGCAAGGAAAAGCTGTATTGTACCTTTGCATTTTTCTCCCAAACGAAGGACACTAGAATGAAAATTTTAAAGCCTCCTGTTATTGCTTCATCTACACGTTATAGCCCTGAATTTTCCAATGCCTATCTCTTTGCAAAAGAGAGATATCGGCAAGGAAAAGCTGTATTGTACCTTTGCATTTTTCTCCCAAACGAAAGACACTAGAATGAAAATTTTAAAGCCTCCTGTTAGTGCTTCATCTACACGTTATAGCCCTGAATTTTACAATGCCTATCTCTTTGCAAAAGAGAGATATCGGCAAGGAAAAGCTGTATTGTACCTTTGCATTTTTCTCCCAAACGAAGGACACTAGAATGAAAATTTTAAAGCCTCCTGTTAGTGCTTCATCTACACGTTATAGCCCTGAATTTTCCAATGCCTATCTCTTTGCAAAAGAGAGATATCGGCAAGGAAAAGCTGTATTGTACCTTTGCATTTTTCTCCCAAACGAAAGACACTAGAATGAAAATTTTAAAGCCTCCTGTTAGTGCTTCATCTACACGTTATAGCCCTGAATTTTCCAATGCCTATCTCTTTGCAAAAGAGAGATATCGGCAAGGAAAAGCTGTATTGTACCTTTGCATTTTTCTCCCAAACGAAGGACACTAGAATGAAAATTTAAAAGCCTCCTGTTAGTGCTTCATCTACACGTTATAGCCCTGAATTTTCCAATGCCTAGCTCTTTGCAAAAGAGAGATATTGGCAAGGAAAAGCTGTATTGTACCTTTGCATTTTTCTCTCAAACGAAAGACACTAGAATGAAAATTTTAAAGCCTCCTGTTAGTGCTTCATCTACACGTTATAGCCCTGCATTTTCCAATGCCTATCTCTTTGCAAAAGAGAGATATCGGCAAGGAAAAGCAGCATTGTACTTTTGCATTTTTCTCCCAAACGAAAGACACTAGAATGAAAATTTTAAAGCCTCCTGTTAGTGCTTCATCTACACGTTATAACCCTGAATTTTCCAATGACTATCTCTTTGCAAAAGAGAGATATCGGCAAGGAAAAGCTGTATTGTACCTTTGCATTTTTCTCCCAAACGAAGGACACTAGATTGAAAATTTTAAAGCCTCCTATTAGTGCTTCATCTACACGTTATAGCCCTGAATTTTCCAATGCCTATCTCTTTGCAAAAGAGAGATATTGGCAAGGAAAAGCTGTATTGTACCTTTGCATTTTTCTCCCAAACGAAGGACACTAGAATGAAAATTTTAAAGCCTCCTGTTAGTGCTTCATCTACACGTTATAGCCCTGAATTTTCCAATGCCTATCTCTTTGCAAAAGAGAGATATCGGCAAGGAAAAGCTGTATTGTACCTTTGCATTTTTCTCCCAAACGAAAGACACTAGAATGAAAATTTTAAAGCCTCCTGTTAGTGCTTCATCTACACGTTATAGCCCTGATTTTTCCAATGCCTATCTCTTTGCAAAAGAGAGATATCGGCAAGGAAAAGCTGTATTGTACCTTTGCATTTTTCTCCCAAACGAAGGACACTAGAATGAAAATTTAAAAGCCTCCTGTTAGTGCTTCATCTTCACGGTATAGCCCTGAATTTTCCAATGCCTAGCTCTTTGCAAAAGAGAGATATTGGCAAGGAAAAGCTGTATTGTACCTTTGCATTTTTCTCCCAAACGAAGGACACTAGAATGAAAATTTTAAAGCCTCCTGTTAGTGCTTCATCTGCACGTTATAGCCCTGAATTTTCCAATGCCTATCTCTTTGCAAAAGAGATATATTGGCAAGGAAAAACTGTATTGTACCTTTGCATTTTTCTCCCAAACGAAAGACACTAGAATGAAAATTTTAAAGCCTCCTGTTAGTGCTTCATCTACACGTTATAGCCCTGAATTTTCCAATGCCTATCTCTTTGCAAAAGAGAGATATCGGCAAGGAAAAGCTGTATTGTACCTTTGCATTTTTCTCCCAAACGAAGGACACTAGAATGAAAATTTTAAAGCCTCCTGTTAGTGCTTCATCTACACGTTATAGCCCTGAATTTTCCAATGCCTATCTCTTTGCAAAAGAGAGATATCGGCAAGGAAAAGCTGTATTGTACCTTTGCATTTTTCTCCCAAACGAAAGACACTAGAATGAAAATTTTAAAGCCTCCTGTTAGGGCTTCATCTACACGTTATAGCCCTGAATTTTCCAATGCCTATCTCTTTGCAAAAGAGAGATATCGGCAAGGAAAAGCTGTATTGTACCTTTGCATTTTTCTCCCAAACGAAGGACACTAGAATGAAAAATTAAAAGCCTCCTGTTAGTGCTTCATCTACACGGTATAGCCCTGAATTTTCCAATGCCTATCTCTTTGCAAAAGAGAGATATTGGCAAGGAAAAGCTGTATTGTACCTTTGCATTTTTCTCCCAAACGAAGGACACTAGAATGAAAATTTGAAAGCCTCCTGTTAGTGCTTCATCTGCACGTTATAGCCCTGAATTTTCCAATGCCTATCTCTTTGCAAAAGAGATATATTGGCAAGGAAAAACTGTATTGTACCTTTGCATTTTTCTCCTAAACGAAAGACACTAGAATGAAAATTTTAAAGCCTCCTGTTAGTGCTTCATCTACACGTTATAGCCCTGAATTTTCCAATGCCTAGCTCTTTGCAAAAGAGAGATATTGGCAAGGAAAAGCTGTATTGTACCTTTGCATTTTTCTCCCAAACGAAAGACACTAGAATGAAAATTTTAAAGCCTACTGTTAATGCTTCATCTACACGTTATAGCCCTGAATTTTCCAATGCCTAGCTCTTTGCAAAAGAGAGATATCGGCAAGGAAAAGCTGTATTGTACCTTTGCATTTTTCTCCCAAACGAAAGACACTAGAATGAAAATTTTAAAGCCTCCTGTTAGTGCTTCATCTACACGTTATAGCCCTGAATTTTCCCATGCCTATCTCTTTGCAAAAGAGAGATATCGGCAAGGAAAAGCTGTATTGTACCTTTGCATTTTTCTCCCAAACGAAGGACACTAGAATGAAAATTTTAAAGCCTCCTATTAGTGCTTCATCTACACGTTATAGCCCTGAATTTTCCAATGCCTATCTCTTTGCAAAAGAGAGATATCGGCAAGGAAAAGCTGTATTGTACCTTTGCATTTTTCTCCCAAACGAAGGACTCTAGAATGAAAATTAAAAGCCTCCTGTTAGTGCTTCATCTACACGGTATAGTCCTGAATTTTCCAATGCCTAGCTCTTTGCAAAAGAGAGATATTGGCAAGGAAAAGCTGTATTGTACCTTTGCATTTTTCTCCCAAACGAAGGACACTAGAATGAAAATTTTAAAGCCTCCTGTTAGTGCTTCATCTGCACGTTATAGCCCTGAATTTTCCAATGCCTATCTCTTTGCAAAAGAGATATATTGGCAAGGAAAAACTGTATTGTACCTTTGCATTTTTCTCCTAAACGAAAGACACTAGAATGAAAATTTTAAAGCCTCCTGTTAGTGCTTCATCTACACGTTATAGCCCTGAATTTTCCAATGCCTAGCTCTTTGCAAAAGAGAGATATTGGCAAGGAAAAGCTGTATTGTACCTTTGCATTTTTCTCCCAAACGAAAGACACTAGAATGAAAATTTTAAAGCCTACTGTTAATGCTTCATCTACACGTTATAGCCCTGAATTTTCCAATGCCTAGCTCTTTGCAAAAGAGAGATATCGGCAAGGAAAAGCTGTATTGTACCTTTGCATTTTTCTCCCAAACGAAAGACACTAGAATGAAAATTTTAAAGCCTCCTGTTAGTGCTTCATCTACACGTTATAGCCCTGAATTTTCCAATGCCTAGCTCTTTGCAAAAGAGAGATATTGGCAAGGAAAAGCTGTATTGTACCTTTGCATTTTTCTCCCAAACGAAAGACACTAGAATGAAAATTTTAAAGCCTACTGTTAATGCTTCATCTACACGTTATAGCCCTGAATTTTCCAATGCCTAGCTCTTTGCAAAAGAGAGATATCGGCAAGGAAAAGCTGTATTGTACCTTTGCATTTTTCTCCCAAACGAAAGACACTAGAATGAAAATTTTAAAGCCTCCTGTTAGTGCTTCATCTACACGTTATAGCCCTGAATTTTCCAATGCCTATCTCTTTGCAAAAGAGAGATATCGGCAAGGAAAAGCTGTATTGTACCTTTGCATTTTTCTCCCAAACGAAGGACACTAGAATGAAAATTTTAAAGCCTCCTATTAGTGCTTCATCTACACGTTATAGCCCTGAATTTTCCAATGCCTATCTCTTTGCAAAAGAGAGATATCGGCAAGGAAAAGCTGTATTGTACCTTTGCATTTTTCTCCCAAACGAAGGACTCTAGAATTAAAATTTTAAAGCCTCCTGTTAGTGCTTCATCTACACGTTATAGCCCTGAATTTTCCAATGCCTATCTCTTTGCAAAAGAGAGATATCGGCAAGGAAAAGCTGTATTGTACCTTTGCATTTTTCTCCCAAACGAAAGACACTAGAATGAAAATTTTAAAGCCTCCTGTTAGTGCTTCATCTACACGTTATAGCCCTGAATTTTCCAATGCCTATCTCTTTGCAAAAGAGAGATATCGGCAAGGAAATGCTGTATTGTACCTTTGCATTTTTCTCCCAAACGAAAGACACTAGAATGAAAATTTTAAAGCCTCCTGTTAGTGCTTCATCTACACGTTATAGCCCTGCATTTTCCAATGCCTATCTCTTTGCAAAAGAGAGATATCGGCAAGGAAAAGCTGCATTGTACTTTTGCATTTTTCTCCCAAACGAAAGACACTAGAATGAAAATTTTAAAGCCTCCTGTTAGTGCTTCATCTACACGTAATAGCCCTGAATTTTCCAATGCCTATCTCTTTACAAAAGAGAGATATCGGCAAGGAAATGCTGTATTGTACCTTTGCATTTTTCTCCCAAACGAAAGACACTAGAATGAAAATTTTAAAGCCTCCTGTTAGTGCTTCATCTACACGTTATAGCCCTGCATTTTCCAATGCCTATCTCTTTGCAAAAGAGAGATATCGGCAAGGAAAAGCTGCATTGTACTTTTGCATTTTTCTCCCAAACGAAAGACACTAGAATGAAAATTTTAAAGCCTCCTGTTAGTGCTTCATCTACACGTTATAGCCCTGAATTTTCCAATTCCTAGCTCTTTGCAAAAGAGAGATATTGGCAAGGAAAAGCTGTATTGTACCTTTGCATTTTTCTCCCAAACGAAAGACACTAGAATGAAAATTTTAAAGCCTCCTGTTAGTGCTTCATCTACACGTTATAGCCCTGAATTTTCCAATGCCTATCTCTTTGCCAAAGAGAGATATCGGCAAGGAAAAACTGTATTGTACCTTTGCATTTTTCTCCCAAACGAAAGACACTAGAATGAAAATTTTAAAGCCTCCTGTTAGTGCTTCATCTACACGTTATAGCCCTGAATTTTCCAATGCCTATCTCTTTGCAAAAGAGAGATATCGGCAAGGAAAAGCTGTATTGTACCTTTGCATTTTTCTCCCAAACGAAGGACACTAGAATTAAAATTTAAAAGCCTCCTGTTAGTGCTTCATCTACACGGTATAGCCCTGAATTTTCCAATGCCTATCTCTTTGCCAAAGAGAGATATCGGCAAGGAAAAACTGTATTGTACCTTTGCATTTTTCTCCCAAACGAAAGACACTAGAATGAAAATTTTAAAGCCTCCTGTTAGTGCTTCATCTACACGTTATAGCCCTGAATTTTCCAATGCCTATCTCTTTGCAAAAGAGAGATATCGGCAAGGAAAAGCTGTATTGTACCTTTGCATTTTTCTCCCAAACGAAGGACACTAGAATGAAAATTTAAAAGCCTCCTGTTAGTGCTTCATCTACACGGTATAGCCCTGAATTTTCCAATGCCTTGCTCTTTGCAAAAGAGAGATATTGGCAAGGAAAAGCTGTATTGTACCTTTGCATTTTTCTCCCAAACGAAGGAAACTAGAATGAAAATTTTAAAGCCTCCTGTTAGTGCTTCATCTACACGTTATAGCCCTGAATTTTCCAATGCCTATCTCTTTGCAAAAGAGAGATATCGGCAAGGAAAAACTGTATTGTACCTTTGCATTTTTCTCCCAAACGAAAGACACTAGAATGAAAATTTTAAAGCCTACTGTTAGTGCTTCATCTACACGTTATAGCCCTGAATTTTCCAATGCCTAGCTCTTTGCAAAAGAGAGATATCGGCAAGGAAAAGCTGTATTGTACCTTTGCATTTTTCTCCCAAACGAAAGACACTAGAATGAAAATTTTAAAGCCTCCTGTTAGTGCTTCATCTACACGTTATAGCCCTGAATTTTCCAATGCCTATCTCTTTGCAAAAGAGAGATATCGGCAAGGAAAAGCTGTATTGTACCTTTGCATTTTTCTCCCAAACGAAGGACACTAGAATGAAAATTTAAAAGCCTCCTGTTAGTGCTTCATCTACACGGTATAGCCCTGAATTTTCCAATGCCTAGCTCTTTGCAAAAGAGAGATATTGGCAAGGAAAAGCTGTATTGTACCTTTGCATTTTTCTCCCAAACGAAGGACACTAGAATGAAAATTTTAAAGCCTCCTGTTAGTGCTTCATCTACACGTTATAGCCCTGAATTTTCCAATGCCTAGCTCTTTGCAAAAGAGAGATATCGGCAAGGAAAAGCTGTATTGTACCTTTGCATTTTTCTCCCAAACGAAAGACACTAGAATGAAAATTTTAAAGCCTCCTGTTAGTGCTTCATCTACACGTTATAGCCCTGCATTTTCCAATGCCTATCTCTTTGCAAAAGAGAGATATTGGCAAGGAAAAGCTGTATTGTACCTTTGCATTTTTCTCCCAAACGAAAGACACTAGAATGAAAATTTTAAAGCCTACTGTTAGTGCTTCATCTACACGTTATAGCTCTGAATTTTCCAATGCCTAGCTCTTTGCAAAAGAGAGATATCGGCAAGGAAAAGCTGTATTGTACCTTTGCATTTTTCTCCCAAACGAAAGACACTAGAATGAAAATTTTAAAGCCTCCTGTTAGTGCTTCATCTACACGTTATAGCCCTGAATTTTCCAATGCCTATCTCTTTGCAAAAGAGAGATATCGGCAAGGAAAAGCTGTATTGTACCTTTGCATTTTTCTCCCAAACGAAGGACACTAGAATGAAAATTTTAAAGCCTCCTATTAGTGCTTCATCTACACGTTATAGCCCTGAATTTTCCAATGCCTATCTCTTTGCAAAAGAGAGATATCGGCAAGGAAAAGCTGTATTGTACCTTTGCATTTTTCTCCCAAACGAAAGACACTAGAATGAAAATTTTAAAGCCTCCTGTTAGTGCTTCATCTACACGTTATAGCGCTGCATTTTCCAATGCCTATCTCTTTGCAAAAGAGAGATATCGGCAAGGAAAAGCTGCATTGTACTTTTGCATTTTTCTCCCAAACGAAAGACACTAGAATGAAAATTTTAAAGCCTCCTGTTAGTGCTTCATCTACACGTAATAGCCCTGAATTTTTCAATGCCTATCTCTTTGCAAAAGAGAGATATCGGCAAGGAAATGCTGTATTGTACCTTTGCATTTTTCTCCCAAACGAAAGACACTAGAATGAAAATTTTAAAGCCTCCTGTTAGTGCTTCATCTACACGTTATAGCCCTGCATTTTCCAATGCCTATCTCTTTGCAAAAGAGAGATATCGGCAAGGAAAAGCTGCATTGTACTTTTGCATTTTTCTCCCAAACGAAAGACACTAGAATGAAAATTTTAAAGCCTCCTGTTAGTGCTTCATCTACACGGTATAGCCCTGAATTTTCCAATGCCTAGCTCTTTGCAAAAGAGAGATATTGGCAAGGAAAAGCTGTATTGTACCTTTGCATTTTTCTCCCAAACGAAGGACACTAGAATGAAAATTTTAAAGCCTCCTGTTAGTGCTTCATCTACACGTTATAGCCCTGAATTTTCCAATGCCTAGCTCTTTGCAAAAGAGAGATATCGGCAAGGAAAAGCTGTATTGTACCTTTGCATTTTTCTCCCAAACGAAAGACACTAGAATGAAAATTTTAAAGCCTCCTGTTAGTGCTTCATCTACACGTTATAGCCCTGCATTTTCCAATGCCTATCTCTTTGCAAAAGAGAGATATTGGCAAGGAAAAGCTGTATTGTACCTTTGCATTTTTCTCCCAAACGAAAGACACTAGAATGAAAATTTTAAAGCCTACTGTTAGTGCTTCATCTACACGTTATAGCTCTGAATTTTCCAATGCCTAGCTCTTTGCAAAAGAGAGATATCGGCAAGGAAAAGCTGTATTGTACCTTTGCATTTTTCTCCCAAACGAAAGACACTAGAATGAAAATTTTAAAGCCTCCTGTTAGTGCTTCATCTACACGTTATAGCCCTGAATTTTCCAATGCCTATCTCTTTGCAAAAGAGAGATATCGGCAAGGAAAAGCTGTATTGTACCTTTGCATTTTTCTCCCAAACGAAGGACACTAGAATGAAAATTTTAAAGCCTCCTATTAGTGCTTCATCTACACGTTATAGCCCTGAATTTTCCAATGCCTATCTCTTTGCAAAAGAGAGATTTCGGCAAGGAAAAGCTGTATTGTACCTTTGCATTTTTCTCCCAAACGAAAGACACTAGAATGAAAATTTTAAAGCCTCCTGTTAGTGCTTCATCTACACGTTATAGCGCTGCATTTTCCAATGCCTATCTCTTTGCAAAAGAGAGATATCGGCAAGGAAAAGCTGCATTGTACTTTTGCATTTTTCTCCCAAACGAAAGACACTAGAATGAAAATTTTAAAGCCTCCTGTTAGTGCTTCATCTACACGTAATAGCCCTGAATTTTTCAATGCCTATCTCTTTGCAAAAGAGAGATATCGGCAAGGAAATGCTGTATTGTACCTTTGCATTTTTCTCCCAAACGAAAGACACTAGAATGAAAATTTTAAAGCCTCCTGTTAGTGCTTCATCTACACGTTATAGCCCTGCATTTTCCAATGCCTATCTCTTTGCAAAAGAGAGATATCGGCAAGGAAAAGCTGCATTGTACTTTTGCATTTTTCTCCCAAACGAAAGACACTAGAATGAAAATTTTAAAGCCTCCTGTTAGTGCTTCATCTACACGTTATAGCCCTGAATTTTCCAATGCCTATCTCTTTGCAAAAGAGAGATATCGGCAAGGAAAAGCTGTATTGTACCTTTGCCTTTTTCTCCCAAATGAAAGACACTAGAATGAAAATTTTAAAGCCTCCTATTAGTGCTTCATCTACACGTTATAGCCCTGAATTTTCCAATACCTATCTCTTTGCAAAAGAGAGATATCGGCAAGGAAAAGCTGTATTGTACCTTTGCATTTTTCTCCCAAACGAAGGACACTAGAATGAAAATTTTAAAGCCTCCTGTTAGTGCTTCATCTACACGTTATAGCCCTGCATTTTCCAATGCCTATCTCTTTGCAAAAGAGAGATATCGGCAAGGAAAAGCTGTATTGTACCTTTGCCTTTTTCTCCCAAATGAAAGACACTAGAATGAAAATTTTAAAGCCTCCTATTAGTGCTTCATCTACACGTTATAGCCCTGAATTTTCCAATACCTATCTCTTTGCAAAAGAGAGATATCGGCAAGGAAAAGCTGTATTGTACCATTGCATTTTTCTCCCAAACGAAGGACACTAGAATGAAAATTTTAAAGCCTCCTGTTAGTGCTTCATCTACACGTTATAGCCCTGCATTTTCCAATGCCTATCTCTTTGCAAAAGAGAGATATCGGCAAGGAAAAGCTGCATTGTACTTTTGCATTTTTCTCCCAAACGAAAGACACTAGAATGAAAATTTTAAAGCCTCCTGTTAGTGCTTCATCTACATGTTATAGCCCTGCATTTTCCAATGCCTATCTCTTTGCAAAAGAGAGATATCGGCAAGGAAAAGCTGCATTGTACTTTTGCATTTTTCTCCCAAACGAAAGACACTAGAATGAAAATTTTAAAGCCTCCTGTTAGTGCTTCATCTACACGTTATAGCCCTGAATTTTCCAATGCCTATCTCTTTGCAAAAGAGAGATATCGGCAAGGAAAAGCTGTATTGTACCTTTGCATTTTTCTCCCAAACGAAGGACACTAGAATAAAAATGTTAAAGCCTCCTGTTAGTGCTTCATCTACACGTTATAGCCCTGAATTTTCCAATGCCTATCTCTTTGCAAAAGAGAGATATCGGCAAGGAAATGCTGTATTGTACCTTTGCATTTTTCTCCCAAACGAAAGACACTAGAATGAAAATTTTAAAGCCTCCTGTTAGTGCTTCATCTACACGTTATAGCCCTGCATTTTCCAATGCCTATCTCTTTGCAAAAGAGAGATATCGGCAAGGAAAAGCTGCATTGTACTTTTGCATTTTTCTCCCAAACGAAAGACACTAGAATGAAAATTTTAAAGCCTCCTGTTAGTGCTTCATCTACACGTTATAGCCCTGAATTTCCAATGCCTATCTCTTTGCAAAAGAGAGATATCGGCAAGGAAAAGCTGTATTGTACCTTTGCCTTTTTCTCCCAAACGAAGGACACTAGAATGAAAATTTTAAAGCCTCCTATTAGTGCTTCATCTACACGTTATAGCCCTGAATTTTCCAATGCCTATCTCTTTGCAAAAGAGAGATATCGGCAAGGAAAAGCTGTATTGTACCTTTGCATTTTTCTCCCAAACGAAGGACACTAGAATGAAAATTTTAAAGCCTCCTGTTAGTGCTTAATCTACACGTTATAGCCCTGAATTTTCCAATGCCTATCTCTTTGCAAAAAAGAGATATCGGCAAGGAAAAGCTGTATTGTACCTTTGCATTTTTCTCCCAAACGAAAGACACTAGAATGAAAATTTTAAAGCCTCCTGTTAGTGCTTCATCTACACGTTATAGCGCTGCATTTTCCAATGCCTATCTCTTTGCAAAAGAGAGATATCGGCAAGGAAATGCTGTATTGTACCTTTGCATTTTTCTCCCAAACGAAAGACACTAGAATGAAAATTTTAAAGCCTCCTGTTAGTGCTTCATCTACACGTTATAGCCCTGCATTTTCCAATGCCTATCTCTTTGCAAAAGAGAGATATCGGCAAGGAAAAGCTGCATTGTACTTTTGCATTTTTCTCCCAAACGAAAGACACTAGAATGAAAATTTTAAAGCCTCCTGTTAGTGCTTAATCTACACGTTATAGCCCTGAATTTTCCAATGCCTATCTCTTTGCAAAAGAGAGATATCGGCAAGGAAATGCTGTATTGTACCTTTGCATTTTTCTCCCAAACGAAAGACACTAGAATGAAAATTTTAAAGCCTCCTGTTAGTGCTTCATCTACACGTTATAGCCCTGAATTTTCCAATGCCTATCTCTTTGCAAAAGAGAGATATCGGCAAGGAAAAGCTGTATTGTACCTTTGCCTTTTTCTCCCAAACGAAGGACACTAGAATGAAAATTTTAAAGCCTCCTATTAGTGCTTCATCTACACGTTATAGCCCTGAATTTTCCAATGCCTAGCTCTTTGCAAAAGAGAGATATTGGCAAGGAAAAGCTGTATTGTACCTTTGCATTTTTCTCCCAAACGAAAGACACTAGAATGAAAATTTTAAAGCCTACTGTTAGTGCTTCATCTACACGTTATAGCCCTGCATTTTCCAATGCCTATCTCTTTGCAAAAGAGAGATATCGGCAAGGAAAAGCTGCATTGTACTTTTGCATTTTTCTCCCAAACGAAAGACACTAGAATGAAAATTTTAAAGCCTCCTGTTAGTGCTTCATCTACACGTTATAGCCCTGAATTTTCCAATGCCTATCTCTTTGCAAAAGAGAGATATCGGCAAGGAAAAGCTGTATTGTACCTTTGCCTTTTTCTCCCAAACGAAAGACACTAGAATGAAAATTTTAAAGCCTCCTATTAGTGCTTCATCTACACGTTATAGCCCTGAATTTTCCAATACCTATCTCTTTGCAAAAGAGAGATATCGGCAAGGAAAAGCTGTATTGTACCTTTGCATTTTTCTCCCAAACGAAGGACACTAGAATGAAAATTTTAAAGCCTCCTGTTAGTGCTTAATCTACACGTTATAGCCCTGAATTTTCCAATGCCTATCTCTTTGCAAAAGAGAGATATCGGCAAGGAAATGCTGTATTGTACCTTTGCATTTTTCTCCCAAACGAAAGACACTAGAATGAAAATTTTAAAGCCTCCTGTTAGTGCTTCATCTACACGTTATAGCCCTGCATTTTCCAATGCCTATCTCTTTGCAAAAGAGAGATATCGGCAAGGAAAAGCTGCATTGTACTTTTGCATTTTTCTCCCAAACGAAAGACACTAGAATGAAAATTTTAAAGCCTCCTGTTAGTGCTTCATCTACATGTTATAGCCCTGCATTTTCCAATGCCTATCTCTTTGCAAAAGAGAGATATCGGCAAGGAAAAGCTGCATTGTACTTTTGCATTTTTCTCCCAAACGAAAGACACTAGAATGAAAATTTTAAAGCCTCCTGTTAGTGCTTCATCTACACGTTATAGCCCTGAATTTTCCAATGCCTATCTCTTTGCAAAAGAGAGATATCGGCAAGGAAAAGCTGTATTGTACCTTTGCATTTTTCTCCCAAACGAAGGACACTAGAATAAAAATGTTAAAGCCTCCTGTTAGTGCTTCATCTACACGTTATAGCCCTGAATTTTCCAATGCCTATCTCTTTGCAAAAGAGAGATATCGGCAAGGAAATGCTGTATTGTACCTTTGCATTTTTCTCCCAAACGAAAGACACTAGAATGAAAATTTTAAAGCCTCCTGTTAGTGCTTCATCTACACGTTATAGCCCTGCATTTTCCAATGCATATCTCTTTGCAAAAGAGAGATATCGGCAAGGAAAAGCTGCATTGTACTTTTGCATTTTTCTCCCAAACGAAAGACACTAGAATGAAAATTTTAAAGCCTCCTGTTAGTGCTTCATCTACACGTTATAGCCCTGAATTTCCAATGCCTATCTCTTTGCAAAAGAGAGATATCGGCAAGGAAAAGCTGTATTGTACCTTTGCCTTTTTCTCCCAAACGAAGGACACTAGAATGAAAATTTTAAAGCCTCCTATTAGTGCTTCATCTACACGTTATAGCCCTGAATTTTCCAATGCCTATCTCTTTGCAAAAGAGAGATATCGGCAAGGAAAAGCTGTATTGTACCTTTGCATTTTTCTCCCAAACGAAGGACACTAGAATGAAAATTTTAAAGCCTCCTGTTAGTGCTTAATCTACACGTTATAGCCCTGAATTTTCCAATGCCTATCTCTTTGCAAAAAAGAGATATCGGCAAGGAAAAGCTGTATTGTACCTTTGCATTTTTCTCCCAAACGAAAGACACTAGAATGAAAATTTTAAAGCCTCCTGTTAGTGCTTCATCTACACGTTATAGCGCTGCATTTTCCAATGCCTATCTCTTTGCAAAAGAGAGATATCGGCAAGGAAATGCTGTATTGTACCTTTGCATTTTTCTCCCAAACGAAAGACACTAGAATGAAAATTTTAAAGCCTCCTGTTAGTGCTTCATCTACACGTTATAGCCCTGCATTTTCCAATGCCTATCTCTTTGCAAAAGAGAGATATCGGCAAGGAAAAGCTGCATTGTACTTTTGCATTTTTCTCCCAAACGAAAGACACTAGAATGAAAATTTTAAAGCCTCCTGTTAGTGCTTAATCTACACGTTATAGCCCTGAATTTTCCAATGCCTATCTCTTTGCAAAAGAGAGATATCGGCAAGGAAATGCTGTATTGTACCTTTGCATTTTTCTCCCAAACGAAAGACACTAGAATGAAAATTTTAAAGCCTCCTGTTAGTGCTTCATCTACACGTTATAGCCCTGAATTTTCCAATGCCTATCTCTTTGCAAAAGAGAGATATCGGCAAGGAAAAGCTGTATTGTACCTTTGCCTTTTTCTCCCAAACGAAGGACACTAGAATGAAAATTTTAAAGCCTCCTATTAGTGCTTCATCTACACGTTATAGCCCTGAATTTTCCAATGCCTAGCTCTTTGCAAAAGAGAGATATTGGCAAGGAAAAGCTGTATTGTACCTTTGCATTTTTCTCCCAAACGAAAGACACTAGAATGAAAATTTTAAAGCCTCCTGTTAGTGCTTCATCTACACGTTATAGCCCTGAATTTTCCAATGCCTATCTCTTTGCCAAAGAGAGATATCGGCAAGGAAAAGCTGTATTGTACCTTTGCATTTTTCTCCCAAACGAAAGACACTAGAATGAAAATTTTAAAGCCTCCTGTTAGTGCTTCATCTACACGTTATAGCCCTGAATTTTCCAATGCCTATCTCTTTGCAAAAGAGAGATATCGGCAAGGAAAAGCTGTATTGTACCTTTGCATTTTTCTCCCAAACGAAGGACACTAGAATGAAAATTTAAAAGCCTCCTGTTAGTGCTTCATCTACACGGTATAGCCCTGAATTTTCCAATGCCTAGCTCTTTGCAAAAGAGAGATATCGGCAAGGAAAAGCTGTATTGTACCTTTGCATTTTTCTCCCAAACGAAGGACACTAGAATGAAAATTTTAAAGCCTCCTGTTAGTGCTTCATCTACACGTTATAGCCCTGAATTTTCCAATGCCTAGCTCTTTGCAAAAGAGAGATATCGGCAAGGAAAAGCTGTATTGTACCTTTGCATTTTTCTCCCAAACGAAAGACACTAGAATGAAAATTTTAAAGCCTCCTGTTAGTGCTTCATCTACACGTTATAGCCCTGCATTTTCCAATGCCTATCTCTTTGCAAAAGAGAGATATTGGCAAGGAAAAGCTGTATTGTACCTTTGCATTTTTCTCCCAAACGAAAGACACTAGAATGAAAATTTTAAAGCCTACTGTTAGTGCTTCATCTACACGTTATAGCTCTGAATTTTCCAATGCCTAGCTCTTTGCAAAAGAGAGATATCGGCAAGGAAAAGCTGTATTGTACCTTTGCATTTTTCTCCCAAACGAAAGACACTAGAATGAAAATTTTAAAGCCTCCTGTTAGTGCTTCATCTACACGTTATAGCCCTGAATTTTCCAATGCCTATCTCTTTGCAAAAGAGAGATATCGGCAAGGAAAAGCTGTATTGTACCTTTGCATTTTTCTCCCAAACGAAGGACACTAGAATGAAAATTTTAAAGCCTCCTATTAGTGCTTCATCTACACGTTATAGCCCTGAATTTTCCAATGCCTATCTCTTTGCAAAAGAGAGATATCGGCAAGGAAATGCTGTATTGTACCTTTGCATTTTTCTCCCAAACGAAAGACACTAGAATGAAAATTTTAAAGCCTCCTGTTAGTGCTTCATCTACACGTTATAGCCCTGCATTTTCCAATGCCTATCTCTTTGCAAAAGAGAGATATCGGCAAGGAAAAGCTGCATTGTACTTTTGCATTTTTCTCCCAAACGAAAGACACTAGAATGAAAATTTTAAAGCCTCCTGTTAGTGCTTCATCTACACGTTATAGCCCTGAATTTTCCAATGCCTATCTCTTTGCAAAAGAGAGATATCGGCAAGGAAAAGCTGTATTGTACCTTTGCCTTTTTCTCCCAAACGAAGGACACTAGAATGAAAATTTTAAAGCCTCCTATTAGTGCTTCATCTACACGTTATAGCCCTGAATTTTCCAATGCCTATCTCTTTGCAAAAGAGAGATATCGGCAAGGAAAAGCTGTATTGTACCTTTGCATTTTTCTCCCAAACGAAGGACACTAGAATGAAAATTTTAAAGCCTCCTGTTAGTGCTTAATCTACACGTTATAGCCCTGAATTTTCCAATGCCTATCTCTTTGCAAAAGAGAGATATCGGCAAGGAAATGCTGTATTGTACCTTTGCATTTTTCTCCCAAACGAAAGACACTAGAATGAAAATTTTAAAGCCTCCTGTTAGTGCTTCATCTACACGTTATAGCCCTGCATTTTCCAATGCCTATCTCTTTGCAAAAGAGAGATATCGGCAAGGAAAAGCTGCATTGTACTTTTGCATTTTTCTCCCAAACGAAAGACACTAGAATGAAAATTTTAAAGCCTCCTGTTAGTGCTTCATCTACACGTTATAGCCCAGAATTTTCCAATGCCTATCTCTTTGCAAAATAGAGATATCGGCAAGGAAAAGCTGTATTGTACCTTTGCATTTTTCTACCAAACGAAGGACACTAGAATGAAAATTTTAAAGCCTCCTATTAGTGCTTCATCTACACGTTATAGCCCTGAATTTTCCAATGCCTATCTCTTTGCAAAAGAGAGATATCGGCAAGGAAAAGCTGTATTGTACCTTTGCATTTTTCTCCCAAACGAAAGACACTAGAATGAAAATTGTAAAGCCTCCTGTTAGTGCTTCATCTACACGTTATAGCCCTGAATTTTCCAATGCCTATCTCTTTGTTATCATGCTGTTAACTGGGTTCAGATCACAAGTTGTACGGTGTGATTGGTGTGGCTGGTATGAGTCTTACCCGGGATTCAAAATCCTTCCTTATTGTGTACGCTCGTCCGGGCACAGTATCCTAACTGAGGCTTGGAGGAGGGTCATAGGGGGAGGAGCCAGTGCACACCAGCTAGTCCTAAAGCTTTTACTTTGTGCCCAGTCTCCTGCAGAGCCGCTATTCCCCATGGTCCTTTCGGAGTCCCCAGCATCCACTACGGACTATGAGAAATAGAATTATCGGTAAGTAAATTCTTATTTTCTGGACTGTGTCCAGGATCATCCTTAGGAATAGAAGACGTGTCTTCGGGATCAGCTGCGATTTTGGAATATTAAGAATCCAACCGTGCTGCCGCAACACTACCTGAGATAGTGCTACCCCGACTACCAACTGTTCCCTGGATCTTGCCCTTATCCGGAGATCGTCCAAGTAAGGGATAATTAAAACTCCCTTCCTTCGAAGGAGTATCATCATTTCGGCCATTACTTTGGTAAAGACCCGGGGTGCCGTGGACAAACCAAACGGCAGCGTCTGAAACTGATAGTGACAGTTCTGTACCACAAACCTGAGGTACCCTTGGTGAGAAGGGTAATTTGGGACATGGAGATAAGCATCCTTGATGTCCAGAGACACCATATAATCCCCTTCTTCCCGGTTTGCCATCACCGCTCTGAGTGACTCCATCTTGAATTTGAACCTTTGTATGTAAGTGTTCAAGGATTTCAGATTTAAATTAGGTCTCACCGAGCCGTCCGGCTTCGGTACCACAAACAGCGTGGAATAATACCCCTTTCCCTGTTGTAGGAGGGGTACCTTGATTATCACCTGCTGGGAATACAGCTTGTGAATGGCTTCCCATACCGCCTCCCTGTCGGAGGGAGACGTCGGTAAAGCAGACTTTAGGAAAACGGCGAAGGGGAGACGTCTCGAATTCCAATTTGTACCCCTGAGATACCACCTGAAGGATCCAGGGGTCCACCTGTGAGTGAGCCCACTGCACGCTGAAATTTATGAGACGGGCCCACACCATTTCTGTTCCTGGGAACTGGCTGTTTGCTGCAGCCTTTTTCCTCTCCCTCTGCCTCGGGGCAGAAATGAGGAGCCTTTTGCCCGCTTGCCCTTATGGGGCCCAAAGGACTGCGCCTGATAATACGGCGTCTTCTTATGTTGAGAGGCTACCTGGGGTAAAAATGTGGATTTCCCAGCTGTTGCCGTGGCCACCAGGTCTGTTAGACCTACCCCAAATAACTCCTCCCTTTTATAAGGCGATACTTCCATATGCCTTTTGGAATCAGCATCACCTGACCACTGTCTTGTCCATAACCCTCTTCTGGCAGAAATGGACAGCGCACTTACTCTTGATGCCAGTCGGCAAATATCCCTCTGTGCATCACGCATATATAGAAAGCATCTTTTAAATGCTCTATAGTCAGTAATATACTGTCCCTATCTAGGGTATCAATATTGTCAGTCAGGGAATCCGACCAAGCCACCCCAGCACTGCACATCCAGGCTGAGGCGATTGCTGGTCGCAGTATCACACCCGTGTGAGTGTATATACATTTTAGGATATTTTACTGCTTTCTGTCAGCAGGTTCCTTAAGGGCGGCCGTATCCGGGGACGGTAGTGCCACCTGTTTAGACAAGCGTGTGAGCGCTTTATTCACCCTAGGGGGTGTTTCCCAATGTGCCCTATCCTCTGGCGGGAAGGGGTATGATGCTAATAACTTTTTAGGAATTAACAGTTTTTATCGGGGGAAACCCACGCATCATCACACACTTCATTTAATTCCTCAGATGCAGGAAAAACTACAGGCAGTTTTTTCTCACCCAACATAATACCCTTTTTAGTGGTACTGGTATTATCAGAAATGTGTAAAAACATTTTCCATAGCCTCAATCATGTAACGTGTGGCCCTACTGGAAGTCACATTCGTCTCTTAATCGTCGACACTGGAATCAGTATCCGTGTCGGCGTCTGTATCTGCCATCTGCGGTAACGGGCGTTTTAGAGCCCCTGATGGCTTTTGAGACACCTGGACAGGCACAGGCTGAGTAGCCGGCTGTCTCATGTCATCAATCTTTTGTAAAGAGCTGACACTGTCACGTAATTCCTTCCATAAGCTCAGCCACTCAGGTGTCGACTCCCTAGGGGGTGACAACTCCATTACAGGCAATTGCTCCGCCTCCACACCATTTTCCTCCTCATACATGTCGACACAATCGTACCGACACACAGCACACACACAGTGAATGCTCTGATAGAGGACAGGACCCCACTAGCCCTTTGGGGAGACAGAGGGAGAGTATGCCAGCACACACCAGAGCGCTAATAATATATATACAGGGATAACCTTATATAAGTGTTTTTCCCCTTATAGCTGCTGTATTGTTATACTACGCCTAATTAGTGCCCCCCTCTCTTTTTTAACCCCTTTCTGTAGTGTAGTAACTGCAGGGGAGAGCCAGGGAGCTTCCCTCCAACGGAGCTGTGAGAGAAAATGGCGCCAGTGTGCTGAGGAGATAGGCTCCGCCCCCTTCTCGGCGGCCTTTTCTCCCGTTTTTCTGTGGAATCTGGCAGGGGTTAAAATTCATCCATATAGCCCTGGGGGCTATATGTGATGTATTTTCGCCAGCCAAGGTGTTTCTATTGCTGCTCAGGGCGCCCCCCCCCTAGCGCCCTGCACCCTCAGTGACCGAAGTGTGAAGTGTGTTGAGGAGCAATGGCGCACAGCTGCAGTGCTGTGCGCTACCTTGGTGAAGACAGGATGTCTTCTGCCGCCGATTTTCCGGACCTCTTCTTGCTTCTGGCTCTGTAAGGGGGCCGGCGGCGCGGCTCTGGGACCGAGCTCCGAGGCTGGGCCTGTGTTCGGTCCCTCTGGAGCTAATGGTGTCCAGTAGCCTAAGAAGCCCAATCCACTCTGCACGCAGGTGAGTTCGCTTCTTCTCCCCTTAGTCCCTCGATGCAGTGAGCCTGTTGCCAGCAGGTCTCACTGAAAATAAAAAACCTAAAACTAAACTTTCACTAAGAAGCTCAGGAGAGCCCCTAGTGTGCACCCTTCTCGGCCGGGCACAAAAATCTAACTGAGGCTTGGAGGATTGTCATAGGGGGAGGAGCCAGTGCACACCAGGTAGTCCTAAAGCTTTACTTTTGTGCCCAGTCTCCAGCGGAGCCGCTAATCCCCATGGTCCTTACGGAGTTCCCAGCATCCACTAGGACGTCAGAGAAACACTGATAGAGTACATTATATTTATGAATTAATTGCTTCCAGATTCTGCAGCAGCATCATCAGCACCACCAGTGTTACTCACAGTCACTTCACACTGACTGCTGCACAACACATCACTTAATTTCCGGGCCGCCCGCCACCTGGTGAAGAGACATGGGAGATGAAGGACCAGCAGTGCCACGTTGAGCGGAAGTATTGTGAATTAGTTACCCACACACTCCTTGTGACACCTGCTCCCCGTCTGCCCTCCCACCCGCCGCCTGCCGTCCGGAACCCGCACTGACAAGTAAGTCTCAGCAGAATGTGTCTGCCAGCAGCTCCCAGTCCCTCCTAGAGGAACACTGCCAGTGGTGTGGCGGCCCGCGGCACACTAGGACTGAGAGACCGCAGCAGGAGGAAAGCACAGGTGGGCGGGAGGAGAGCATGGGCGGACATCACCATGTCACATTGCAAGGTGACGCCAGTCCCCCCAGTGAGGCCGCCGACGAATGCACTCAGCATAGTATTAGCAGCAGGCAGAGGGGGGTCGGGTGCAGCGGTGGTGGGAGGTACGGAAATGAGCTGCAGGCTAGGCTCCACCGATCACACACTCAGCGATCACTGTGCTACAGCAAGCGTGGCGTGCAGCGGTGCTGGACATGAGGGAGTGCCTGTGCGCACCAGGCACCCCCTGTACGCACGCCTATGCGCTACCACCACCCATATGCCACACTACATCACTATGCTACAGCCCTCCCATATGCTGCACTTCATAATTACACTATACCCCCCATACAACATACTACATCACCACACTACACTACTCACAATAAAATTAAAACATCCCAGTTCCTCATTCTTAATGAGCTCACGTGAGTTCTCTCCCCAACGGAGCTCCAGACCAAGTAACAATGAAGACACCAGCAGCGTGTAGGGGGCAGGCCTGGTCCACTTGTCAGGAGAGAGCAGTCACAGGAGGGTAAGAAGGGGGCGGGGCCTAGTCCTACAGACGGGAGAGAGCACAGACAGGAGAGAGCAAGGTACAGGGGTAGAAGGGGACGGAGCCTATTCTTACAGGCTTTCAAAATTCGACTTTAAAATTCGACATTTGACAAATTCGACTTTTCTGCAATGGTACAAATGTGGCAATTCGACAAAAGTATATTCAATTGAAGTTTGTAAATTCGACAACAGTGCTTTTAAACAGTAAATTCGTCATTTTCAATCCGCCACACTTTGCTGGCGGAATCTAATAAAAAAAATTTAAAAACATGTTTTTTTTTTGCAGTTTTTTTTTTTTTGGTAATAGCATATCTATTTATAATAGAAGGGATTAGGTACTTGGTTTGTCTTTTTTGGAGGCACAAGTATTATTTATATATTTTTTAAAATATTATTTATTTTTTAAATGGAATGTGAAAAACCCGGAAAAAAAATTGCGTGGGTCCCCCCTCCAAAGCATAACCAGCCTCGGGCTCTTCGAGCCGGTCCTGGTTCTAAAAATCTGGGGGGAAAACGGACAGGGGATCCCCCGTATTTTTAAAACCAGCACCGGGCTCTGTGCCTGGTGCTGGTGCAAAAAATACGGGGAACAAAAAGAGTAGGGGTCCCCCGTATTTTTTTACACCAGCATCGGGCTCCACTAGCTGGACAGATAATGCCACAGCCGGGGGTCACTTTTATACAGTGCCCTGCGGCCGTGGCATTAAATATCCAACTAGTCACCCCTGGCCGGGGTACCCTTGGGGAGTGGGGACCCCCAGCCACCCAAGGGCCAGGGGTGAAGCCCGAGGCTGTCCCCCCCATCCAAGGGCTGCGGATGGGAGGCTGATAGCCTTGAGAAAATTTAAATAATATTGTTTTTTCTAGTAGTACTACAAGTCCCAGCAAGCCTCCCCCGCAAGCTGGTACTTGGAGAACCACAAGTACCAGCATGCAGGAGAAAAACGGGCCCGCTGGACCCTGTAGTTCTACTGGGGGAAAAATACCCAAATAAAAACAGGACACAGACACCGTAAAAATATAACTTTATTTCCCACCTGCCGACACACCCATACTTACCTATGTTGACATGAAGCAGTCGGTCCTCTTCTCCAAGTAGAATCCACGGGTACCTGAAAATAAAAGATAATTATACTCACCTGATCCAGGTTCCAGATTAAATCCACATACTTGGCAAAACAACAAACCGAACACCCGGACCAGACGGACTGAAAGGGGTCCCATGTTTACACATGGGATCCCTTTCCACGAATGCAGACATCCGAATCTCGCGAGAATCCGACAGCGGGATGATGACGTTCGTGCGCGCTCGGGCTAGCCGAGCAAGGCGGGAAGGTTCGAACCTGCCTCGGACCCGTGTAAAATGGGTGAAGTTCGGGGGGTTCGGATTCCGACGAACCGAACCCCACTCATCACTAGTATGGTACGTGAGTGTCAGGTGCCGTGCCCGTACATACGTGCTGCAGTGCCGTGCGTGTACGTACGTGTGTGTCAAGTGTCGTGCGTGTCACGTGTGTGTGATGTGTCAGTGTGGGCGCGTACCTACATGTGTGTATGTCAGGTGCTGTGCATGTGTGTACGTACAGGCGTGTGTCAGGTGCCGCGCGTGTGTACGTACGTGTGTGTGTGTGCCAGGAGCCGCGCGTGTACATGCGTGTGGGTGTCAGGAGCCGTGCGTATACGTAACATACGTGTAGGTGGTCAGGTGCCGTGCGTATACGTACATACGTGTGTGTGTCAGGAGCGCGCGTGTTCGTACATGTGTGTGTGTGTGTCAGGAGCCACGCGTGTGTGTGTGTGTGTCAGGAGCCGCGCGTGTTCGTACATGTGTGTCAGGTGCCGCACGTGTATGTGTGTGTGTGTGTGTTAAATTCCGCGTGTGTACGTACGTATGTGTGTGCCTGGAGCCGCGCGTGTACATACATGTGTGTGTGTGTCAGGTGCTGTACGTTGTATGTGTGTGTCTCAGGTGCTGCACGTGTATATGTGTGTATCTCAGGTGCTGCATTTGTATGCGTCAGCTGCCACGTGGGTGTCAGGTGTTGAGCGTGTATGTGTTTGTGTCGCATCTGTATGTGTGTGACTGTCAGGTGCTGCACGTGTATGTGTGTGTCAGGTGCTGCATGTATATATGTGTGTGTTAGGTGCTGTTCATGTATGTGGGAGTGGCAGGTGCTACATGTGTATATATGTGTGAGTGGCAGGTGCTGCGTGTGTATACGAGTGTGTAGTGTGTGAGGTGCTGCGAGTGTATGTGTGTGTTAGGTGCTCTGAGTGTATATGATTGTGTGTCAGGTGCTGTGCGTGTGGTGCGTTAAATGCCACATGTATGTATGTATGTGTGTCAGGTGCTGCGTGTGTGTGTGGGTGTGTCAGGTGCTGCATGCCTGTGTGTGTGGGTGTGTCAGTGCTGCATGTGTGTGTGTGTGTCTGTCAGGTGCTGCATGTGTGTGTCAGGTGCTGCATGTCTGCGTGTGTGTCAGCGCGTGCATGTCTGTGTCAGGTGCTGCGTGTGTGTGTGTGTGTGTGTGTGTCAGGTGCTGTGTGTGTGTGTGTGTCAGGTGCTGCGTATGTGTGTGTGTGTGTCAGGTGCTGCGTGTCTGTGTCAGGTGCTGCGTGTCTGCGTGTGTGTGTCAGGTGCTGCGTGTCTGCGTGTGTGTGTCAGGTGCTGCGTGTCTGCAGTTGGTGTGTCAGGTGCTGCGTGTCTGCGTGTGTGTGTCAGGGTCCTGCGTGTGTGTGTGTGTGTGTCAGGTGCTGCGTGTCTGCGTGTGTGTGTCAGGCGCTCTGCATGTCTGTGTGTCAGGTGCTGCGTGTGTGTGTGTCAGGTGCTGTGTGTGTGTGTCAGGTGCTGCGTGCCGTGTGCGTGTGTCAGGTGCGTGAGTGTGCGTGTGTCAGGTGCGTGAGTGTGTGTGTGTCAGGTGCGTGAGTGTGTGTGTGTGTGTGTGTCAGGTGCGTGAGTGTGTGTGTCAGGTGCGTGAGTGTGTGTGTGTCAGGCGTTGCGTGTCTGTGTGTGTCAGGCGCTGCGTGTCTGTGTGTGTAAGGCGCTGCGTGGTGAGTGTGTGCGTGTGTGTCAGGTCCGTGTGAGTGTCAGGTGCTGCGTCTGTGTGTGTGTGTCAGGTGCTTGCGTGTGTGCGTGTGTGTCAGGCGCTGCGTGTGCGTGTGTCAGGCGCTGCAGGGAGGGCGGGGGGGACGGACAGCAGGGAGGGCGGGGGGGGACGGACACACAGCAGGGAGGGCGGGGGGAGAACGGACACACAGCAGAGAGGAGGAGGGGGGGTGGCCGGACACAGCGGGAGGAGGGGGGGGTGGCCGGACACAGCGGGAGGAGGGGGGTGGCCGGACACAGCGGGAGGAGGGGAGGGGGGGTGGCCGGACACAGCGGGAGGAGGGGGGGTGGCCGGACACAGCGGGAGGGGGGGGTGGCCGGACACAGCGGGAGGGGGGGTGGACGGACACAGCGAGAGGGGGGGGTGGCCGGACACAGCGGGAGGGGGGGGGGGCGGACACAGCGGGAGGAGGGGAGGGTGGCCGGACACAGCGGGAGGAGGGGAGGGTGGCCGGACACAGCGGGAGGAGGGGAGGGTGGCCGGACACACAGCAGGGAGGGCGCGGGGGGGAACACACTGCAGGGAGGAGGGGGGGGGGACACACAGCAGGGAGGGCAAGGGGGGGGGGGCGATGGACACACAGCAGGGGGGGGGGAGGGAGACGGACACACAGCAGGGAGGGCAAGAGGGGGAGGGGGGGGTGACTGGTGACCATAGAGACCTTGATAAATACCGCATACTGCAGGGAGGGAGGGCCGGACACAGCGGGAGGAGGAGGAGGGAGGAGTGGCCGGACACAGCTGCCCGAGGCGCCTCCTACTGCCAGCCGCACCACAGACGCGGGGAGGAGACGCAGGCAGCCACCAGGGAAGGTCCGGCGGGCGGCCGGGCACACAGCGGGCGAGCGGGCGGGCGAGCGAGCGGGCGGGCGGGCGGGAGGGGAGGGTGGCCGGGCGGGCGGGAGGGGAGGGTGGCCGGACACGCGGGGGAGAAGTGGAAGCTGGGTACACAGCGGTGGGCTGCCTGACAGAACTCACCCAGTGCTACGATCTCCTCCCGCTTCATGGACCTCAATGAACTCACACGCCGGGAACCGCTGGCTGTCCTCCTGCAGCTCCACGTGACTCCTTCCCGCTCTGTCTCCTCGTGCCCAACTGCCAGAGCTACTCTCTGTACACCCCCTGCTGGCGGTCACTGCGCAGGCGCAACAAATTGAAATGCCCTATCTCTATAATGGGGCATATTTCTCTTAATTAAAAAAACCCTATAACTTTCTGAAAAACCACAACCCCAAAAGGCACTACACTGGGGCATACTCTATCTAGTAAAACAAACCCCAAGTCTTAATTCGTCCTCTATCCTGAGTTATGCCTTCCCAAAAAAATCTTCATTCACTCTATGGGAAAACGTTGTCAAAAAGCCACAGAGGGAGTGGCAGAAAAAAACTGACAGTTGGAACTTTAGCTTACTCCCAATTCCTCATTTTTTATTATTTTGCCCTGAAATTTGTCCTGCAGCAGCGGGTGACGATTCTACGCGTCCATGCCAAATTTCAGCTCAGTACGTCCAATCAGTTTTGAGGTGTAGCCCCTCAAACACCATGCCCCCATCTCAGAAGTTCCCTATGGGAGAATTCCGTTTGTTCGATTCAGCCTTAATATAAGGGCACGACCGTGCCCTTATAATTGACAGTATTGTTTTCTTTCAAAAATCCACTTAATTTTCTTTACCCGATTATTAAAATGGTAATTGACAAAAACAAACTACATTGTCACCAGAAGAGCAATACAAAATGTACAAGTGATATATTAAAATCATCTTTCCAGCTTGAATTTCAATGATGCATTGGGGCAACGATTTTGTGAGAAACATCTTCACCCTTAAATAAAGATTTTCTTAATTCCTTACCTGTGTGCTAATTAGATATCACCTTGTTTTCACATTAAACAGACTTCCACATGAGAAAACAGCAAAGATGCAGTGGCGTTAATGTTTCCTGGTGTCAACCTGTATTATTTCCGTAGATATTGAAATGAGGATGCATCTTGCTGCCTTTCCAATGAAGCAAGTTTAATTTAGTAATAGGTGAAAAACCATCCCTACAAAGATGTTAATCAGATACTTGGCTTTGTGGACACTTTTCAGAGAACAAATTTGTTATCATAAAAATAAAGCCAGAAAATGAAGAGCTGTTTAATCACTCAATTGGATTTTTCTGCCAGCATTTTTCTTTTTCTCTGCAACCCACTGCTAAATTGTGCTTCCTAGCTGTTTTTTTATAAAATCACTTAATCAAATCTAACTCTGATTACATCAGAGAAGGCCAGGTACCCTACACCATAAGAGGGGGTTTGCAATTTTGACTTGTCTACTTAAATATCACCAAAATCTGATCACAAGGTCAATTACGTCCCTGGGTGGAATTGAACCACCAACCTTTTGATTAATAGCTGAACACACTAACCGATTGCGCCACAGAGACACTTTGCAAAAACTATATACTGACAAAGACTAATAAGCATTCATCTAGAACGTTTCCTAGAAAAACTTTAAAAAGTCAATAATCTGGAGAGTTTTTGTAAGATGTTTCTTCCAGCAACCAATGAAGAAACACATTGGTACTTTCGCATGATGAGTGAGTGCTTCAGGATCTCTTGCACTTACATGTGCAGCAGAGTACTGCAATGGAAGCATGCTGGGCCCATAACCCAGAGGTAGGCAGATTGAAACTATCCTTTGCTATATGCATTTTTTTTTGTTCATTAAAGTAATCCAAAACTGGGATTGATATTTTAGCTTTTATTTTTACTTAAAGTACAATAACTTTTACCATTTTAATTTGTTTTAATAGTATATTGACAGTATTGTTTTCTTTCAAAAATCCACTTAATTTTCTTTACCCTATTATTAAAATGGTAATTGACAAAAACAAACTACATTGTCACCAGAAGAGCAATACAAAATGTACAAGTGATATATTAAAATCATCTTTCCAGCTTGAATTTCAATGATGCATTGGGGCAACAATTTTGTGAGAAACATCTTCACCCTTAAATAAAGATTTTCTTAATTCCTTACCTGTGTGCTAATTAGATATCACCTTGTTTTCACATTAAACAGACTTCCACATGAGAAAGCAGCAAGGATGCAGTGGCGTTAATGTTTCCTGGTGTCAACCTGTATTATTTCAGTAGATATTGAAATGAGGATGCATCTTGCTGCCTTTCCAATGAAGCAAGTTTAATTTAGTAATAGGTGAAAAACCATCCCTACAAATATGTTAATCAGATACTTGGCTTTGTGGACACTTTTCAGAGAACAAATTAGTTAGCATAAAAATAAAGCCAGAAAATGAAGAGCTGTTTAATCACTCAATTGGATTTTTCTGCCAGCATATTTCTTTTTCTCTGCAACCCACTGCTAAATTGTGCTTCCTAGCTGTTTTTATAAAATCACTGAATCAAATCTAACTCTGATTACATCAGAGAAGGCCAGGTACCCTACACCATAACAGGGGGTTTGAAATTTTGACTTGTCTACTTAAAGATCACCAAAATCTGATAACAAGGTCAATTAAGTCCCTGGGTGGAATTGAACCACCAACCTTTTGGTTAATAGCCTTACACACTAACTGATTGCGCCACAGCGACACTTTGCAAAAGTAGTTACTGACAAAGGCTAATAAGCATTCATCTAGAACGATTCCTAGAAACATTTTAAAAAGTCAATAATGTGGAGAGTTTTTGTAAGATGTTTCTTCCATCAACCAATGAAGAAACACATTGGTACTTTCCCATGATGAGTGAGTGCTTCAGGATCTCTTGCACTTACATGTGCAGCAGAGTACTGTAATGGAAGCATGCTGGGTCCATAACCCAGAGGTAGGCAGATTGAAACTATCCTCTGCTATATGCATTTTTTTTTGTTAATTAAAGTAATCCAAAACTGGGATTGATATTTTTGCTCTTTTATTTTTACTTAAAGTACAATAACTTTTACCATTTTAATTTGTTTTAATAGTATATTGACAGTATTGTTTTCTTTCAAAAATCCAATTAATTTTCTTTACCCGATTATTAAAATGGTAATTGACAAAAGCAAACTACATTGTCACCAGAAGAGCAATACAAAATGTACAAGTGATATATTAAAATCATCTTTCCAGCTTGAATTTCAATGATGCATTGGGGCAACGATTTTGTGAGAAACATCTTCACCCTTAAATAAAGATTTTCTTAATTCCTTACCTGTGTGCTAATTAGATATCTCCTTGATTTCACATTAAACAGACTTCCACATGAGAAAGCAGCAAGGATGCAGTGGCGTTGATGTTTCCTGGTGTCAACCTGTATTATTTCAGTAGATATTGAAATGAGGATGCATCTTGCTGCCTTTCCAATTAAGCAAGTTTAATTTAGTAATAGGTGAAAAACCATCCCTACAAAGATGTTAATCAGATACTTGGCTTTGTGGACACTTTTCAGAGAACAAATTTGTTAGCATAAAAATAAAGCCAGAAAATGAAGAGCTGTTTAATCACTCAATTGGATTTTTTTGCCAGCATATTTCTTTTTCTCTGCAACCCACTGCTAAATTGTGCTTCCTAGCTATTTTTATAAAATCACTGAATCAAATCTAACTCTGATTACATCAGAGAAGGCCAGGTACCCTACACCATAACAGGGGTTTTTGAAATTTTGACTTGTCTACTTAAAGATCAACAAAATCTGATAACAAGGTCAATTACGTCCCTGGGTGGGATTGAACCACCAACCTTTTGGTTAATTGCCGTACACACTAACTGATTGCGCCACAGCGATACTTTTCAAAAGTACATACTGACAAAGGCTAATAAGCATTCATCTAGAACGTTTCCTATAAAAACTTTAAATAGTCAATAATCTGGAGAGTTTTTGTAAGATGTTTCTTCCATCAACCAATGAAGAAACTCATTGGTACTTTCCCATGATGAGTGAGTGCTTCAGGATCTCTTGCACTTACATGTGCAGCAGAGTACTGTAATGGAAGCATGCTGGGTCCATAACCCAGAGGTAGGCAGATTGAAACTATCCTCTGCTATATGCATTTTTTTTGTTAATTAAAGTAATCCAAAACTGGGATTGACATTTTTGCTCTTTTATTTTTACTTAAAGTACAATAACTTTTACCATTTTAATTTGTTTTAATAGTATATTGACAGTATTGTTTTCTTTCAAAAATCCAATTAATTTTCTTTACCCGATTATTAAAATGGTAATTGACAAAAACAAACTACATTGTCACCAGAAGAGCAATACAAAATGTACAAGTGATATATTAAAATCATCTTTCCAGCTTGAATTTCAATGATGCATTGGGGCAACGATTTTGTGAGAAACATCTTCACCCTTAAATAAAGATTTTCTTAATTCCTTACCTGTGTGCTAATTAGATATCACCTTGTTTTCACATTAAACAGACTTCCACATGAGAAAACAGCAAAGATGCAGTGGCGTTAATGTTTCCTGGTGTCAACCTGTATTATTTCCGTAGATATTGAAATGAGGATGCATCTTGCTGCCTTTCCAATGAAGCAAGTTTAATTTAGTAATAGGTGAAAAACCATCCCTACAAAGATGTTAATCAGATACTTGGCTTTGTGGACACTTTTCAGAGAACAAATTTGTTATCATAAAAATAAAGCCAGAAAATGAAGAGCTGTTTAATCACTCAATTGGATTTTTCTGCCAGCATTTTTCTTTTTCTCTGCAACCCACTGCTAAATTGTGCTTCCTAGCTGTTTTTTTATAAAATCACTTAATCAAATCTAACTCTGATTACATCAGAGAAGGCCAGGTACCCTACACCATAAGAGGGGGTTTGCAATTTTGACTTGTCTACTTAAATATCACCAAAATCTGATCACAAGGTCAATTACGTCCCTGGGTGGGATTAAACCACCAACCTTTTGATTAATAGCTGAACACACTAACCGATTGCGCCACAGAGACACTTTGCAAAAAGTACATACTGACAAAGACTAATAAGCATTCATCTAGAACGTTTCCTAGAAAAACTTTAAAAAGTCAATAATCTGGAGAGTTTTTGTAAGATGTTTCTTCCAGCAACCAATGAAGAAACACATTGGTACTTTCGCATGATGAGTGAGTGCTTCAGGATCTCTTGCACTTACATGTGTAGCAGAGTACTGCACTGGAAGCATGCTGGGCCCATAACCCAGAGGTAGGCAGATTGAAACTATCCTTTGCTATATGCATTTTTTTTTGTTCATTAAAGTAATCCAAAACTGGGATTGATATTTTAGCTTTTAGTTTTACTTAAAGTACAATAACTTTTACCATTTTAATTTGTTTTAATAGTATATTGACAGTATTGTTTTCTTTCAAAAATCCAATTAATTTTCTTTACCCGATTATTAAAATGGTAATTGACAAAAACAAACTACATTGTCACCAGAAGAGCAATACAAAATGTACAAGTGATATATTAAAATCATCTTTCCAGCTTGAATTTCAATGACGCATTGGGGCAACGATTTTGTGAGAAACATCTTCACCCTTAAATAAAGATTTTCTTAATTCCTTACCTGTGTGCTAATTAGATATCACCTTGTTTTCACATTAAACAGACTTCCATATGAGAAAACAGCAAAGATGCAGTGGCTTGGATTTTTGAAAGAAAACAATACTGTCAATATACTATTAAAACAAATTAAAATGGTAAAAGTTATTGTACTTTAAGTAAAAATAAAAGCTAAAATATCAATCCCAGTTTTGGATTACTTTAATGAACAAAAAAATAATGCATATAGCAAAGGATAGTTTCAATCTGCCTACCTCTGGGTTATGGGCCCAGCATGCTTCCATTGCAGTACTCTGCTGCACATGTAAGTGCAAGAGATCCTGAAGCACTCACTCATCATGCGAAAGTACCAATGTGTTTCTTCATTGGTTGCTGGAAGAAACATCTTACAAAAACTCTCCAGATTATTGACTTTTTAAAGTTTTTCTAGGAAACGTTCTAGATGAATGCTTATTAGTCTTTGTCAGTATGTACTTTTTGCAAAGTGTCTCTGTGGCGCAATCGGTTAGTGTGTTCAGCTATTTATCAAAAGGTTGGTGGTTCAATCCCACCCAGGGACGTAATTGACCTTGTGATCAGATTTTGGTGATATTTAAGTAGACAAGTCAAAATTGCAAACCCCCTCTTATGGTGTAGTGTACCTGGCCTTCTCTGATGTAATCAGAGTTAGATTTGATTAAGTGATTTTATAAAAAAAAACAGCTAGGAAGCACAATTTAGCAGTGGGTTGCAGAGAAAAAGAAAAATGCTGGCAGAAAAATCCAATTGAGTGATTAAACAGCTCTTCATTTTCTGGCTTTATTTTTATGATAACAAATTTGTTATCTGAAAAGTGTCCACAAAGCCAAGTATCTGATTAACATCTTTGTAGGGATGGTTTTTCACCTATTACTAAATTAAACTTGCTTCATTGGAAAGGCAGCAAGATGCATCCTCATTTCAATATCTACGGAAATAATACAGGTTGACACCAGGAAACATTAACGCCACTGCATCTTTGCTGTTTTCTCATGTGGAAGTCTGTTTAATGTGAAAACAAGGTGATATCTAATTAGCACACAGGTAAGGAATTAAGAAAATCTTTATTTAAGGGTGAAGATGTTTCTCACAAAATCGTTGCCCCAATGCATCATTGAAATTCAAGCTGGAAAGATGATTTTAATATATCACTTGTACATTTTGTATTGCTCTTCTGGTGACAATGTAGTTTGTTTTTGTCAATTACCATTTTAATAATCGGGTAAAGAAAATTAATTGGATTTTTGAAAGAAAACAATACTGTCAATATACTATTAAAACAAATTAAAATGGTAAAAGTTATTGTACTTTAAGTAAAAATAAAAGAGCAAAAATATCAATCCCAGTTTTGGATTACTTTAATTAACAAAGAAAAATGCATATAGCAGAGGATAGTTTCAATCTGCCTACCTCTGGGTTATGGATTATGGACCCAGCACTTCCATTACAGTACTCTGCTGCACATGTAAGTGCAAAAGATCCTGAAGCACTCACTCATCATGGGAAAGTACCAATGTGTTTCTTCATTGGTTGATGGAAGAAACATCTTACAAAAACTCTCCACATTATTGACTTTTTAAAATGTTTCTAGGAATCGTTCTAGATGAATGCTTATTAGCCTTTGTCAGTATGGACTTTTGCAAAGTGTTGCTGTGGCGCAATCAGTAAGGCTATTAACCAAAAGGTTGGTGGTTCAATCCCACCCAGGGACTTAATTGACCTTGTTATCAGATTTTGGTGATCTTTAAGTAGACAAGTCAAAATTTCAAACCCCCTGTTATGGTGTAGGGTACCTGGCCTTCTCTGATGTAATCAGAGTTAGATTTGATTCAGTGAATTTATAAAAACAGCTAGGAAGCACAATTTAGCAGTGGGTTGCAGAGAAAAAGAAATATGCTGGCAGAAAAATCCAATTGAGTGATTAAACAGCTCTTCATTTTCTGGCTTTATTTTATGCTAACAAATTTGTGCTCTGAAAAGTGTCCACAAAGCCAAGTATCTGATTAACACCTTTGTAGGGATGGTTTTTCACCTATTATTAAATTAAACTTGCTTCATTGGAAAGGCAGCAAGTGATGTCATCCAAGCAGTGGGTCAAAGTTGGCTTCAAACCTCGTCTGCTTATGAAAAGAGAAAAGGGGTATGCAGGGCATGGCGGCCTTTTGCGGTGCTTGGATGACCCCTAGTTCGCATTAAATAATGCAGTCGAGTTTCCCACATTTGGGGAAATCACAGGGGTCAGCATACCCAGAATGCAATGAATGAACCGCTCCCTGGGAGAACAGTCTTCATGACCATGGTATCTCCTATGCAAAATAAGTATGATTTGGGATAGGGCTGGGGAGGGCCTCTGCTCAGGCACATCTCTGTCAAGTAAAGGAGATTCAACTGAGGCAGCACAAGGGAACTCTCATCTGGGGACAACAACTGCAGGGAGAACACATATTTTCAGATGAACATGGGAGGGCAGAAGGCTGCCTAATACTGAAGCACCCCCAAACAACAAACCAAATGCAACAACTAGTGCAAGCATTCCTGGGGGAAGGCCTGCAGCAGATGGATTTGCATATGGCGATGTCATCCAAGCAGTGGGTCAAAGTTGGCTTCAACCCTCGTCTGCATATGAAAAGAGAAAAGGGGCGTGCAGGGCATGGCGGCCTTTTGCGGCACTTGGATGACCCCTAGTTCACATTTCTTGCAGCAGCTGGGCACTGTAACAGCTCCAGAGCTGCTCTGTATGGCAAGTAAAAGGGTGTGGGCCCTGCAGCACTACCTGTAGTTCGCATTGTGCGAGACCCCTAGTTCGCATTAAACACCCCCATCCTCCTTCGGTGTGGGGCTCATGTTGGCCATGCCCCAGCCCCTGAAGCATTCACGCTGATTTCTTGCAGCAGCTGGGCACTGTAACAGCTCAAGAGCTGCTCTGTAAGGCAAGTAAAAGGGTGTGGGCCCTGCAGCACTACCTGTAGTTTGCATTGTGCTTTGGAAGGCACAAAGTAAGCAGACGGGAGGAGAAGTCAGGATAGTGCACAAGGGTATAGACGGGAGGGGCTCAAGAAAAAAGAAGTGGAAACAGACAGCAAACTAGGCTTCCAATGCACAATGCAAACTACAGGTAGTGCTGCAGGGCCCACACCCTTTTACTTGCCTTACAGAGCAGCTCTGGAGCTGTTTAATCACTCAATTGGATTTTTCTGCCAGCATAATTTTTCTCTTACGTCCTAGAGGATGCTGGGGACTCCGTAAGGACCATGGGGGATAGACGGGCTCCGCAGGAGACATGGGCACTTTAAGAAAGACTTTAGATCTGGGTGTGCACTGGCTCCTCCCTCTATGCCCCTCCTCCAGACCTCAGTTTACTACTGTGCCCAGAGGAGACTGGGTGCTTTTCAGGGAGCTCTCCTGAGTTTCCTGACAGAAAGTATATTTGTTAGATTTTTTTATTTTCAGGGAGCCTGCTGGCAACAGACTCTCTGCATCGAGGGGCGGAGGGGAGAGATGCACACCTACTTCTGTGAGTTGATAGGCTCTGCTTCTTAGGCTACTGTACAGCATTAGCTCCAGAGGGATCGGTACGCAGGTCTCACCCTCGCCGTCCGTCCCAGCGCCGCGCCGCCGTCCCCCTCGCAGAGCCGGAAGATAGAAGCCGGGTGAGTATGAGAAGAAAAGAAGACTTCAGAGGCGGCGGAAGACTTCATGATCTTCACTGAGGTAACGCACAGCAGTAAAGCTGTGCTCCATTGCTCCCATACACCTCTCACACGGCAGTCAGTGTAAGGGTGAAGGGCGCAGGGGGGACGCCCTGGGCAGCAATATAGACCTCTCTTTGGCAAATTAAATATATATGCAGCTAGGCACTGTATATATATATATAAGAGCCCCCGCCATTTTTTTACTATATTTGAGCGGGACAGAAGCCCGTCGCTGAGGGGGTGGGGCTTCTCCCTCAGCACTCACCAGCGCCATTTTCTCCACGGCACCGCTGAGGGGAAGCTCCACGGACTCTCCCCTGCTTATACCACGGTAGAAAGAGGGTCTTAAAGAAGAGGGGGGCACATAATTAGGCGCATATATATATGGAAATACAGCGCTACTGGGTAAACATAAAATTATTGTGTTTTTTTCCTGGGTCATATAGCGCTGGGGTGTGTGCTGGCATACTCTCTCTCTCTGTCTCTCCAAAGGGCCTTGTTGGGGAACTGTCCTCAGATAAGAGGATTCCCTGAGTGTATGGTGTGTCGGTACACGTGTGTCGACATGTCTGAGGTAGAAGGCTCTCCTAGAGAGGAGCAGGAGCAAATTAATGTGGTGTCTCCATCGACAACGCCGACACCTGACAGGATGGATATGTGGAATGTTTTAAGTGCTAATGTAAACTTATTACACAAGAGATTAGACAAAGCTGAAGCTAGGGAACAGTCAGGGAGTCAACCCATGCCTGTCCCTATGTCGCAGGGACCTTCGGGTCTCAAAAGCGCCCACTATCCCAAATAGTTGACACAGATACCGACACGGATTCTGACTCCAGTGTCGACTACTATGATGCAAAGTTACAGCCAAAATTGGCTAAATGTATTCGATATATGATTATTGCACTAAAAGATGTTTTGCACATCACAGAGTCCCCTGTCCCTGACACGAGGGTACACATGTATAAGGGAAAGAAACCTGAGATAACCTTTCCCCCCTCACATGAGTTGAACGAATTATGTGAAAAAGCTTGGGAATCTCCAGACAAAAAGCTGCAGATTCCCAAAAGGATTCTTATGGCGTATCCTTTCCCGCCAATGGACAGGATACGGTGGGAATCCTCCCCTACAAAATCCACTGCATGACGCTGGGGCTCCGCTAAAGGAGTCCGCCCAGTTGGGGGCACGTCTTCGAGTTTTCAGCCACATCTGGGTTCATTCGCAGGTGGATCCCTAGGCAATAGAAATTGTTTCTCAGGGTTACAAGCTGAAATTCGAAGAGGTGCCTCCTCGCCGGTTTTTCAAATCGGCCCTACCATCTTCTCCCCAGGAAAGGGAGATAGTGTTAAATGCAATTCACAAATTGTATCTTCAACAGGTGGTGGTCAAGGTTCCCCTGCTTCAACAAGGAAAGGGAAATTATTCGACCCTGTTTGTAGTCCCAAAACCGGACGGTTTGGTCAGACCCATATTAAATTTAAAATCCCTGAACCTATACTTGAAAAGGTTCAAGTTCAAGATGGAATCGCTAAGAGCGGTCATCGCCAGCCTAGAAGGGGGGGATTTTATGATATCTCTGGACATAAAGGATGCATACCTTCATGTACTCATTTATCCACCTCATCAGGCGTACCTAAGATTTGCGGTACAGTATTGTCATTACCAATTTCAGACGTTGCCGTTTGGTCTCTCCAGAATTTTCTCCAAGAATTTTCACCAAGGTAATGACGGAAATTATGGTGCTCCTGCGAAAGCAAGGTGTCACAATTATCCCGTACTTGAACGATCTCCTCATAAAAGCGAGATCAAGAGAGCAGTTGCTGAACAGCGTATAACTTTCACTGAAGGTGTTACAGCAACACGGCTGGATTCTCAATATCCCGAAGTCGCAGTTGGTTCCTACGACTCGTCTGACTTTGCTTGGGCATTATTCTGGATACGGACCAGAAAAGGGTTTATCTTCCGATAGAAAAGGCCCAGGAACTCATGACTCTGGTCAGGAACCTATTGAAACCAAAACAGGTGTCAGTGCATCACTGCACTCGAGTCCTGGGAATGATGGTGGCATCATACGAGGCCATTCCCTTCGGCAGGTTCTATGCGAGGATCTTGCAATGGGACCTACTGGACAAGTGGTCCGGGTCACATCTACAGATTCATCAGTTGATCACCCTGTCCCCCAGGGCCAGGGTATCTCTCCTGTGGTGGCTGCAGAGTGCTCACCTTCTAGAGGGCCGCAGGTTCGGCATTCAGGACTGGATCCTGGTGACCACGAACGCGAGCCTCCGAGGTTGGGGAGCAGCCACACAGGGAAGAAATTTCCAAGGTCTTTGGTCAAGTCAGGAGACTTGTCTTCACATCAACATCCTGGAGCTAAGGGCCATATACAACGCCCTATGTCAAGCGGAGACCTTACTTCGCGACCAACCAGTTCTGATCCAGTCAGACAACGTCACCGCAGTAGTTCATGTAAACCGCCAAGGCGGCACAAGGAGCAGAGTGGCGATGGCGGAAGCCACCAGAATTCTTCGCTGGACGGAGAATCATGTAAGCGCACTGTCAGCAGTGTTCATTCCGGGAGTGGACAACTGGGAAGCAGACTTCCTCAGCAGACACAACCTACATCCAGGAGAGTGGGGACTCCATCAGGAAGTCTTCGCACAGATTGCAAGTCGGTGGGGACTGTTCCAGATAGACATGATGGCGTCCCGCCTCAACAAAAAGCTACAGAGGTATTGCACCAGGTCAAGAGACCCTCAGGCAGTAGCTGTAGACGCCCTAGTGACACCGTGGGTGTTCCGGTCGGTCTATGTATTTCCTCCTCTACCTCTCATACCCAAGGTGTTGATAATAGTAAGAAAAAGAGGAGTAAGAACAATTCTCATTGTTTCAGATTGGCCGCGAAGGACCTGGTATCCAGATCTGCAGGAAATGCTCACAGAAGATCCGTGGCCACTTCCTCTAAGACAGGACCTGTTGCAACAGGGGCCCTGTCTGTTCCAAGACTTACCGCGGCTGCGTTTGACGGCATGGCGGTTGAACGCCGGATCCTAGCGGAAAAGGGTATTCCAGATTAGGTCATTCCTACGCTAATAAAGGCTAGGAAGGACGTGACATCTAAACATTATCACTGTATATGGCGAAAATATGTTTCTTGGTGTGAGGCCAGGAATGCTCATACGGAAGAATTCCACCTGGGCCACTTCCTTCACTTCCTACAAACTGGAGTGAATTTGGGCCTAAAATTAGGCTCTATTAAGGTTCAGATTTTGGCCTTATCCATTTTCTTTCAAAAGGAATTGGCCTCTCTTCCTGAAGTAAGTACAAACTTTTGTGAAGGGAGTACTGCATATTCAGCCTCCTTTTGTACCTCCGGTGGTCCCTTGGGACCTTAACGTGGTGTTAAGGTTATGGTTTGAACCACTTAAAATGGTGGAGTTTAAATATCTCACTTGGAAGGTGGTCATGTTATTAGCCTTGGCTTCCGCTAGGCGAGTGTCGGAATTAGCAGCTTTATCACATAAAATCCCCTATCTGGTTTTCCATATGGATAGAGCGGAATTGCAGACCCGTCCTCAATTCCTGCTAAAAGTGGACTCATCCTTTCATATGAACCAACCTATCGTGATGCCTGTGGCTACGCGTGACTTGGAGGATTCCGAGTCCCTTGATGTGGTCAGGGCTTTGAAAATTTACGTGGCCAGAACGGCTAGACTCAGAAAAACAGAAGCACTGTTTGTCCTGTATGCAGCCAACAAGATTGGCACCCCTGCTTCAAAGCAGACTATTGCTCTCTGGATCTGTAACACGATTCAGCAGGCGCATTCTATGGCGGGATTGCCGTTGCCTAATTCAGTCAAGGCCCATTCCACTAGGAAGGTGGGCTCTTCTTGGGCAGCTGCCCGAGGGGTCTCGGCACTACAGCTGTGCCGAGCTGCTACTTGGTCGGGTTCAAACACCTTTGCAAAGTTCTATAAGTTTGATACCCTGGCTGAGGAGGACCTCCTGTTTGCTCAATCGGTGCTGCAGAGTCATCCGCAGGAGCCCGTTTGGGAGCTTTGGTATAATCCCCATGGTCCTTACGGAGTCCCCAGCATCCTCTAGGACGTAAGAGAAAATAAGATTTTAAACCTACCGGTAAATCTTTTTCTCGTAGTCCGTAGAGGATGCTGGGTGCCCGTCCCAAGTGCGGACTACTTCTGCAAGACTTGTATATAGTTATTGCTTACATAAGGGTTATATGTTAGTTTTCATCGGTCTTGGACTGATGCTATGTTGTTTTCATACTGTTAACTGGGTAGTATATCACAAGTTATACGGTGTGATTGGTGTGGCTGGTATGAATCTTGACCTTGGATTAACAAAAATCCTTTCCTCGTACTGTCCGTCTCCTCTGGGCACAGTTTCTCTAACTGAGGTATGGAGGAGGGGCATAGAGGGAGGAGCCAGTGCACACCCAGATCTAAAGTCTTTCTTAAAGTGCCCATGTCTGCTGCGGAGCCCGTCTATCCCCCATGGTCCTTACGGAGTCCCCATCATCCTCTACGGACTACGAGAAAAAATTTTTACCGGTAGGTTTAAAATGTTATTTTTTTCTCTGCAACCCACTGCTAAATTGTGCTTCCTAGCTGTTTTTTATAAAATCACTTAATTAAATCTAACTCTGATTATGTCAGAGAAGGCCAGGTACCCTACACCATAAGAGGGGGTTTGAAATTTTGACTTGTCTACTTAAAGATCACCAAAATCTGATCACAAGGTCAATTACATCCCTGGGTGGGATTGAACCACCAACCTTTTGGTTAATAGCCCATGTAAGTGAAAGAGATCCTGAAGCACTCACTCATCATGGGAAAGTACCAATGTGTTTCTTACAAAAATTCTCCAGATTATTGACTTTTTAAAGTTTTTCTAGGAAACGTTCTAGATGAATGCTTATTAGCCTTTGTCAGTATCTACTTTTGCAAGGTGTCTATGTGGCGCAATCGGTTAGCATGTTTGGCTTTTAACCAAAAGGTTGGTGGTTCAATCCCACCCAGGGATGTATTTGACCTTGTAATCAGATTTTGGTGATCTTTAAGTAGACAAGTCAAAATTTCAAACCCCCTCTTATGGTGTAGGGTACCTGGCCTTCTCTGATGTAATCAGAGTTAGATTTGATTAAGTGATTTTATAAAAAAACAGCTAGGAAGCACAATTTAGCAGTGGGTTGCAGAGAAAAAAAATTATGCTGGCAGAAAAGTCCAATTGAGTGACGAAACAGCTCTTCATTTTCTGATTTTATGTTTATGCTAACAAATTTGCTCTATGAAAAGTGTCCACAAAGCCAAGTCTCTGATTAACACCTTTGTAGGAATGGTTTTTCACCTATTACTGAATTAAACTTGCTTCATTGGAAAGGCAGCAAGATGCATCCTCATTTCAATGTCTACTGAAATAATACAGGTTGACACCAGGAAACATAAACGTCACTGCATCCTTGCTGCTTCCTCATGGGGAAGTCTGTTTAATGTGAAAACAAGGTGATATCTAATCAGCACACAGGTAAGGAATTAAGAAAATCTTTCTTTATGGGTGAAGATGTTTCTCACAAAATTGTTGTACCAAAGCATCATTGAATTTCAAGCTGGAAAGATGATTTTAATATATCACTTGTACATTTTGTACTGCTCTTCTGGTGACAATGTAGTTTGTTTTTGTCAATTACCATTTTAATAATAGGGTAAAGAAAATTAAGTGGATTTTTGAAAGAAAACAATACTGTCAATATACTATTAAAACAAATTAAAATGGTAAAAGTTATTGTACTTTAAGTAAAAATAAAAGAGCCAAAATATCAATCCCAGTTTTGGATTACTTTAATTAACAAAAAACAATGCATATAGCAGAGGATAGTTTCAATCTGCCTATCTCTGGGTTATGGGCCCAGCATGCTTCCGTTGCAGTACTTTGCTGCTCATGTAAGTGCAAGAGATCCTGAAGCACTCACTCATCATGGGAAAGTACCAATGTGTTTCTTACAAAAACTCTCCAGATTATTGACTTTTTAAAGTTTTTCTGGGAAACGTTCTAGATGAATGCTTATTAGCCTTTGTCAGTATATACTTTTACGAGGTGTCTCTGTGGTGCAATCGGTTAGCATGTTTGGCTATTAACCAAAAGGTTGGTGGTTCAATCCCACCCATGGATGTAATTGACCTTGTGATTAGATTTTGGTAATCTTTAAGTAGACAAGTCAAAATGTCAAACTCCCTCTTATGGTGTAGGGTACCTGGCCTTCTCTGATGTAATCAGAGTTAGATTTGATTAAGTGATTTTATAAAAAACAGCTAGGAAGCACAATTTAGCAGTGGGTTGCAGAGAAAAAAAATTATGCTGGCAGAAAAGTCCAATTGAGTGATTAAACAGCTCTTCATTTTCTGATTTTATGTTTATGCTAACAAATTTGCTCTCTGAAAAGTGTCCACAAAGCCAAGTCTCTGATTAACACCTTTGTAGGAATGGTTTTTCACCTATTACTGAATTAAACTTGCTTCATTGGAAAGGCAGCAAGATGCATCCTCATTTCAATGTCTACTGAAATAATACAGGTTGACACCAGGAAACATAAACGTCACTGCATCCTTGCTGCTTCCTCATGGGGAAGTCTGTTTAATGTGAAAACAAGGTGATATCTAATCAGCACACAGGTAAGGAATTAAGAAAATCTTTCTTTATGGGTGAAGATGTTTCTCAAAAAATTGTTGCACCAAAGCATCATTGAAATTCAAGTGGAAAGATGATTTTAATATATCACTTGTACATTTTGTACTGCTCTTCTGGTGACAATGTAGTTTGTTTTTGTCAATTACCATTTTAATAATAGGGTAAAGAAAATTAAGTGGATTTTTGAAAGAAAACAATACTGTCAATATACTATTAAAACAAATTAAAATGGTAAAAGTTATTGTACTTTAAGTAAAAATAAAAGAGCCAAAATATCAATCCCAGTTTTGGATTACTTTAATTAACAAAAAACAATGCATATAGCAGAAGATAGTTTCAATCTGCCTACCTCTGGGTTATGGGCCCAGCATGCTTCCTTTGCAGTACTCTGCTGCTTATGTAAGTGCAAGAGATCCTGAAGCACTCACTCATCATGGGAAAGTAGCAATGTGTTTCTTACAAAAACTCTCCAGATTATTGACTTTTTAAAGTTTTTCTAGGAAACGTTCTAGATTGATGCTTATTAGCCTTTGTCAGAATAAACTTTTACGAGGTGTCTCTGTGGTGCAATCGGTTAGCATGTTTGGCTATTAACCAAAAGGTTGGTGGTTCAATCCCACCCAGGGATGTAATTGACCTTGTGATCAGATTTTGGTGATCTTTAAGTAGACAAGTCAAAATTTCAAACCCCCTCTTATGATGTAGGGTACCTGGCCTTCTCTGATGTAATCAGAGTTAGATTTGATTAAGTGATTTTATAAAAAACAGCTAGGAAGCACAATTTAGCAGTGGGTTGCAGAGAAAAAAAAATTATGCTGGCAGAAAAGTCCAATTGAGTGATTAAACAGCTCTTCATTTTCTGACTTTATTTTTATGCTAACAAATTTGCTCTCTGAAAAGTGTCCACAAAGCCAAGTCTCTGATTAACACCTTTGTAGGAATGTTTTTTCACCTATTACTGAATTAAACTTGCTACATTGGAAAGGCAGCAAGATGCATCCTCATTTCAATGTCTACTGAAATAATACAGGTTGACACCAGGAAACATAAACGTTACTGCATCCTTGCTGCTTTCTCATGTGGAAGTCTGTTTAATGTGAAAACAAGGTAATATCTAATCAGCACACAGGTAAGGAATTAAGAAAATCTTTCTTTATGGGTGAAGATGTTTCTCACAAAATTGTTGTCCCAATGCATCATTGAAATTCAAGATGGAAGATGATTTTAATATATCACTTGTACATTTTGCATTGCTCTTCTGGTGACAATGTAGTTTGTTTTTGTCAATTACCATTTCAGTAATAGGGTAAAGAAAATTAAGTGCATTTTTTAAAGAAAACAATGCTGTCAATATACTATTAAAACAAATTAAAATGATAAAAGTTATTGTACTTTAAGTAAAAATAAAAGAGCCAAAATATCAATCCCAGTTTTTGATTACTTTAATTATAAAAAAAAAATGCACATAGCAGAGGATAGTTTCGATCAATCGACCTCTGGGTTATGGGCCTAGCATCCTTCCATTGCACTACTCTGCTGCTCATGGAAGTCCGAGAGATCCTGAAGACTAAATTGATTAAAGGCCTAAAAGTACTGGACTATAAGGAAAGACTTACTAGGCTGAATATGTATACACTAGAAAAGAGGTGCCTAAGAGGAGATATTATTAATATCTTCAAATATGTAAAGATACATAACAAAGAGTTATCAGAGGAATTATTTATTAAAAGAACACGTGGTCACTCGCTGCGACTGGAGGAAAGTTCAGAACGCAATGGAGGAAAGGGTTCTTAACTGTTAGGGCAATCAGGATGTGGAATTCCCTGCCAGGGAAGGTGGTAATGGCGTACTCTGTAATTGGATTTAAAAAAGGAATGGATACATTTCTGAATGAAAAAGCTATCCAAGGTTATAATACTTAAAATATCAACAAGGTTAATCCGGGGGTAACATGAGTTATAGTAGCTAACTAGTCATAAAACATTATTCAGCAAGTATGTAGAATCAT